>NC_042616.1:234103557-234407499 GCF_901001135.1 Rhinatrema bivittatum | reverse complement strand
AAGGAATTGGAGGATCTCTCAGAAATAAGAATACGTGTGGGAATACAAGGTCTGGATGAACAGGCAGGCACAGCAATGGAGTTAAAACAGCAGTAGGAACACAAGGCCTGGATGAACAGGCACTTCATTCGAGGACAGAGGTCAATCCCAGCTAGGGACACAAGGCCTGCATGAACAGGCACAGGAACTAGGTTAAAACACTGGTAGCTCGCCAGCATCTTTCTGATGCATGCTAGAATATTGGCAGCGGTATGGGCATGGTCCGTCAGGTGGGTGTGCAGTAAAGCCCACCTCCACCCTCATGCTTGTTCAGGGAAGGACTCCCTGGAACGGGTCCACCCCTAGAGTTGTGTGTACCCGGTGTTTACATTGGCGTCCAGTGAATATCGTTGGCGTCTAGTGAATTCCGTTGGCGTCTAGTGAATTCAGACTGTACTTACGCACTTCAGCTGATGACAAAGGAATTGGAGCCTAGGATCTCTCACAAATAAGAATACGTGTGGGAACACAAGGCCTGGATGAACAGGTACATCATTCGAGGACAGAGGTCAATTCCAGCTAGGGACACAAGGCCTGCATGAACAGGCACAGCAACCAGGTTAAAACACTTGTGGGAACACAAGGCCTGGATGAACAGGCACAGCCACTGAGTTAAAACACCTGTGGGAACACAAGGCCCGGAAGAATGGGCACAGCAACTGAGTTAAAACACCTGTGGGAACACAAGGCCTGGATGAACACGGATACTCGGATAGTAATTATGTGTTTTTTTTAATGTATTTATATTCTTATTCGAAAACGTTTCTAGCACGTCATACTTGATTACACTCAGGTACTGTAGGTATTTCCCTATCCCCAGAGGAACACAAGGCCTGGATGAACAGGCACCGCCACTGAGTTAAAACACCTGTGGGAACACAAGGCCTGGATGAACAGGCAGGCACAGCAATGGAGTTAAAACACCAGTAGGAACATGGATGAACACTGATACTCGGATAGTACAATTTTTTTTTTATGGATTTATATTCTTTTTTTAAAAAGTTTATAGCACTTCATTTATTTTTATATTTATTTGTCATTTTTATATACTGACATTCTTGTATTCAATGCAAATCATACTTGCTTACACTCAGTTACTGTATGTATTTCCCTATCCCCAGAGGAACACAAGGCCTGCAGGAACGGGCACAGCAACGGAGTTAAAACACTTGTGGGAACACAAGGCCGGGATGAAGAGGCGCAGCAGTCGAGCACAGAGGTCGATCCCAGCTAGGGACACAAGGCCTGGATGAAGAGGCACATCATTCGAGGACAGAGTTCAATCACAGCTAGGGACACAAGCCGCGGAGGAAAAGACACTAACCAGGATCCTCCAAGCCCTCATTTTCTCCAAATTAGACTACTGCAACTCTACATTTCTTGGACTCCCTTCCTCATACACAAAACCACTCCAAATGGTTGAAAACGCAGCAGCCCGTCTACTAACAAACACTAGGAAAAGAGACCACATTTCCCCAGTCCTAAAAGACCTCCACTGGTTACCAATTCAGTTCAGAGTCATTTACAAATCCATCACCTTGATATACAAAATCTTTCACCAACACACCATAATCGACCTACAAATTCCTCTCCGTTTATACAAATGCACAAGACCGACCAGGGAAGCCTACAGAGGATGCCTCCTTGTTCCACCCTCCAAAACCACTTATCACAGCACCTTTAGAGATTGAGCCCTTTCCACAGCAGGTCCACCGTTATGGAACTCCATCCCCCCAGATCTCAGAAATGAACCTTGCCTCCTAACCTTTCGGAAAGACTCAAGACATGGCTTTTCAGGCAAGCCTTCCCGAACTGCACCTAACACACACCATCAATAAATTCTCAGCTCAGAAGCTGTATATATTGGACGCCATATTTGTAATGTACTCTTGTATATTTTTATATTCTACACATGTATATAATTAACCTCCTCTATCCCTCTTTATTTCTTACACTCCCAGTTCATAGCCCCAGTTAATTGTAACTGCATCTCTTCACCACGTGTATTTATGTTATAGGTTGTTTTCTTTGCACCCCTGTTTTCTGTAAAGCGACATCATGTGAACGATTTCATGAATGCCGGTATAAAAAAACCTTAAATAAAATAAATAAGTAAGTACCGCAAGGGAAAGTTGAAAACAACTTTGAAGAGGGAGTTCAAGAGGGCGTGAAATTGTAAAGAGGTAAATGGGTGGGGTCCGTGCAGTCCGCCCGCAGGATTCAACCCGGCGGGTTCGGTCGGACCGGGGTTTCGGCGGATCCCCCACCCCCACCCCTTTCGCGGGGGGTGGGGGAGGGGCGGGGAACGCCTCCCGGACGGCCCCGGGCCCCGCAGGGCGCATTTCCTCCGCGGCGGTGCGCCGCGACCGGCAACGGGTCGGCTGGGAAGGCCCAGGGGGGGCAGGTGGCCCGCTGCTCTGGCGGCGCGTGTTATAGCCCCCCCTCCCGGCGTTTCCTCCTTCCCCTTTGGCAACTGTTAGCTTGTCTTAACCTCATTCACTACATCTATGCAGACGATGTTCAGATTCTTATTCCCATAACAGAATCTATTAACAAACTTGGCTATTCTTACAAGCCTTCCCTGATCCTTCAAACTTTCACTAGATAAGTACAGCTACTCAGCTTTGAATATGGAACTTCGCCCCTCCAATATTCTCCTCATTTAGCTACCCTACTTATGCACTTCAGAAAATGACAAAGGAATTGGAAGATCTCTCAGAAATAATAATACGTGTGGGAACACAAGGTCTGGATGAACAGGCAGGCACAGCAATGGACTTAAAACACCAGTAGGAACACTAGGCCTGGATGAAGAGGCACATCATTCTAGGACAGAGGTCAATCCCACCTATGGACACAAGCCGCGGAGGAAAAGAAACTAACCAGGATTCCCTCCGTAACGGCGAGTGAAGAGGGAAGAGCCCAGCGCCGAATCCCCCGCTCGTCCGGCGGGCGCGGGAAATGTGGCGTACGGAAGATCGCCTCTCTGGCGCCGCTCGGGGGCCCAAGTCCTTCTCATCAAGCCTCAGCCCGCGGACGGTGTTAGGCCGGTAGCGGCCCCCGGCGCGCCGGGACCGGGTTTTCTCGTAGTCTGTTTGTTTGGGAATGCAGGCCAAAGTGGGTGGTAAACTCCATCTAAGGGTAAATACCGGCTCCGGCGCGTGTTATTGCCCCCCCCCCCCCCGGCAGCAGCTTCGCCGTTTCCCCGGCCGTTTCCTCCTTCCCCTTTGCCAACTGTTAACTAGTCTTAACCTCATTCACTACATCTATGCTGACGATGTTCAGATTCTTATTCCCCATAACAGAATCTATTAACAAAGCCATCGCACTTTGGAACAACAGCTTACAAGCCATCACTAATCTCCTCAACAGTCAAAGCATGAGATCTTATTAAGAAACTGACATTATCCTCAACAAATTCTTACTCCTAGCAAAACCTCTACCAAGTAAGTACACAGGGGTCTGTATTTTCATACCCCAGTGCTTGCTGTTTGAATACCGCTCTTGCCGTACCGACCCGCAGGGACCACCTAGGGACACAAGCTGTGGAGGAAAATAAACTAACCAGGATTCCCTCAGTAACGGTGAGTGAAGAGGGAAGAGCCCAGCGCCGAATCCCCGCCTGTCCGGCGGGCGCGGGAAATGTGGCATACAGAAGACCGGCTCCCCAGCGCCGCTCGGGGGCCCAAGTCCTTCTGATGGAGGATCAGCCGGCGGACGGTGTTAGGCCGGTAGTGGCCCCCCAATAAAACCACCAAAGACTGCTTCTATAAACTGCAAGTTTAAAAAAGGATAAGACCACTCTTCCACGCCAAACACTTCAGAACCATCCTCCAAGCCCTCATTTTCTACTACTGCAACTCTACATTACTTGGACTCCCTTCCTCATACACGAAACCACTCCAAATGGTTGAAAACGCAGCAGCCCGTCTACTAACAAACACTAGGAAAGGAGGCCACATTTCCCCAGTCCTAAAAGACCTCCACTGGTTACCAATTCAGTTCAGAGTCATTTACAAATCCATCATCTTGATATAAAAAATCATTCACCAACACACCATTATCGACCTACAAATTCCTCTCCGTTTATTCAAATGCACAAGACCGACCAGGGAAGCCTACAGCGGATGCAATGCCGGTATAAATAAATAAAATAAATAAATAAAATCAATAAGTACGTAAGGGAAAGTTGAAAACAACTTTCAAGAGCGAGTTCAAAAGGGCGGGAAACCGTTAAGAGGTAAACGGGTGGGGTGCGTGCAGTCCGCCTGGAGGATTCAACCCGGCGGGTTCGGTGGGACCGGGGGTGGTTTCGGCGCATCCCCCACCCCTTTCGCGGGGGGGGCGGGGAACGCCTCCTGGACGGCCCCGGCCCCGTCCAGGAATAAAAAAATAAAGTAAATATATAAAATCAATAAGTACGTAAAGGAAAGTTGAAAACAACTTTCAAGAGCAAGTTCAAAAGGGCGGGAAACCGTTAAGAGGTAAACGGGTGGGGTGCGTGCAGTCCGCCTGGAGGATTCAACCCGGCGGCGGGTTCGGTGGGACCGGGGGTGGTTTCGGCGCATCCCCCACCCCTTTCGCGGGGGGGCGGGGAACGCCTCCTGGACGGCCCCGGCCCCGTCCAGGAATAAAAAAATAAAGTAAATATATAAAATCAATAAGTACGTAAAGGAAAGTTGAAAACAACTTTCAAGAGCGAGTTCAAAAGGGCGGGAAACCGTTAAGAGGTAAACGGGTGGGGTGCGTGCAGTCCGCCTGGAGGATTCAACCCGGCGGGTTCGGTGGGACCGGGGATGGTTTCGGCGCATCCCCCACCCCTTTCGCGGGGGGGCGGGGAACGCCTCCCGGACGGCCCCGGCCCCGTCCAGGAATAAAAAAATTAAGTAAAGCAGTAAAATCAATAAGTACGTAAGGGAAAGTTGAAAACAACTTTCAAGAGCGAGTTCAAAAGGGCGGGAAACCGTTAAGAGTTAAACGGGTGAGGTGCGTGCAGTCCGCGGCCCCGGCCCCGTCCAGGAATAAAAAAATTAAGTAAATATATAAAATCAATAAGTACGTAAGGGAAAGCTGAAAACAACTTTCAAGAGCGAGTTCAAAAGGGCGGGAAACCGTTAAGAGTTAAACGGGTGGGGTGCGTGCAGTCCACCTGGAGGATTGAACCCGGCGGGTTCGGTGGGACCGGGGGTGGTTTCGGCGCATCCCCCACCCCTTTCGCGGGGGGGCGGAGAACGCCTCCCGGACGGCCCCGGCCCCGTCCAGGAATAAAAAAAATTAAGTAAAGCAGTAAAATCAATAAGTACGTAAGGGAAAGTTGAAACAACTTTCAAGAGCGAGTTCAAAAGGGCGGGAAACCGTTAAGAGTTAAACGGGTGAGGTGCGTGCAGTCCACCTGGAGGATTGAACCCGGCGGGTTCGGTGGGACCGGGGGTGGTTTCGGCGCATCCCCCACCCCTTTCGCGGGGGGGCGGGGAACGCCTCCCGGACGGCCCCGGCCCCGTCCAGGAATAAAAAAAATTAAGTAAAGCAGTAAAATCAATAAGTACGTAGGGAAAGTTGAAAACAACTTTCAAGAGCGAGTTCAAAAGGGCGGGAAACCGTTAAGAGTTAAACGGGTGAGGTGCGTGCAGTCCACCTGGAGGATTGAACCCGGCGGGTTCGGTGGGACCGGGGGTGGTTTTCGGCGCATCCCCCACCCCTTTCGCGGGGGGGGCGGGGAACGCCTCCCGGACGGCCCCGGCCCCGTCCAGGAATAAAAAAAATTAAGTAAAGCAGTAAAATCAATAAGTACGTAAGGGAAAGTTGAAAACAACTTTCAAGAGCGAGTTCAAAAGGGCGGGAAACCGTTAAGAGTTAAACGGGTGAGGTGCGTGCAGTCCACCTGGAGGATTGAACCCGGCGGGTTCGGTGGGACCGGGGGTGGTTTCGGCGCATCCCCCACCCCTTTCGCGGGGGGGCGGGGAACGCCTCCCGGACGGCCCCGGCCCCGTCCAGGAATAAAAAAAATTAAGTAAAGCAGTAAAATCAATAAGTACGTAAGGGAAAGTTGAAAACAACTTTCAAGAGCGAGTTCAAAAGGGCGGGAAACCGTTAAGAGGTAAACGGGTGGGGTGCGTGCAGTCCGCCTGGAGGATTCAACCCGGCGGCGGGTTCGGTGGGACCGGGGGGGCTTTCGGCGCATCCCCCACCCCTTTCGCGGGGGGGCGGGGAACGCCTCCCGGACGGCCGCAGGGCGCATTTCCTCCGCGGCGGAGCGCCGCAACCGGCTCCGTGTCGGCTGGGAAGGCCCAGGGGGGGCAGGTGGCCCGCCGCTCCGGCGGCGCGTGTTATAGCCCCCCCTGGCAGCAGCTTTGCCGTTACCCCCGCCGTTTCCTCCTTCCCCTTTGCCAACTGTTAAGTAGTCTTAACCTCATTCACTACATCTATGCAGACGATGTTCAGATTCTTATTCCCATAACAGAATCTATTAAGAAAGCCATCGCACTTTGGAACAACAGCTTACAAGCCGAAGCCACCACTAATCTCCTCAACAGTCTAAACCTGGTCCTCAATGCCTCTAAAACTAAACTCCTCTTCATTTCCTACAAGCAAGAAAACCTCCCATCTCAGATCCATCACAAACACCTTCTCACCCACAACCATGTGAGAGACCTGGGAGTAATTATAGACAACCGTCTTGACCTAAAGAATATGATCCAAACCACAACTGTAAGATATAATATTATATCTTAATGGGCCTCGACAAAGGAAACTCTTTCCTATTGATCTTGTTAGACCTTTCCGCAGCGTTCGACACGGTCAACCACGCCATCCTCCTAAACCAGCTTTCGTCCATAGGAATCAGCGGCACCGTCCGATCCTGGTTCAAAACGTTTCTCGATAACAGAGGTTACAAAGTTAAACTCCAAAACAAGGAATCCTCAAGATTTGACTCTGTCATAGGAGTCCCTCAAGGTTCTTGATTATCTCCGACCCTATTTAATATCTATCTTCTTCCTCTCTGCCAACTTCTTACCGACCTCAATCTAAAGTACTTCCTTTACGCAGATGATATTGAAATCATCATCCATATCAAAGACACATACTCTAAAACTCTTGACTACTGGGAAACATGCCACCAGAAAATCAAACAAGTAGTAAACAACCTACACCTCATCTTAAACTCATCCAAGACAGAAATCCTACTCATCTCTCCTGAAAACAATATCTCCAACACTACTCTTCCCAACAACCTACCTACCACACAAGTTACAGACTTAGGAGTGATAATAGACAACCGGCTAAACTTCAAGGCACATATCAACAAAACAACCAAAGACTGCTTCTATAAACTCCAGGTTTGGAAGAGGATAAGACCTCTTTTCCATGCTCAAGACTTCAGAACGATCATCCAAGCAGTCATTTTTGCGAAATTAGACTACTGCAGTTCCCTATTGCTAGGTCTGCCCTCATCCTATTCCAAACCACTACAGATGGTTCAAAATTCAGCAGCCCGATTACTAACAGGCGCAAGAAAGAGAGACCACATATCTCCCATTCTGAAAGAGTTACATTGGCTACCCGTCCACTTCCGTATCATCTATAAAGCCATATGTGTCATCTTCAAAACTATTCATCAACGCATCTTATGCACTTTAGCTGATGACAAAGGAATCGGAAAATCTCTCAGAAATAAGAATACGCGTGGGAACACAAGGTCTGGATGAACAGGCACATCATTTGAGGACAGATGTCAATCCCAGCTAGGGACACAAGCAGCGTAGGAAAAGAAACTAACCAGGATTCCCTCAGTAACGGCGAGTGAAGAGGGAAGAGCCCAGCGCCGAATCTCCGCCACTCCGGGTTCGGGGATCTGAACCCGACTCCCTTTCGATCGGCCGAGGACGACGGAGGCCATCGCCCGTCCCTTCCGAACGGCGCTCGCCTATCTGTTAGGACCGGCTGACCCATGTTGAACTGCTGTTCACATGGAACCCTTCTCCACTTCGGCCTTGAAGAAGAATGCTCAGTCTGTTTAAAAGAACAAAATTAACGGACCCACTCAAGGAATATGCTCAGTCTGTTTAAAATAAGAAAATTAACGGACCCACTCTGAAGGTCAATGCTCAGTCTGTTTAAAGAACAAAATTAACGGACCCACTCAAGTACAGGCAGGAACAGCAACGGAGTTAAAACACTTGTGGGAACACAAGGCCTGGAGGAACAGGCACATCATTGGTGGACAGAGGTCAATCCCGGCTAGGGACACAAGGCCTGGAGGGACAGGCAGGCACAGCAATGGAGTTAAAACACCAGTAGAAACACAATGGCTGGAGGTACAGGCAGGAACAGCAACGGAGTTAAAACACTTGTGGGAACACAAGGCCTGGAGGAACAGGCACATCATTGGAGGACAGAGGTCAATCCCAGCTAGGGACACAAGTCGCATAGGAAAAGAAACTGACCAGGATTCCCTCAGTAACGGCGAGTGAAGAGGGAAGAGCCCAGCGCCGATTCTCCACCACTCCGGGTTCGTGGATCTGAACCCGACTCCCTTTCGATCGGCCGAGGACGACGGAGGCCATCGCCCGTCCCTTCCGAACGGCGCTCGCCTATCTGTTAGGACCGGCTGACCCATGTTGAACTGCTGTTCACATGGAACCCTTCTCCACTTCGGCCTTGAAGAAGAAAGCTCAGTCTGTTTAAAATAAGAAAATTAACGGATCCACTCTGAAGGTCAATGCTCAGTCTGTTTAAAATAGCAATATCAACAGACCCACTCTGAAGGTCAATGCTCAGTCTGTTTAAAATAACAAAATTAACGGACCCACTCAAGTACAGGCAGGAACAGCAACGGAGTTAAAACACTTGTGGGAACACAAGGCCTGGAGGAACAGGCACATCATTGGTGGACAGAGGTCAATCCCGGCTAGGGACACAAGGCCTGGAGGTACAGGCAGGAACAGCAACGGAGTTAAAACACTTGTGGGAACACTAGGGCTGCACAGTAGATGCCGGTCAGACACAGCGATTCATGTCAAGAACATGTGCTGCAGTGCTTACTGCTTACATTATCTTGAGCATAGGAGGCAATTGGAACTGCTGCAAGGCTCCTTTCAATAGCTTTTATTCATTTTGCCATTCACAAGGAAAATCGGGAAAGCCAAGCACTGGCAGGTTTACTTTCAAAAACACTAGCATTTCCATCAAGACCGGTGAAAGCCTTGAGCGGTGAGGGCTCATGATATCCCCTGTCATTGAAAAAACACGTTCACTGGGCACACTTGTTGGTGGACATGACAGATATCCTTCAGCCACTTTGGCTAGGTGTGGCCAGACAGTGGACTTGTGTGCCCAATATGCCAGCGGATCTGTCTGCGTATTCTCTATCGGCTCTGAGAGATACCGTTTCACTGACAGCTCTGCTGCTGTCTCCTCCTGTGCTTGGGAGGGCTGAGAGTCACTCAATCCAGTTACTTTCTCTCTCGCCTGTTGCACTACTGATGTATCTTTATGGCCAACATGCCTTGGGCGTTCTGACGTTGAGGTGGAGGCACTAGTAATAGTATCTGTCACTGACACAGTCCTTCTCCTGCCAGGGCTAGCAGCAGCACAACTCTGTGACGTGCCTGCTGTTTGCACCTGTGCTTCAAGCCTAATCTGTCTCCGCCTATGGTGCTCCTGTTCACGGACCTGTGCTAACAACAGCTCCTTCACAAATGACAGACAATTGGTCTGTAGGGCGATTTTACCTTTCACACGGGGATCACAGACAGAGGCGAGCATGTATGTGCTGTCCTCTGTTAAAGGCCTTAATCTGTCTTTCACCTGCTGCTGCAAAACGTCCACACACTGCAGCACCTCAGCAGTCATTCCCTCTTGCCGTTTAATGCCTTCCAAATGGTCATCCAGGAATTTCACTATAGGGATGATGTCAGCCAAGGTGGAACTTCTGGAACTCAGCTCCTCCGTGACGTCCTTGAAGGGCTGCAGGATTTTTACCAGCTGACTCATGACTAACCAATCGTGATGCCCTAGGGGATTCTGTACACCTATGTCTATTGTACCAGAAAGTTCATGAAGGGGTGTCTGCAGCTCCAATAACCTCTCCAGCATCATAAAGGTGGAATTCCACCGGGTGGGAACGTCTTGAATGAGACGCTTCTGGGGCATATCCAAAGCAGTCTGATTTTCTCGGAGAACCTGCCCCGCCCTGACACTTCTGTGGAAGTGTGCTGCTATGTTCCTGCACTTCTGTATTAACCTACGCAGGTATTCAGTCTCCTTGTCCTTGGACTCCAAGCCCAAACCTGACTTCACTACCAGATGCAGAGTGTGTGCAAAACATCGGATGTTCTTAAACCGCCCATCGCTTATTGCCTTAACCATGTTTGCACCGTTGTCTGTGACAAAAAAGCCTGCCCGCGTTTTACTGTCTCGCTGGTGTACTTTCCAGCTCGCCAGCATCTTTCTGATGCATGCTAGAATATTGCCAGCGGTATGGGCATGGTCCGTCAGGTGGGTGTTCAGTAAAGCCCACCTCCACCCTGATGCTTGTTCAGTAATAGAGCTGCTGGCTGCCCCTGCCTCTGCCATGTCCCACCAGTGTGCTGTCAGAGAGAGGTAAGAGTGTGCAGCATTCATGGCGGTCCAGATATCGCAGGTGAAATGCACTCTTCCGTCTGCCTTACCTAGCAGTGCTTGCACGCGACTGACACAGTGCTTGTACAGGCTGGGGATGACCTTTCTACTAAATGTGGTTCTGGAGGGGACTTTGTAATTTGGAAGTACGACCTTCAAGAAACGTTTGAAACCCACATTCTCAACTAACTGCAGGGGCTGGTCATCAAGGGCAATCATTTCCCCAATGCTCCTGGTTACTACTTTTGCGGCTGCCTGCCTCCTACCCCGGGATAGCGTTACCGCACTCCACCCCATTTCCTCCATGGTGCATTGTCGCTTCTCCCACATGTCAGTGGGTTTCTGGCCTGCCGCCTGACTGCTAGAAGGGTATGAGGGCGTGGGCTGACTCTGCTGCTTTCCTACCACTGCACCCTGGTTGGAAGGGGAAGGGGTCCCCTGACGGAAAATGCTACCATCCCCAGATGGCAGTAATCTTGTTGGGTGTTGCCTCTTAACATGATACTCCATGCCAAAATTTGACAGATGTCCCAGTTGCTTGCCTCTGCTAATATCCCTGGCACAGTAATTACACCGAGCATAACGCGGGTCTTCTGTCACTTTAAAATGTGCCCAGATCGCAGATTTCTTTTGTGATCCTCCTCTCTTTCCCGCCCTGGGGGTGGATGGTGGCACTGGAGTTGAGGTACTACTGGGTGTGGGTGGTGCACCCACTGCACCCGGCGAAGCAATGCCAGCGGGGGCAACAGTCACCCTCTGTCTCCCTTCTGACAGCTCTTCCTCCTCCTCGATATCAGTGGAATGTCTCCCCTGCCGCAGATTTCTGGAGGTGGAGGCTAAAACAGGACTAACTGACAATTCTACCGAAGATTGCTCAGGTATAACATCTTCCGTTTCTGATGAGAATCCCATCCAAGAAGATTCTTCTTCTGAATCAGAAGCTAACAGTGCCAGCGCTACCTTGTCACCGCAAAGTTTTGCAGGACACTTCTGTCCCCTGGATGCTCTTGGGTGTGTAACTTTTGTCTGGCTAGACTCTGCCTCCTCTTCACTCTCCTCCAAAACTACAGTGCCAGAAACAGGTGCTGGCGATTGCAAAGTTTCATGGTCTGATTTCTTTTTTTTTGCCATGGAACTGCCATCCCCTACAAAGACGTTTGATTGCGACAGTTGCCTTTTTACCTGTACTGGTGGTGTTGCGCTGGTGTCTTTTGCGGTGCCTCCGCTGCCATTCCCACTAAGTCGCTTGCATCTCCCTTTCCCTGACATTATGGATTTAATGTCAATGAGTACTAGTGGTAACACTGCCCACTGTCCCACAATAATAATGTTCGGTCAGTTTAAAATAACTAAATTAACAGACCCACTCAAGAAGAATGCTCAGTCTGTTTAAAATAACAAAATGAACGGACCAAGTCAAGGACAATGCGGTTAAGTCTGTTTAAAAATAGCAGATTGAACAGACTCGCTGAAGGCCAATCTTCACTCTGTTTATGCCCACTGCCTGCCTGGCAATGCACGGAATGTGTCTGTCTGTGTGTGTGCAGTGAGTGCACAGAGAACAAGCTTCCTTTTCAGTAGATATGAGGCAGGGTACTCCCAGCCCTGGAACTGCTGCCCACCCAGCACTGAACCACTCAAGGACAATGCGGTTAAGTCTGTTTAAAAATAGCAAATGTAACAGACTCGCTGAAGGGCAATGTTCACTCTGTTTACAATGCCCACTGCCTCACTGTCTGCCTGGCAATGCACGGAATGTGTCTGTCTGTGTGCACTGCAGTGCACATAGAACTAAAGTAGATATGAGGCAGGGTACTCCCAGCCCTGGAACTGCTGCCCAGTGCCCACCCAGCACTGAACCACTCAAGGAGAATGCTTTTAAGTCTGTTTAAAAATAGCAAATGTAACAGACTCGCTGAAGGGCAATGTTCACTCTGTTTACAATGCCCACTGCCTCACTGCCTGCCTGGCAATGCACGGAATGTGTCTGTCTGTGTGCACTGCAGTGCACATAGAACTAAAGTAGATATGAGGCAGGGTACTCCCAGCACTGGAACTGCTGCCCACCCAGCACTGAACCACTGAAGGAGAATGTGTTCACTCTGTTTACAATGCCCACTGCCTCACTGCCTGCCTGGCAATGCACGGAATGTGTCTGTGTGTGTGCAGTGAGTGCACAGAGAACAAGCTTCCTTTTCAGTAGATATGAGGCAGGGTACTCCCAGCCCTGGAACTGCTGCCCAGTGCCCACCCAGCACTGAACCACTCAAGGAGAATGCTTTTAAGTCTGTTTAAAAATAGCAAATGTAACAGACTCGCTGAAGGGCAATGTTCACTCTGTTTACAATGCCCACTGCCTCACTGCCTGCCTGGCAATGCACGGAATGTGTCTGTCTGTGTGCACTGCAGTGCACATAGAACTAAAGTAGATATGAGGCAGGGTACTCCCAGCACTGGAACTGCTGCCCACCCAGCACTGAACCACTGAAGGAGAATGTGTTCACTCTGTTTACAATGCCCACTGCCTCACTGCCTGCCTGGCAATGCACGGAATGTGTCTGTGTGTGTGCAGTGAGTGCACAGAGAACAAGCTTCCTTTTCAGTAGATATGAGGCAGGGTACTCCCAGCCCTGGAACTGCTGCCCAGTGCCCACCCAGCACTGAACCACTCAAGGAGAATGCTTTTAAGTCTGTTTAAAAATAGCAAATGTAACAGACTCGCTGAAGGGCAATGTTCACTCTGTTTACAATGCCCACTGCCTCACTGCCTGCCTGGCAATGCACGGAATGTGTCTGTCTGTGTGCACTGCAGTGCACATAGAACTAAAGTAGATATGAGGCAGGGTACTCCCAGCACTGGAACTGCTGCCCACCCAGCACTGAACCACTGAAGGAGAATGTGTTCACTCTGTTTACAATGCCCACTGCCTCACTGCCTGCCTGGCAATGCACGGAATGTGTCTGTGTGTGTGCAGTGAGTGCACAGAGAACAAGCTTCCTTTTCAGTAGATATGAGGCAGGGTACTCCCAGCCCTGGAACTGCTGCCCAGTGCCCACCCAGCACTGAACCACTCAAGGAGAATGCTTTTAAGTCTGTTTAAAAATAGCAAATGTAACAGACTCGCTGAAGGGCAATGTTCACTCTGTTTACAATGCCCACTGCCTCACTGCCTGCCTGGCAATGCACGGAATGTGTCTGTCTGTGTGCACTGCAGTGCACATAGAACTAAAGTAGATATGAGGCAGGGTACTCCCAGCACTGGAACTGCTGCCCACCCAGCACTGAACCACTGAAGGAGAATGTGTTCACTCTGTTTACAATGCCCACTGCCTCACTGCCTGCCTGGCAATGCACGGAATGTGTCTGTGTGTGTGCAGTGAGTGCACAGAGAACAAGCTTCCTTTTCAGTAGATATGAGGCAGGGTACTCCCAGCCCTGGAACTGCTGCCCAGTGCCCACCCAGCACTGAACCACTCAAGGAGAATGCTTTTAAGTCTGTTTAAAAATAGCAAATGTAACAGACTCGCTGAAGGGCAATGTTCACTCTGTTTACAATGCCCACTGCCTCACTGCCTGCCTGGCAATGCACGGAATGTGTCTGTCTGTGTGCACTGCAGTGCACATAGAACTAAAGTAGATATGAGGCAGGGTACTCCCAGCACTGGAACTGCTGCCCACCCAGCACTGAACCACTGAAGGAGAATGTGTTCACTCTGTTTACAATGCCCACTGCCTCACTGCCTGCCTGGCAATGCACGGAATGTGTCTGTGTGTGTGCAGTGAGTGCACAGAGAACAAGCTTCCTTTTCAGTAGATATGAGGCAGGGTACTCCCAGCCCTGGAACTGCTGCCCACCCAGCACTGAACCACTCAAGGAGAATGCTTTTAAGTCTGTTTAAAAATAGCAAATGTAACAGACTCGCTGAAGGGCAATGTTCACTCTGTTTACAATGCCCACTGCCTCACTGTCTGCCTGGCAATGCACGGAATGTGTCTGTCTGTGTGCACTGCAGTGCACATAGAACTAAAGTAGATATGAGGCAGGGTACTCCCAGCCCTGGAACTGCTGCCCAGTGCCCACCCAGCACTGAACCACTCAAGGAGAATGCTTTTTAAGTCTGTTTAAAAATAGCAAATGTAACAGACTCGCTGAAGGGCAATGTTCACTCTGTTTACAATGCCCACTGCCTCACTGTCTGCCTGGCAATGCACGGAATGTGTCTGTCTGTGTGCACTGCAGTGCACATAGAACTAAAGTATATATGAGGCAGGGTATTCCCAGCCCTGGAACTGCTGCCCAGTGCCCACCCAGCACTGAACCACTCAAGGAGAATGCTTTTAAGTCTGTTTAAAAAATAGCAAATGTAACAGACTCGCTGAAGGGCAATGTTCACTCTGTTTACAATGCCCACTGCCTCACTGTCTGCCTGGCAATGCACGGAATGTGTCTGTCTGTGTGCACTGCAGTGCACATAGAACTAAAGTAGATATGAGGCAGAGTACTCCCAGCCCTGGAAATGCTGCCCAGTGCCCACCCAGCACTGAACCACTCAAGGAGAATGCTTTTAAGTCTGTTTAAAAATAGCAAATGTAACAGACTCGCTGAAGGGCAATGTTCACTCTGTTTACAATGCCCACTGCCTCACTGTCTGCCTGGCAATGCACGGAATGTGTCTGTCTGTGTGCACTGCAGTGCACATAGAACTAAAGTAGATATGAGGCAGAGTACTCCCAGCCCTGGAACTGCTGCCCAGCCAGCACTGAACCACTCAAGGAGAATGCTTTTAAGTCTGTTTAAAAATAGCAAATATGAGGCAGAGTACTGCCAGCCCTGCCTGGCACTGCCCAGGATAAAATGTACAGACTCACTCAATAAGAATGTTCTTTTTTTTTTTTCCCTAACAAAGAATCTGTTCTGTGTTGTCTATCAAATCTGGTTCTGTTCTGTGTTGTCTATCAAATCGGGTTCTGCTATCTTCTCTGCCTCAGCCTGCCTAAGCCCACCCAGCACGATCCCAATCCCACCTCCCCACTGAATCGCTGAAAATGTCCGTCAGTCCTCGTGCTGCTGCTGCTTTTATAGTGCTGCTGGCTCGTCAGGAAATCCTCAGAGAAGCACGGAATGACAGCGCAATTCGCTGCATTCAGTGCTTCTCTGAAAAGGTGAACGCAGATTCGCTGCGTTCCGGTATCCATGCCGACCTGTCCCACCCTTTCCTGTGAGTCACTGAGACTCACAGGACAGGGTCAGACAGGTTGGCATGGTTACCGCAGGGGCGCCGCCATTTTCAGGTAATCCGGGGCTCCGAGCTCGAGTCGCAGGTAATGGCGGCGAGAAAGCGCGCGCATGGCGATTCGCCGTATCCGACATATCTATGTTCATTTATGTCGGAAATCTGCTCGTATACGCCCCATCTTTTTTTTAAGTTAAAAAAAAAATTTGAGTTGCGTTTTCCATATGCGGTCAATCCGAATGCACATCCCTAGTGGATAATAGCTGGAATTCAATCTAAATGATACTGCAGAAGCTAGTGGAGTAGCAGATACCCCTGCATGATCTGTCTCGGGAAATGGAGATAGGTGTGCAGGCTCCCTTAGGACATCAGGATTGGTCAGCATGAGACAGCATGTGAAAATCCTGAAGCCCTTTAAGGATGCCACAGAGGAACTGAGTGCCACAAGCACCACCTTGGGAGGTCATCCCTATAGTAAACGTCCTGTTAGAAAAGTTGGAAGGCTTTCAACAGGAAAAGGGAATGAGAGGTGAGGTGCTGCACTGTTTGGTGTCCTTGGAAAAACAGGTAAGAAAAAGTCCTGTAACTGCTGGCTGCTCTGTCTATCTGCCTGCTGTGCCTCAGTAACAGCAATGGTGCCTGCATCCAGCAACATCCATTGACTGTGACTGACTAACTGCATCTGCTTGCCCTGTCTCCAAAACCATCAGTTGGACCGCACTTCAGCAACCACACTGCTGCTCTGGTCCAGGCCTGAGATGCCAGGTTGAGGCTCAGAAGAGATGTAATGCTGAGTGCTGTTCTGTCCCCAATGCTAGCAAACTGATATAGCTCTTATGCTACCACTAACAAACTGCTGTATCTCTTATGCTATACTTTGGGGATCTTGCTGTCACTCGGCCTTGCTGCCATATCCTGGACTCTATAAGTTGAGGGTCTTGCTGCCTTGCTTCATTACCCCTTATTCTATATTTCTGGGGCCTTTCTGCCACTCAGTATTGCTGCTATACCCGATATATTTGCCTGGGGGTCCTGCTGCCACACAGCTTATCCTACACATTGGGGGCCTTACTGCCATGCAGCATTACTGCCACACCCCCTGAAGTTAATTATACAAAACTGGAAAATTTCTCTTTCTCCAAAGGTGCCAGAGTGGTTAAAAGGTGGAAAACAGGCCATGGTCTTTATGTGTGGATGCTTAGGAAAAGATGGAAGAGAGGGACTAAAACTCTCAAAATATATTATAGTACAAGTACATTTTCATTAAATTACCTGAATAACAATGTAAATGCCTTCTTTTCTGCCTATGTAAACTTACTTTATCATCAACTGCACGCTACCATAGTTTAAGGTGAATTTTAGAAGCCCTACACATGCCAAAGCCTGGAGATATGTGCATACCTTAGGCTGGAATGCACCACATGGATTTTAAGACGTGCCCGAGTACATACATACCTCTGAGTGAGGGCATGGTCTGGGTGGAGCATGGGTGGAACATGTGCATTCCAGGAAGGTCACTTGAAATGTGCGCATAAGAATTTACGTGCACAAGCGCGCACCGGGATTCCCTACAGTGTAAATTTACTTCTGCTATGGATGGTATATAAGTTTTGAAATTAAAAAATCAGAGCTAGTCAGCGGGGTTTGAAGGGTTGGGGCTAATAGGGTAAAAGGGAGGAAGGTTAATTAGGGATTTTAGGAAGTCGGGAGTCTTTACCTGGGTGAACTGGGAATGGACTGGGGAAGCTGATAATAGTGTCTGTGTGCATATCTAATAAAATCCCCTCACTTACACGGTAGAGTCGGAATTTGTGTGCACAAGCATGTACATACATCAAATTTTATATCATACACGCATGTTATAAAATGGCCATGTCCATTCATGTGAGCCGCCATATGCACATATATGTACGCCCGCGTAGCTGTTTAAAAGTCATTGTCACCGTATTTGAAGACTGGGTGGTTCTGCGTCAGAACAACACACAGAGGTCCATTTTCAGACGCAATCCAGCTAGGAAAGTTAACTGGATAACTTATCAGTAAATTTTTAGGTATATTCAATAGTGAAAGCACTCAATTCTATATAGCTGGCTATCTTATAGTTAGCCAGCTAACTATGGGGGTCATTTATCAAAATGCTATAAGGCATTATATTATGCGAACAGCGCCTTTAACGCATGAGATAAGCCCTGCATTAATAACCCTTGCTGTAGTTACATGATGTTAGGTTCCATATTAGGAGCTACTACCCAGGAAAAAGATCTAGGCATCATAGTGGATAATACTTTAAAATTGTCGGCTCAGTGTGCTGCAGCAGTCAAAAAAGCAAACAGAATGTTAGGAATTATTAGGAAGGGAATGGTTAATAAAACGGAAAATGTCATAATACCTCTATATCGCTCCATGGTGAGACTGCACCTTGAATACTGTGTACAATTCTGGTTGCCGCATCTCAAAAAAGATACAGTTGCGATGGAACAGCTCCCCTATGAGGAAAGGCTGAAGAGGTTAGGGCTGTTCAGCTTGGAGAAGAGACGGCTGAGGGGGGATATGATAGAGGTCTTTAAGATCATGAGAAGTCTTGAAAGAGTAGATGTGAATCGGTTATTTACACTTTTGAATAATAGAAGGACTAGGGGGCATTCCATGAAGTTTGCAAGTAGCACATTTAAGACTAATCGGAGAAAATTATTTTTCACAATGCACAATAAAGGGCTGGAATTTGTTGCCAGAGGATGTGGTTAGTGTAGCTGGGTTCAAAAAAGGTTTGGCTAAGTTCATTAATGGCTATTAATCAAGTTTACTTAGGGAATAGCCACTGCTATTAATTGCATCAGTAGCATGGGATCTTCTTAGTGTTTGGCCTCTGTGTACCATTTTAGGAAGCCCTATCACACAACTTTAATGCCAATTTTACCTACACCTTTTCAGTGGTGTTAAGCCTTTATTGTATTTTGTGATGTGTTCTCAAATGCCTGTTTTAGTAGTTTTGAGGCTCCTGGAGGAGAGAGAGAGAGAGAGAGACTAGCCATAGGGCCCCAACACTAGATAGGTATTTATTAGAGATGTGCTTCGTTTTTTTCTACCGGGTCGTTTTTCGGTTTGAATACTTCATGGTACAATTCGGGTTTTCTCGTTTTGTTTTTTCAAAAAACGAAACGAGAAAACCCGAAACCGGGCCGAAAAACGAATCGGGAAACGAAGCTGAAAAAAACCCCACCCCAAGCATTTAAAACTGTTTTCAAGCATTTTTCGTACATATATACAACCCCCCCCGATCCCGATCCCTCCCTAAGACTTACGTAGATCCCTGGTGGTCCAGCGGGGTCCCGGCTTCCATTTGCCCTCCGTGTCTGGTGTAGTGCAAGCCCTGCGCCTCAAAATGGTGCCGAATAGCCCGAACTACCATGTCACAGGGGCTTTCGGCGCTATTGGTCAGCCCCTGTCACATGGCCATCGGCGCCATCTTGTGCTCCTATCATGTGACAGGAGCTGACCAATGGCGCCGAAAGCCTCTGTGACATAGTATGGGCAAAGGCAAGCCTTGGGGGGGTCAGGAGCCCCCTCCTGACCCCCCCCCCCCCCAAGGCTTGCCAATAATCCCTGGGGGTCCAGCAGGGGTCCGGGAGCGATTTCGTTTTCGGCTGCCAGTAACCAAAATGGCACCGATAGCCTTTGCCCATACTATGTCACAGAGGCTTTCGGCGCCATTGGTCAGCTCCTGTCACATGATAGGAGCACAAGATGGCGCCGATGGCCATATGACAGGGGCTGACCAATAGCGCCAAAAGCCCCTGTGACATGGTAGTTCGGGCTATTCGGCACCATTTTGAGGCGCAGGGCTTGCACTACACCGGGCACGGAGGGCAAATGGAAGCCGGGACCCCGCTGGACCACCAGGGATCTACGTAAGTCTTAGGGAGGGATCGGGATCAGGGGGGGGGGTGTATTATAGCTAATTTAAATGTTTGGGGTGGTTTTTTATTTAAAAAAAAAATTTGTGCCCCTCTCCCCAGGCAAACCGAAAACCGAATTTTCCCCGAAATTCGGGGAAAATGCATTTTGGGTTTCGGGGACAACGAAACAGCAACGAAGTAGGAAATTTCGTTCAATTTCCTACTTCGGGCGAAAAACGATACACATCTCTAGTATTTATATCTCTCTGGGAGGCCCACCTAGTAACTCAAGATGAGGTTTAGGTATTAGTGTAGGGGTTAGGGTCCACTTTGACATTCAAAGTGAGACGTACAACCAGAACAGTGCTGTCTGGTGAAGATTTGATGACCCTCAGAGTGAGGAAACTCACTCAAAGATGAGATTTGTGCAATGTTCTCTCAACCTAGCTTGATGGACTCTCTCCCTGGAGATAAACCTATCTAGTGTTGGGGCACTATGGCTAGTCTCTCTCTCTCTCTCTCTCTCTCCTCCAGGAGCCTCAAAACTACTAAAACAGGTATTTGAGAACACATCACAAAATACAATAAGGGCTTAACACCACTGTAAAGGTGTAGGTAAAATTGGCATTAAAGTTGTGTGATAGGGCTTCCTAAAATGGTACACAGAGGCCAAACACTAAGAAGATCCCATGCTACTGATGCAATTAATAGCAGTGGCTATTCCCTAAGCAAACTTGATTAATAGCCATTAATGAACTTAGCCAAACCTTTTTTGAGCCCAGCTCCACTAACCACATCCTCTGGCAACAAATTCCAGACCTTTATAGTGTGCCGAGTGAAAAATAATTTTCTCTGATTAGTCTTAAATGTGCTGTTTGGTGTCAGCGCCATTTAGCCAGCTAAATGTTTTTGATTATGGACCTCACATTTACTTTAAATTTCCAATAGGAGAGTACAATTACATGAATTGACTACACGCATGTTTTTAAAACATCAATGTATACATGTACTTTTCTTCCTGACCAACTTATTGCCCCAGAAGCAACTTTTCTTGCTGTGGCTAAATGAATGTGAAAGCATGCACATTCTTTTAGTTGGCTGAAAATTTACTTCAGTGTAATCTGCTATTCTACCCATGCAAACCTCAGTTTTTCCCAAGTACATCCTGACTAAGCCTTTCAAAATCTACCCATTAAAATATTTATAGTTGCTATAATTCATTTTGCAGTTCAAATACATTTTTAATTATAAAATTCTAAATAACCTACATGTTTATATTTTCTTTCCTAGGTCTGTGGCACATGCATAAATGCTCACTTCTGGTCCTTGATTTTAGATATTTGTATGTGAAATTATAATTTTTTAATTGCATTGTTTCCCAGATTGTTCCTCTGTCATTTTTGGATCTTCCAGTTTATCTCTTTCCATCTGCATGTGTTTGTGAATAAGTCTTTATGTGTGTTTCTGAGACTGTGTTTTGCGCAATATGCACATAACATCTCATGACAAAATTCATAAAGGGTGATCTCGTGGCTCTAGTTCAGTCTGTTTTGGTCACCAGTGTCTACATCCATGTTATGGAAAATGTTTCCCTGAAGTAGCATTCAGTTTCTCTAATTTACAAAGGATTAGTGGATATAGTTTATCTTAAGAATTTCTTAGATCTTAGAATTCAAACAGCAGTAGTTTTTGAGAGAGTGGGGTTTCAGTAGTAAAGATAATATATCAGAGTGAGAACATAAAGCAAGACATGCTTAGAAATCAGAACTGGCCAATTTCCATCAAAGCAGCTTTATCCTAACATGAAGCAGAACTCTAAAGTTGGCAATAGTGTGGTTTTAAAACTTTTAATGATTCCCTGCAACAATATTTAGGCAACAACAGCACCATGTCATAAAGGAATCTCTACAAGTGCTTCAGAGCTACAAAAACCACATCAACACCGGATAATCTTCCTCTAACACAATAATTGTTTACATTTATGCCATGATATGGTTCTTATTGCTAAATATTTAACAGAAGGATTAATTAAAATCCCTTTATTACCACATAGAACAGCTTATTTCTATTTTGGGTAGATTAGCATGACTATTTTAGGCAATTCTTGTTGGTAAATCCTGGTCTTTCTTTTATAGAATTTATCAATGCCACGTATTTATTGTGTTAACTATGTCACTCTTCTAATATAGAAAGATTTCTAGTGAAACAGAGAATCTAAATATTTGAATGAGTTTTTTATTTTGTCCTATGATACTCATATACTTTTAAAGAAACAACTCTGAGAGTGGGAATGATAATATACATACATCAGCTGTTTGTGAGGAACAGGTCTCATAATAAAATTTGCAATGTATAAAACAAGTCTTTAAATATTTATGTGACTGACAGAATACATAATTTACTTGTCTGTCCTTCATGTCATTCTGAAGTAGACAGACTGATAACATTTCCAATGCACTGTATGTGTTTGTTTGTACATCTGCTTCATAGTAACATAGCACCATAGCAAATGACAGTAGATAAGGACCAATTAGTCCATTCAATCTGCCTAGTTATTCCAGACTACACTGCTCTAGGCAAGGATACATCCCAGCTGTCAGTTTGTTTGGATTTATATACTCCGTCTTTCAGCCACTTCAAAGCAGCTTACATTCAGGTACTGGAGGCATTTCCCTATCCCCAGAGAGCTTGCAATCTTTTGTGCCTGAGGCAATGGAGGGTGAAATGATTTGCTCAGGGTCACAAGGAGCAACAGTAGAATTTAAACCCTGGCTCCCTTGGTTCCTAGTCTAATGCTCTAACTACTATGCTAATGCTTCCCTTTCACTGCCTGCAGCAGATTGCTCCTTATTCAAATCAGTTTTGTGGTCTGCACTCTTTGGTCCTTTACCATTCTGGGTAGATGAATTTAAAAATTCCCATATTTAAAAGTTCAAATCCTTAAACCAACAAACTCTGGCTCTAGCCCTTCACCCTGTTCTTACCATTGTCTTTTATATCTGTCCCAAGCATGCTTAAATTCTGTCGCAGTTCATGATTTCATGCTCCTTTGAGAGCATTTTGATCAAAATTGCTATATTTCTCTTTATCTCTATTCTTCATTAATACTTTTTCCAACAGGCTAATGACTATTACAGCATATGAAAGAGAGAAGAAGTATCATTGGTGCAGCACAAGTTCTGCATGTATTGTATAATATGAGAAGTTTATGAGAAAATCCTAAAGGAATTTTATTCATCTTGAAGTATTTTTTGATATATGTTCTTGTGGAGGAAGAAATGGAAAAGGGATATAGTTATAGTCACCAGCTGTGAAAATGCAGTCCCAAAAAAGTGAGGCTAAGATACAGAAGACAATATTATTACTTACACCCACGTGACAGCCACATGGTTAAAAATATAAGGACTCAAATAAATTGTACTCAGCTTTATAGCATTTCTTGAAGTTGTTTGCTAGCAATCTTCCATCAGTCATACTGCTCTGAATGTCTCGTAATCACAGAATCATGCCATAAGGTGGAAAATATGAAATGCTTTTCTTAAAGTCAATCAGAGACACGTTATCATGTTTGCTCTCCATCAAGGTCATGTCTTACCTACTAGAAACTCAGAAGAAAATGGCACATACCCCTGCAATGTACTATGCTGCAAATTATGCCAGAATTATTACAGGACCCCAAACTCATGCACTTGGGAAAAATATTTAACATAAGAGGATCCTACTCAAGCTCCTTCTCTAATGTAGTATATATTTTGTGTTGAAATGTTTTTATTAGAGAATCATAGTGAGAATCATACATTCATGGATATCAATAACACGTAGATTTTTATGTAAAACAGAATCCTGTGAAAATTGAAACATTCCACTATAACCAAACAAAACAGCATAATACTACTACAAATGTTACTGGAGAGACTATAAGGATAGGTGATATGAAAAGGGAGAGAGAAGAGAAAGAAGAGAAAGAGAGTAGAGAGAGAGAAAAGGAGAGGAGAGAGGAGAAAAACCTTTGACCTCAGTAGGAAATGGCAAAGAGAAAGGGTAGAGCGCCACCACACCCTAGGACAAAGATTGCATATAATCATTGAGTGGCTTCCACACCCTACACCAAGATCCCAGACAATGAGACTTAATGGCCATGGTTTGATCATATTTACTAAACATGCAGACCGAGTTTTCCAGAGGTGCTCAGACAATGGATCACTGTGTTTCCAATTGGCCATAATGTTATGAATAGCAATGAGGAGCATAAAGTTGAGTAGTTTACGGGGCCCCAACGGGAGAGTGAGGGAACTATCTGCACCTCTTAAAATTATGATAGAGTATGAGATGGGCTGCAAGAGTTGAAGAATACATGAAATGACCTTCCATACCTGGTCCCAGAAATGGGATACATTGGGGCAATGGTAAAGCATATGGGATAGCAATCCAGGTGCCGTATTGCAGGACCAACAAGTGGGGGAGGGTAGTAATCCCGCCCGGTGTAGTTTCCATGGGGTCCAGGCCACCCTGTGCATAAGAAAAAAAGAAGTTTGAGTCAAACTAGAAGACAATGAGATGCGGGACGACACCCGCCATATGTATGTCCAAGCTGCCTTATTGGGGGAGCTAGAGAGATCCGAAGCCCAGATCGAATATAAACCGTTAAGCAAACACTGATAGGAGTGAGCTTTGATTAATTTATATAGATGAGAAGCCAGATGACCCAGCAAATCGAATTTATGATATACCTCTAGTAGATACGGTTGGGACACATGAACCAGGTCGGATGAGGTGGTAACGTGGAGAGCATTGCGTAGTTGTAGCCATGCATAAAATTGGGAACTAGGAAGGCCAAACCGAGCTTGTAGTTACTTAAATGAAAGTAAGTTCTTGTCTTGAAGAATGGACGATAGAAACCAAATCCTTTTGGTTTGCCACAAGGGCCAACTCACCGTTTGAGCATCTATGGTGATTAGTGGATTGGGCCAAATGGGGGCAAACAAAGAGGATCGCCAGGAACAATGGCTATCCTTTTTATACCTATCAAATGCCAAAAAGGCCCTGTGGGTAGACCTTAAAATAGAATTAGGTGCATGCTTACGTAATAAGTGGACTACTGGAAAAAAAAATAGAAGGATATGGATGTAGGAGCTGTTGCTCCAGTGCCATCCATCTAGGAGAGTCGGAGTGAGTGCCTGAATGAGCAAAATAATGATGCCCTTGCTGTAAAATGAATGCATGGTGGTATGAAAAGAAATCAGGGAAGTTAACTCCACCGTCATGAAAGACTTGTTTCAATTTAGCGAGGGATATCCGAGGGACTTTATTATTCCATAGAAAACAGGAAAGGAGGTGATCAACTTGTTTATAAAAAGCCTTGGAGAAAAAGATGGGAATCATGGAGAGCACATACGTTATCTTAGGAGCTAGAATCACTTTTATGGTATCCAAGCGTCCCCACCAGGAGAGATGAAGGGGAGACCATTGTAGAGAAGCATCACTTAGCTGTTGTAGGATCGTGGTTTCTCAGTTACTAACAGTGGAGTCTATAGATGTATGAAATTTTATGCCCAAATATTTAAGCCCGTTAGTAACCTTTATAAGAGGAAATTGAGAGAAATCAACATTAGAGCCTAAAATGTTAAGAGGTAGCAACTCAGTCTTGTGCCAATTAACTTTATAACCAGATACCTTAGAATAATTAGAGATAAGATAAAAAAGAGAACGCAAGGAGGATTCCGGATGAAGAAGAAAGAGAAGAACATCATCAGCGTATGCAGACAATTTGAAAATTTCAGTGCCAATCGGAATACCTTGAATAGAGTCAGATTGTCTAATAGCAATTAAAAGGGGTTCCAAAACCAGGTTAAACAATAGCGGAGATAGGGGACACCCCTGCCTAGTGCCCCTTTGTAGGGGAAATGAGGGAGATTTCTGGTTATTTATATATAAAAAAGCAGAGGGGGAAGAGTACAAAAACTTGATCCAGGACAAAAAGGTGGGGCCAAAGCCAAACCATTGAAGGGCCGAGATCAAGAAAGGCCACTCTACCCTGTCAAAAGCTTTTTCCGCGTCTAGCGAAATAGCCACAGCAGGATTTGGAAGGGCGGAAGCATAATCTTGAATTTGCAAAAACAGACGCACATTATTAGAAATCAGACATTTTTTAATAAAGCCAGATTGATCAGGGTGGATCAAACTGCTCAACAAAAGGGAGAGCCTGGTGGCCAGAATTTTTGCAAAAATTTTATAGTCGGTGTTCAAGAGAGATATGGGTCGATAGTTAACTACATCGGAGGTGTCCCGTCCTGGCTTTGGCAACACTACAACACAAGCATCAGTAAATGAGAAAACACATCAGATGGAGTAAGCAAAGAAGAAAAATAAGTATGCAAGTGGGAGACTATATCTTTTTGAAAAGCTTGGTAGAAGTCTGTAGATAGGCCGTCTGGACCAGGGGCCTTTCCTGGTGTTAAAGAATCAAAGGCCAAAGTAATTTCCGTTATGGATATTGGAGCGTCCAAATCCGCAGCTTGAGAGTCCGTTAAAGAAGGATGAGAAAGATTAGCCAGAAACTTTTGAACAACCGACTGGGAGGTAGAGAATTCCGATTGGTAAAGTTGGGCGTAAAAGTCATGGAAAGCTTGCAAAATATCCTTATCTGAGGTGAGTATCTTGGATGACGGTGAACGAATCGATGAGATACGCTTCTTTTCAGCTTTTTTCTTCAGATAGGTAGCCAAAAGATGACCACTTTTGTTATTTCCAGCATAGTAGAGTGCTCTGGAATGTGAAAGACTTAGATGAACTTGGGAGCTCAACTGGAGATTATACTGATGTTTGGCCTTCAGAAGAGCTGCCAAAGATGATGGTTTGGGAGAGGCCATATGAGATTTCTCTAATGTGGAAACAGTATCATGTAAAGATTGCAAAGTTGCTTTTTGGGACCTTCGGGAGTGGATGGTATACCCAATAATTTCACCCCGTATCGTAGCTTTAAAAGCCTCCCAAATCATTGTGGCGGCTATGTCTGGAGTGGAGTTAAGATGAAAAAATTCCTGTATTCGAAGTGTGATAGTATCCATGAAGGTTGAGTCTTGTAGCAAGGAGGAGTTGAAACGCCATTGATAGTCAACCTCAATCGGAGAGCACAAGTCCATGTGGAGTGTAACTGCAGCATGATCCAAGACGAGGATGGGACAGATAGTAGCCTCACGGATTGCTGGGATGAGTGGTTTGAACACCAAAAAGAAGTCAATTCATGAGTATGAAGAGTGAGGAAATGAGTAGAAGGTATAGTCTCTGTCAAGAGGGTGCAGAAGTCGCCATGGGTCTGAGAGACGAGTTGATGTCATGAAGTGTTGCAGCAGCTTACTGGATTTAGAAATGTGAGGACGAGCAGAAGTCTTTTTGTCGAGGAAAGAATCCAAAGGCTGGTTAAAGTCACCTCCGATGATAAGAGAAGCAGGGGGTAAGGCTAGCAACTGAGTGAAAGTTGATGAAAAAAAACAGCGATCATCTGCATTTGGTGCATAGATGTTAAGGATGATGAAGGTTTGATGAGCGATAGTTATCTGAGCCATTACCCAACGACCATCCACGTCAGATGTCTGGTGGTTGATTTGTTCATCAAGGCGCTTATGAAGCAAAATAACAACGCCTCGTTTTTTACTGATGGCCGGACTGTAAACAACTGCTCCTACCCATTGCTGCTTCAGTTTTGTTGATTCATATGCTGTAAGGTGCGATTCCTGAAGCAGAGCAATGTCTGTATGGAGAGATTGTAAGTATGTCAGGATCTTCTTCCGCTTAATAGGATGCGTGACGCCACCTACATTCAGAGAAGTAACCGTGATGGTTTTAATCGAGGACGCCATGATTGTATAACATCTTTAGGGTGAGGTGGTCGCTCGATAAAAAAAGGAAGGATTGTCCATAAAAAGTTAACTGCCAGAATGGGGGAGATCGAAGTATCCAACAGGTCAAAGGAGAAGAAAAAAAAAGTAAAATGGAGAGTCAGAAAAAGGGACCCACATGCCAAAAAAGTGGGTCGAAGCAGTAGAGGAGTGAAAGCCATAAAGGCAATAGAGAGCAAAAAGAGCCTCTTGAGGGATTATATGTGCCTTACTCGCTAAGGCAATGCCAGAATCCGACATTGGGATATATGGAACCCACCTTTTACATCAAAGGAACAGAAAGATGCAGACATCAGCACAATTGAAAAATGAGAAACAAACAGTTCCAACTTGATTGACTACTCAACAAGATTGAATGCCGAGGTGTGCGTCACAGGTTTAGAAGAAACAGGAAATCAGCCTGCAGCGCGGCTGCCATTACATAAGAGAATAAACCATTAAGGGCGGACCCGACCCTGAGTCAGTCAGGTTACCATCTCCGAGGTATGTTCCACTGAATGTAGAAATTCTTCAAGCTTCGCAGGTTGCAGATAGATCTGTGTCTGATTCCGGTAGGTGACTTTCATATGCGCAGGATACAGCAAGCCATATAGGGCTCCGATCGCCCTCAGCTTAGGCTGGCAAGGTAAAAAAGCCTTTCTTTTTTGTGTCGTCACCTTAGCGAAGTCCGGAACAAAGATGATATCTTGCCCTTGATATTGAACGTGTGATTTAGTTTTTGCCGCCGCTAAGATCTCCATTGCTTGAGGGTAACGGAGCAATTTAAAAATAATTGGCCGTGGAAATTTAGCATTACGTAGGGGCCTAGTCAGTATTCTGTGGGCCCTCTCAATTTCAAAAGGATGGACAAATTTTACCTGTAGGCAAGTAGGAATCAGAGCACTCAAAAAGTAAATCAGGTTAGAGCCCTCGGCACCTTCCGGTATCCCTAGGACTCTTAAATTGTTCCTACGATTCCTATTAGAAAGGTCTTCCAAGGTTTGTTGCAGTAGCTCCACATCGGTTACCAGACACGGTATCAATGCAGTAGATAAAAGTAGTGAGGAGGTCTGCGATTCCACATCATCTAATCGGTTTTGTAAACCAGTGAATTGTTGTGCCATAGTATGCAGGTCACCCCTGATTGCTGTGGTGGCTTCGATGTTATGTTGAATCAAGTCCTTTAGATTCTTAATTTCCTGCAAAACCAAGTCTGTGGACGCCATGTTCTTGGAAGCAGTAAGTTTCTCTGGCGTGGGCGGATCTTGTTTTGCCCGTTTTGAGCCAGCTGAAGCCGAAAATGCGGCTTCTATTTTACCAGATTTGGTGGTGGACATGGTCCATAAAAAGATGATAAGCAGAAACGTTTAAGTTGGTTCAAAAAAAAGGTGGGTTCAATAGTAATCAAAGACGCTATCTGGCGGAGCCCCAAAGTTAGGCGGCCATCTTTGTTACGGCTCAAGAGCGCCCCCCCCAATGTAGTATATATTATTCAAAGCAGAAACTATAAATAAGTAGAGATATGTATTTGTTTTAGATGAAACAGACAACGGCAACAAAATTGTCTATTTTGTCTTGTTTCGGGAGCGACCCGAAACAACAAAAAAATGATGACATTTCGTAAAATTAGCATTTTGACTTAGTGCGCACTAACTGGATGTTAGTGTACACTTTGTCCGAATTTAGGGAAACGTGAAATAAACACCCCTTAATTATTTTAAAAATGAAATTAAACAGATTACCAAAAACAAAAGTGACACAAAAAAAATAAAATCAGTGCACATCCCTATAAATAAGCATGCTTGCCCAGTGAGACAGGCCAGAATGCAAGAATCAACTCTTACAAACACAAATCAAATACTACTGAAATGTCCAAAATGACACTTCTGTGGAAAAGCACTTTTTTAAACTAGACCATTGCATCAATCTAAAACAATCCCGGAATGTATGACTTTTGAGATGTAAATGATCAGACACTTCTGAACTGACAAAAAAGGACTCAACAAAGACCTAGGTTTCTTAACTTATTATAAGCCATCCAATTTTACTGCCTATCACCTAGGGGTGTGCATTCGGTCCCTATGTATTGGCAATCCGCAACGGATGTTGCCATATTCATTGTATTCGTGGGGAAGCGAAACGTATCGCGATTCCCCACGAATACACGAATCTTCGCTGAATTATTCGGCAACCTAAATAAATCAATTTAAGCAAACCCCCCACCCCAGGACTCACCAAAACTCCCTGGTGGTCCAGCGGGGGTCCAGGAGCCATCCCCTGCACTCTCACACCCTCGGTGCCGGTTTCACCATGGCGCCGATAGCCTTTGACCTACTATGTCACGGGGCTACTGGTGCCATTGGTCAGCCCCTGTCACATGGCCATCGGTGCCATCTTGTGCTCCTACCATGTGACAGGGGCTGACCAATGGCACCGGTAACCCCTGTGACGTAGTATGGGCAAAGGCTATCGGCGCCATTTTGATTACTGGCAGCCGATGGCCCGAGGGCAGGAGATCACTCTGGGACCCCCGTTGGATCCCCAAGGACTTTTGGCCAGCTTGGAGGGGCTTCCTGACCTCCACAAGACTTGCTAAAAGTCCAGCGGGGGTCCGGGAGCAACCTCCTGCACTCCGGCTGTCAGCTGCCAGTATTCAAAATAGCGCCGATAGCCTTTGCCCATACTATGTCACAGGGGCTACCAGTGCCATTGGTCAGCCCCTGTCACATGGTAGGAGCACAAGATGGCACCAATGGCCATGTGACAGGGGCTGACCAATGGCACCGGTAGCCCCTGTGACATAGTAGGTCAAAGGCTTTTGGCGCCATGATGAAACCAGCACCGAGGGTGTGAGAGTGCAGGAGATGGCTCCCGGACCCCCCGCTGGACCACCAGGGAGTTTTGGTAAGTCTTGGGGGGGTCAGGAGGGTGGGGGATTGTAGTTAATTTTAATTTTAGCTGGGACACAAATAGAAATCACCGTATTAACGCATTGGGGCGCCATACGGCCGAATGCAACGTATCTGCTCCCCGACAAATCCGAATCATGAATGCAACGTATGGCATCCCTCTGCACATCCCTACTATCACCATCTTATCATCCATCAGTGTGCACCACCCCTTTCCCAATGCCGTTTCACCTTCACGTTGTCATTGGAAAGCCATTTTATGATTCACTTATATTTTTTGTTAATGTCATTTTTGCTCATTCTTTTCTGACGTGTTCAGAAGGGTGCATAACTCATGATAGTTAGTTAAGACATGTATTAAGTTAGTCCAAATAAAAGGTATCAGTTTATTCTTTTTTTTTGTTAGCCTTTATTTCCCTGCTAGAATAGGAAATTTGAGTTTTTCTTTGGTATCTATTCAGCTGTTTATTAGGGATGTGAATCGTTTTTCAACGATTAAAATTATCGTCCGATAATTTTAATATCGTCTTAAATCGTTATAGAACACAATACAATAGAAATTCTAACGATTTATCGTTAAAAATCGTTAAATCGTGTTAGTGCGCACTAACTCCCGTTAGTGCGCACTAACAGAAAATGATACAAATTGACACTTTACAGGTCAGTAAAGGTCAGTTAGGAATGAATATGTATTCCTATTGGCTGGCTGCCCTCTTATCTATTGATGTTACCAAGGTTCCCACCGAGGTGATGGTTGGAGGGATGGGAAATGGAAATGGAAACTCAGGAACACTAACAGAAAATGATACAAATTATTGACACTTTCCAGGTCAGTAAAGGTCAGTTAGGAATGAATATGTATTCCTATTGGCTGGCTGCCCTCTTATCTATTGATGTTACCAAGGTTCCAACTGAGGTGATGGTTGGGGGGATGGGAAATGGAAACTGTTGGTAGTTGACAAAAAAAGTAATGTGATCAGTCAATATGACTAGAACTTGTGCCCTATTCCTGATACCAGGGGTGTTGTGATCTTCCTGCACTCAGTGCCCTATCCCTGATACCAGGGGTGTTGTGATCTTCCTGCACACAGTGCCCTAACCCTGACACCAGGGGTGTTGTGATCTTCCTGCACACAGTGCCCTAACCCTGACACCAGGGGTGTTGTGATCTTCCTGCACACAGTGCCCTAACCCTGATACCAGGGGTGTTGTGATCTTCCTGCATGCAGTGCCCTATCCCACCTGCATTACTAGTGAGAGGCTGGCTTCACAGACAGGGGGAGCTGCCTGACCCACACTCCTGACTTCCCCCATGTCCCAGCCAGTGAATGGTGTGTGGGTGAGGGGGGGGGAGGATGGTGAAGTCTGAGACAGCTCCCTCCCTGCATTACTAGTGAGAGGCTGGCTTCACAGACAGGGGGGAGCTGCCTGACCCTCACTCCTGACTTCCCCCATGTCCCAGCCAGTGAATGGTGTGTGGGTGAGGGGGGGGGGGAGGATGGTGAAGTCTGAGACAGCTCCCTCCCTGCATTACTAGTGAGAGGCTGGCTTCACAGGCAGGGGGGAGCTGCCTGACCCTCACTCCTCCGGGGTATTGTGATCTTCCTGCACACAGTGCCCTATCCCTGATACCAGGGGTGTTGTGATCTTCCTGCATGCAGTGCCCTATCCCTATTAATACCAGGAGTGTTGTGATCTTCCTGCACACAGTGCCCTATCCCTAATACCAGGGGTGTTGTGATCTTCCTGCACACAGTGCCCTATTCCTGATACCAGGAGTGTTGTGATCTTCCTGCATGCAGTGCCCTATCCCTGATACCGGGATGTGTGCAAGAAGATCACAACACCCCCGGTATCAGGAATAGGGCACTGTGTGCAAGAAGATCACAACACCCCCGGTATCAGGAATAGGGCACTGTGTGCAGGAAGATCACAACACCCCTGGTATTAGGGACAGGGCACTGTGTGCAGGAAGATCACAACACCCCTGGTGTCAGGGTTAGGGCACTGTGTGCAAGAAGATCACAACACTCCTGGTATTAATAGGGATAGGGCACTGTGTGCAGGAAGATCACAACACCCCTGGTGTCAGGGTTAGGGCACTGTGTGCAGGAAGATCACAACACTCCTGGTATTAATAGGGATAGGGCACTGTGTACATGAAGATCACAACACCCCTGGTGCCAGGATTAGGGCACTGTGTGCAGGAAGATCACAACACCCCTGGTATCAGGGTTAGGGCACAAGTTCTAGTCACATTGACTGATCACATTACTTTTTTTGTCAAGCTACCAACTGTTTCCATTTCCCATCCCCCATATATTGTCAGTGGGAACCTTGGTAACATGAATAAATAAGAGGGAAGCCAATAGGAATATATATTCATTCCTAAACTGACCTTAACTGACCTGAAAAGTGTCAAATTGTATCATTTTCTGTTAGTGCGCACTAACTCCCGTTAGTGAGCACTAATCGGAAAAAACGATTTTTAACGATTTTTTAACTAAAAAATCGTGCCTAACACGATTTTCTTCTCCTGCCAGACGATTTCTATTGTTAAGACGATATGGCACACGATTCACATCCCTACTGTTTATTCATAGCACATCAGGAACCTGTGGCACTAAACAGATTTCCTCAGCAAAATTCACCACCTTTCTTTCTTGTATATTAAGACTGCAAAAAATAACAGAATAAAATAGAATGAAAAGCAAAGGAATTATTTATGTAACGGAGACACCTTGTTCTCATAAATTGTGAATGTATAAGTAGCTGCCGACCTGTTGAATTTTCCTAAGGCTGTGCATGCCTTTATCAGTTTTACATATGATTTATGAAGACAGAGCATCAGGCTGAAAAATGATAAGGAGCTGGGCAACACAGTGTGAATACTAAAAAAAGGAAACCTTGATGAAGCCTATGATCCTTTCATTTCAAAGTCTAAAGCGGGTCAAAGAGCTTTCCTTCCCTTTCACCTGAGGGATTTTAAACTGCTTTTTATTTGCTTCTGTTAAAAGCAGCAAGTGGCTTAAAAGGAAACATGTTTATATTTTAGAAAATTCCCTTGTGTCAAAAAGGGACTTTCAAATGGGAGAAACATAGGGATGGTAATTTTCAACAATGGACATAATTCAACACATAGACGTATAAGTCAGCGCATCTGAAGATGTGCTCGTATGTTTGCATTTTATAAATTGTGCAGTGGGAGCAGCAGAGTTTATAAAGCATTGCTTCTCTCTATCCTGTATTTGCGTGTCAGTATATGCACAAGCTTGTAATGGAGTGGTGTGCATAGTTTTTGAAAATATTTTACTAATATAAAATGTACATGTTAAGTAACTGCAAAATGCGCAAGCAATGACCCTCATTTTATGCATGGAGGTAGGCATTTTATAAAGTTGGCTGATGTATATGTGTCATGTTTATGAAAATACTTGTGTGTACTTCCAAGTACTGGTATGTTGAGACCTATACCTGTTTACTGGGACCTTCACTAGTTCACCCCCATATTTCACCAGTTCCTCCTCACCCTCCACCACTTGATCCAGACCCTCCAGCCAAAAATGGAAGACTAAAGAGAAGTTTGATTTAGTATCCAGTACTTGATTGGCTGGTCTAAAAAGCATGTGCACATGTTGAATGATATGAATATTTACTTTCCAACCACACCTTGGAGCACCCTTGAAATACCCTCTTTTTATGGAGCGTACTTTTCCAAGCAGCAGCAAGAATATGAGCAATTCCCAAACTTCTGGAAATTCACTTACCACACACAGGGCCAAATTTTCTAACCTACGTGCGGGCGTAAATTTGTGCGCGCAACCCAGCGCGTACTAATCTACGCCCAATTTTATAACATGTGCGCGCAGCCGCGCGCACATGTTATAAAATCCGGGGTCGGCGCACACAAAGGGGTACACACTTGTGCACCTTGCGCACGCCAAGCCCTAGGGGAGCCCCGATGGCTTTCCCCATTCCCTCAGAGGCTGCTCCAAAATCAGAGAGGCCTCAGAGGAAACTTTCCTTTTTCCCCCCAGCCCTACCTAAATCCCCCCCCCACCTTTATTATTTAAGTTACACCTTCCTCTGGGCAGGCATAGGTTGCACGCGGGCCATCTATTGCTCCTACCATGTGATGGGGCCGGCCAATGGCACCCATAGCCCCTGTCACATGGTAAGGGCAAAGGGCCATTAGCGCCATTTTGATTAGTGGCAGCCGATAGCCTGAGAGCGGGAGATCTCTCCTGGGATCTCCCGCTGGATCACCAGGTACTTTAGAAAAGATTTTGGGGGGTCGGGAGGATGGGTGATTCTAAATAATTCGATTTAAAGGGTCGGGTGGGTTTGGGGGTTGTTTTTCTGTGTGCCCTTTCTTCCCGCCCCCCCCCCCCCCCCAAAAAAATGATAAGAAAAGCACATGAAAATTTTGTGGGGTTTTCCTATCGCTTTCAGGGACCCCCTGATACTTGACAAATTTGAAAATATTCGTATGTTATTTTCAATCATCAGAAAAACGATTCACATCCCTAAAATCTTCACTACCCAACTTCACACCCACAGAAGGCTTACAAGCCTGTAGTTATTAACACTTTTCTCCCAATCATGAAAACACCAACTCTTGTATACTAGAAGATAACTTTATTTTTCCATTTTTCTTCTAGTTACAAACTGGCCTAAGATTCTACTCAAATAATATACAGGCCGATGCAATACCGTACGCTGACAACAGCGTATGGCTCAACACATGTTTGGACGCGTGTTTTGGATGTGCATCCATAACCCCCGAAGCATAACAGGGGTTACCGTGTCCAAAATGTGCATCCAACCAAGTGCATAGCCAATAGCGCTCATCACATGTAAATTCATGTTGATGAGGCTATTAGCCATTTCCCCCGACACAAAAACAAATTGCACCTGACACACATTTTTACCCTGAAAAATTAACACCTGCCCTGCTTTTCTGTAGCTCCTCCAACTTAATATCAAGGCAATATTAAGTCGGAGGAACCGAAAACATAAAAATCTTAAAAAAAAATAAAAAGTGTATCGCAGTCAAGTTAGGAATAGGGAGCACGCAATTAATGAGTATCCATTTTCCTAACCCGCTAACAGCCACCTTTCCTGGGTGCTGCTCACTGCCGAGGAGGCACTAGGGGTGCACAGTTTCCCTTAGCGTCTCCTTTTCCTACCACAACAGCCCATTTAAATATTACATCGGGTGCCCCGAGAGGTGCATTGGCATGCATTAGGAGAGCGGGTGCTCAATCATGAGTGCCCATTTCCAGCGCGATGATATATACATCAGCCTGTTAGTGCACATGGGGTTTAACTTCATTTAGCTTCAACATAGGCCATCCCATTACTTGGAGCCTGAGACAATGTTAAAGCCAAGAACAACTGTTTCAAACTGTTAACAAGATTTCATTAATTTAGCACAGCCTTCAGAATTCTAGATGCTCACTAGTCTGGAAACTATAGACTTACTAGCAGGATGTTGCCTCCTTCTTAAAGAAAAGGAGCCATTCTTTTACCTTTAGGGCAGCATTTCCCAGCTCAAGGCTGGGTCTCATTAACATGAAACACTCATTCACCTTCTCTCAGACCCCCAGCAATCTATAGCTGGAAAAGGTAGCTTCATGTAGATATCTCACAACTGGAGGGAGATAGGTGTTGGATTTGTGGATCCTTGAGCCGGCTGGGACAGATGAAGACTCACCGTGGGAAGACCCACAGTGGATGTCGAAACCGGGAGGCGGCATAGGGCAGTAGACAGGAGGGATCTTCACCACTGGAAGCCCGCGGTTCCCCCCCCCCCCCCCCCCCCCGAGAGGAGCTTGTGAGGACCTGAGCCGCTTGGACTTAGGCGAGGCCTCCTGGATGAAAGCCAGAGTCAGGAACCAGTGGATAAAAGCCGGAGTCAGAAGCCAGTGGACGAAAGCCAAAGTCAGAATCCACAACTAGAAACTCAGGAAGAGTGAACCTCCTTGCAAGGCAAGGCATAGGCCTAGCTGCAGGGTTTAAATACTCCTGCAGCGTCTGACATCATCAGTGGGCTATTCTCCATCTTCCCGCGCTGGCCCCTTTAAATCTTGAGCCCCTGCACGCCTAGGGGGCGGGGCCAGGCACGGAGGATCGACGGTGTCTCCCTTGAGGAGGGAGCACCGCAGCAGAAGCCGAGACGGGCCTTGCTGGCCGGGGAGGCATTTCAGTGGCCCGGGCCGGCCCTGAGGTAGGTGGAAGGACCGGGACACAGCCCGGGACCATAATAATAGGTTCTAGGCTTACAGGATTAAGCAATGTCTAATTAGTCTGTTTTAGCCCCAGGATCCAACTCTCATACTTTAACCATCTAATTGTTTCAGCTTCCTACTCTTCACTCTTTTAGGCTTGCTTTACCTTAGCCCACTGCATCAAAGCAGGGATTTAATTAACTAACAACTTCCAAAGGGTACAAGCCCACTGGCACAGTCTTCTAGACTAAACATGAAGTTCTCCTGGCAGATAATTCCTTAGCAATTCTCTATTAATTACAGCCTTCTGGGGAAGTGCTCATGAATCCAACAATTGGTCTCTTAGCTGACAATTACACAAACCAAGAAGCCTGAACAGCATCAGTTATTCCCCCATTTTTCCTGTTACACTTTGGGGAAGTCAAAGAAAGAAAAATAAAATCCCACCTAGCTAGTGATTTAAATCCCTTTTTCTTTCATTAAGGAGAGGGATTTGCAGCTGTAATAGTCACTTCTCAAGTTTGCTCATACCTTCTCTGTACGCACAGGGGTAGATTTACAAAAAATGCGCGTTCACGTACTTTTGTTGGCGCACCAGTCGAAACAAAAGTACGCTGGATTTTAGCAGATACTCGCGTAGCCGCGCGTATCTGCTAAAATCCAGGATCGGCGCGTGCAAGGCTGCCGATTTTGTGCAGCCGGCGCGCACCGAGCCGCGCAGCCTGCCTCCGTTCCCTCCAAGGCCGCTCCGAAATCGGAGCAGCCTCGGAGGGAACTCGCTTTCGCCCTCCCCTCACCTTCCCCTCCCTTCCTCTATCTAACCCACCCCCCCCGGCCCTATCTAAACCCCCCCCCCTACCTTTGTCCGGGGATTTACGCCTCCCGGAGGGAGAAGTAAATCCCTGCGCACCAGCGGGCCACTAGCGCGCCGAGACGCGACCCGGGGGCGGTTCCGGAGGGCACGGCCATGCCCCCAGACCGCCCTGGGCCCGCCCCCGGGCCCACCCCTGAAACGCCACGTCCCGCCCCCAAAACGCCGCGTCGATCGGCCCCGACCCCGACACGCCCCCGACATGCCCCCGACAAAAAACCCGGGACTTACGCGAGTCCTGGGGCTCTGCGCGCGCCGGCAGGCCTATGGAAAATAGGCGCGCCGGCGCGCACGGCCCTGCTCGCGTAAATCCGGGCGGATTTACACGAGCAGGGCTTTTAAAATCCGCCCCTTACAGTTCAGTTTACTGCAGATTATTACTTGCACTTGTATTACTTTTTTGAATATGTATAAGGAATATTTATGTATTATACCTTTAGATAATCAGTTCTGTAAAGATGAAGAGCACAAATCCATCCAAAGATATCTTTCTTCGCTATGTAAAATCTTTTTCATTGTTTATATTTGAAACAGAGGTACTTTAGCTTATCAACCTAATTTCTGCTGGTTCTTACACGTTCTGCAGTGTTGTGGTATTATTTTGTTAGTATTTGTGAAATCCCTGTATATTTTTTAAAAGAGGGACCCAGGACTCTACCAATCAGACTCTCTGGGTGTGGTATAATCAGTCGCTCAAGCAAGTGGTAATCAAGCCAAGCACTACTAAGTAGGGGTGTGAATCGTGTGATCGATCGTCTAAACGATCGATTTTGGCTGGGGGGAGGGAAATCTGATCGTCGTGTTTTGGTTTTTTTTTTAAATCGTTAAAAATCGTAAATCGGGGGAGGGCGGGAAAACCGGCACACCAAAAAAACCCTAAAACCCACCCCGAACCTTTAAAACAAATTCCCCACCCTCCCAAACCCCTCAAAATGTTTTAAATTACCTGGGGTCCAGTGGGGGGGTCCCGGCACGATCTCCCTCTCTCTGGCCACGACTGTCGCCCGTATGACATAGTGAGGGCAAAGGTAGCACCGGCGCCATTTTGAAGATTGGCAATACGGCCCGCGTGCAGGAGGTCGCTCCTGGACCCTGCTGGACTTTTGGCAAGTCTTGTGGGGGTCAGGAGGCCCCCCAAGCTGGCCAAAAGTCCCTGGGGGTCCAGCGGGGGTCCGGGAGCGATCTCCTGCACGTGTGACGTCGGGAGCCAGGAACCAAAATGGCGCCGCCGCTACCTTTGCCCTGTCACATGATAAGGGCAAAGGGCCACCGGTGCCATTTCTCAATGCAGCCGTGGCCAGAGAGCTGAAGATCACGTCGGGACCCCCCCATTGGACCCCAGGTAATTTAAAACATTTTGGGGGGGTTCGGGAGGGTGGGAGATTTGTTTTAAAGGTTCGGGGTGGGTTTTAGGGTTTTTTTGGTGGTGATACAATACAAATGCCCCTGACGATAAATCGGGGGCATTTGTATTGTATCATGCACTCTAACGATTTTGGACGATTTTAAAATTATCTGACGATAATTTTAATCGTTCAAAAACGATTCACATCCCTACAAGGCCATTTACACATTATATTCTAGCACAGTATACTTGGTCCAGCACTGCTTACCTGGTTCCTGCTTAAAGCTAAATTTGAAAAATCTAATATAATCTATCTTTACTCTGCATTTTCCCAATATAAATTACGTTCTCTCTGCTGTTTAGACCCTCACACCCGTACAGTGTTTCCTTCTTAAATATTTTCTTCCAAGAACATAGGATAAATGAATAATATAGGCCTGAAGTACCAATCTCTTAACTAGCTTATTAGTCTCTATTAGCAAAAAGTCCTTTATTCAGTGCAACGATTGTGGTGTTTGTATCCCAAGACCTATCACTTAGAGAATTAAGAATTGTCTAATTTTCCCTCAGCTGTCTGCCATGAATAAGGAGCTAATGCACCTGAAGGAGATATTATGCAAGATTCAAATAACCTTCCCTTCTTTGCAGCATCTTGTATACCTCTCCCAATTTTCACAGAAGATTTGAATTCTGAGGTATAAATGGTTTACAGTGGGCTCTGGTAGAGCAAGACCTGTGACTCTGAGACACCCAGTTTTCCCAACTTTGAAGCATTCTGAGAATCCACTCTCACTCCCGCAGAGAAGCCTGTTATCTAGGACTCAGAATCCCAGAAATAACTGGATTACAGTGGGCTCTGGTAGAACAAGACCTGTAGTGAAAAGACACTCACTCTTCCCATGGACACTCTTACATAATACATTTTTGCATTGGAAAATGAAGAAATCCAAATAGAATATGAAATGATGTCTGAAAGGGAAGTAGTCACCCAATGTACCCAGAAATCCTTCAACATGATTAAATGTCCTAAAAGTAAGCTGCTTCTGCTGGGAGATTCAATCATCAAAGGAATCAACTTGGGAGCACATTAGGATGGGGACACGAAACTTAAATGCCTTCTAGGATCCTCAGCTAACAGAAATGCAAATCAGGTGGTCAACACAATTAAGAAAGTAAGAATTCTGATATCAGTGTTATCATCCATCTGGAGACCATGACCTTGCTAGAAACAATGCCCATAATGTACAGAAAGATTTCAAAAATCCAGGGAAAAAAAGATTAGACAAATGGCAAAGACTATTCCCTGTTCATGGAAAGGGAAAGGAAAGGTCATGCCATATAGATAATTTCAATGCCTGGCTCAAAACCTTGTGTAAAGAATGTGGATTTGGATTAATTGGAGTCTGGGTGTTACAAGCGCGTCCTCCACGCTGCTGAAGAACCAAGGGTTTGGAGGCCTTCAGGTTCTGTTGCGGGCACGAGGAGCGCAGTCGCCTCTAGAGCAGGTGGTGTGAGCCCTTGGGCCACGGCGAGACTCAGGGAGGAGCCCCCAGCCACACCGTGGGAGATGAGCCGGTGCAAGCATGGAGAGCTAGGCGAGGCAAAGCTGAAACAAGGACTAAAGGACAGGGTCTGACCCTCAGCCAGACCTGCACGCCCACGGCAACCAACAACGCAATGTTGATGAACGGTCCTCCGACTGTTCCAAGCCCTTTCGGACCTGCCGCTGGGTAACGGCATTGGGCTGCAGGCTGGACAGAGGATGAGGGCAGACAGAGTCCTTGGAACACAGAAGACATCATAGACGAGGGCTGAAGCGAAGACATCATAGACAAAGGCTGAAGTGAAGACATCATAGACTAGGGCTGAAGCGAAGACATCATAGATGAAGGCTGAAGCGAAGACATCATAGACGAGGACTGAAGCGAAGACATCATAGACTAGGGCTAAAGAGAGACATCATAGACGCTGAAACAAGCAGGAATGTGTAGGGATGCAACAATGGCACAGTCCCTCAGGGCGCCCTACGCTGCCAGTACAACTGGTCAGGTCATGGGCCACCCTGTCCTACATCCATAGGAGCGGGACAAGCGCAGGAAAAGTAAAGCACTGCACAAGCAGTCTGAAGAGGGTTACTGCACTCCTGGCAGTCTGAAGCGGGTTACTGCACTCCTGGCAGTCTGAAGCAAGTTAAGAACATCAGGGTCAGGATCAGGAACAAACATCTAGGTACATCTGGAACCAACATCAAGGTAACAGGGAGCCGTCAAGACAAGCAAAGACCACGGAGGACCTGGACTGGTCTGAAGACACAGGCAACTGTGAAACCCAATCCAAAGGCAAACAGGAACTGAAGTGAAAGTCCTTTTATACTGCTGTATGCAGGCAACTCCCTGGAAGGAGTTCACCTGGACTGCCCCTCGCTGGCCCTATAACTGAGGTGGAGTGCCACGGGCTGGCCCCTAGGGAGACGGGCGTGGCCAAACCAGGAAGTCCAAGCAGAGCCAAGCAAGCCACAGGCAGGCCTCAAGAACAGCAAGGCCTCCCAGGCCTTGGAGCAATCCTGGACAGTTCGCAGGCGAGGCCCTGGCTTCAGAGCGGCCTCCAGAAGAGAAGGTAAGATGCCTCCTGTGTCGCAGCAACAGGAGGGATCGCAACACTGGGGCCATGTATGGAGCAATAAAAGATTATATGGTAATGATGGCCTACATTTGTCAATGGCAGGAAAGAGGATGCTAAATGAAAAATTCAGATCATACATTATCAGAAATTTAAACTAAGGAACTGGAGTGACAGGGGTTGGCCAGGGACCTTGGCATGTCAGCCCCAAGCAAAATAGGAAGAGGGAAGAGAAAGTAACAAAATCAGTTCAGTTCAAAAATATAGAAAAGTTGTCTAGAAAGAGCAGCTGGAAAGCTATGACTACAAAAGCTCATAATCTGGGTAACAAAATCCCTGACCTACAGGCGCTGGTGGAGGCGGACTTGGATATTGTTGTGTTTACTGAGACATGGTTCACCGATTTTCATGATTGGGATATGGCCATCACCAGATATAACTTGCTAAGAAAGGACAGAGGGGACAGAAAAGGGGGAGGAATAGCTCTTTATGTCAAAAATGATACCCAAGCAACTGAATTGCAAGGGACCTGGGGTAGAGAAGAAGCATTGTATACTGTCCTAAAAAAAGAAGATGGTACTTCCATTTTTACTGGTGTGATCTACAGACCACTGACTCAAAAAGAAGAACTGGTCACAGAGCTCATAGATGAGAAAGAAGGGTGAAGTTTTGATCGTTTGAGATTTTAATCTGCTGGATGTGGATTGGTGTATCCCTTCTGTGAAATCTATGAAAAATAGAGAGATAGTGGATTTCCTTCAAGGGGCTCAGCTAAAATAAATGGTACTGTAACCCACAAGAGAGGGCGTGATACTTGATCCAGTGGTTACTAATGGTGATAATGTATCTAATGTTCAGGTAGCAGTTCACCTGAGCACCAGTGTTCATCAGACAGTATGGTTCAATTTTGCAAATAAGATACAGAGAAGACATACCCCGAGTTTTGAATTTCAAAAATACAGATTTTGTTGAAATGGGGATGTACCTTGAGGAAGAACTTGAAGACTGGAAGAAAATGGGTGAGGTGGAACAACAGTAGGCCAATTTAAAAGGAGCTATTACAAAGGAAACATCTCTAAATGTTAAGAAAGTAAACAAGAGTAAGAGGGAAAAAGAAACCGATCTGGTTCTCTAAGGAAGTAGCTGAAAAAATAAAGTCAAAAAGAACAGCATTCAAGAAGTATAAATGATCCCAAAAAAAGGAATACATATAAGAATATCTGTTAAAACTGAGGGAGATGAAGAAAGAATTAAAGAAAGCAAAAGGTCAAGTAGAAGAAAGGATAGCCAAAGAGGTAAACCGAGGCGACAAAACATTTTTCAGCTATATCAGTGAAAGAAGGGAGATCAGAAGTGATATAGGAAAACTGAAAGGTGACAAGGAACAATGTGTGGAAAGTAATGAAGAAATGGCAGAAATATTAAACAAATATTTCAGTTCAGTATTCACTGAAGAAGACTCTGGAGAAGACCCATTGCTGATTAACAAGACTGTAGATGGGGATGGAGTAGACAAAACTCCGTTTACAGAAGAGAATTTATGGGAGGAGCTAGGAAAAATGAAAGTGGACAAGGTCATGGGGCCAGATGAGATCCACCCCAGGATATGTTCTCTCAACCTAGCTTGATGGACTCTCTACCTGGGTAACATCAAGCTAGGTTGAGAGAACATTGTTCAAATCTCATCGTTGTATGAGTTTCCTCACTCCGAAGGACCTCAAATCTTCACAAGAGTGCACTGTTCTGTTCGTATGTCTCACTCTGCATGTAAAAGTGGCCCCTAACCGCTACACTAATACGTAAACCTCACCTCGAGTTACTAGGTGGGCCTCCTATAGTGGCATAAATAGCTGCTTACTATGGTTGTCCCCCCCCCCTTCCCCCCAGAGGCTCTCTCGCGCGCTCTCTTTCTCTCTCTCTCCCATCCCACATCTCAGGCCCTTCCCCCACTCTCCTCCCACATCTCAGCCCCTTCCCCAGCCTAAAAGTGCCCAAAATGGAATTTGCGAAAAAATCACAAATTGCGTTATGGGCATATTGCATGACATTGCACAGCTTAACGCTATTGAAAAAGGGTAGTTATTTTCGGCATTAAAACTGTGCGATATGGCTTTGCACTTTGTGAAGCCAGCTCACTTTTACAAAATTCCCGACTCCTCTCTAATCCCTCCCCTTTTAAAAATGTGCATTGCACCATGCATTATGGTGTTTTTTGCATGAATAAAGGCATTTTTCGCATTCAAAAACGTCTTAACGTATGTGAAAACACCATAATGCACTTTGATAAATGACCCTGTTAGCTGGATAAGTCTTAAACATCGCAACGTAGCCAAATAAGCAGTGTTTTTTGAGACTTATATGTCTACATGGCAACTTTGCAGCTACTTAATCGGATAAGTCAAAACTTATCTGACTGTGTTGAAAATACATGCTGCGTGTCTTTTAGAAATGTGAGCTTACTGTAAGGTAGATTTACACATTTTACATTGTGCATTTGCGAGCACAATATAAAATACATGTGTGTGAGTATGTGCACCCCTGTACACGTGTGTGTGTTTTAAAGTTATCCTTCCTGTATATACCAAAAGAACAGAAATTATCAACAGATTTAAGCCTTCAACTCTGCATTGATAATGTTAATATTGTGCATCGTTATAAGGTAAATTGTGTTTAGGGATGTAGCACTTTTTAATTAAATTATAGTAGTAGTAGTAGCACTAAGATACAGAAAAAAATAACTTATTCCATTTTTCACATGTATGTTTAGTTTTTTGCTCTAAGATTTGTCATTCTGATCTTGAAACTTTATTTCACTGAGGATATTTAACCCAATAGTTTGACATGAAAAATAAGTGCTTAATATTCTCTATTAGGGGTAGGCAATCCTACCCATTGGGTGCAGAAAACAGCTCTGCTTTTCAGGACATCAACAATGGGCATGCATGAGATATCTGCATTTAATATATGAGAGTACATGCAAATGTATCCGATGTGTACTGTAAATATCCTTATAATCAGACCTGTTTGCATTTAAGGATAGGAATTGCCTACCTTGGCTTTACATTTTTCCATGGATTTCAACATTGGCTCTTTATTTTCATGCCAGATAAATTTGATAAATGAATCTTGCTGAAAAATATGATGTGTTTTCTTTAGAAATATTGTATTCTTTAGTTGGTATACAAAAACAGTAACATCATGTTCTTAGGGCAAGGGATTCCCAAACGTATTCTGGGGTCTATACTCCCAGGTTTTCGAGACATCCACAGGACCGGATTTACGCACGTAGGGAGGGGTGGGTTACGCGCACCGGGCCTATTTTATAAAGGCCCGGTGACCCATGTAATGCCCCGGGATATGTCTAAGTCCTGGGGCTTTGAAAAAGGGGCGGGGAGGGGGCAGGGTGGTGCCATCCTGGGGTGGGGAGGGGCGGAGTCAGAGGTTCTCGGCACAGCCCATTGCCCATTGGTCCTTTTCACTGTCATTTGTCAGTGAAAAGGACCAGTTCCCTTTCAGGACAGACCTCTCTCTGGCTCGCTCTGTCAAGGAAGTGCTAGGGGCATGCAATCACCCCTATTGCCTCCTCGACAGCGCGAGCCCTAATTTAAATATTGCATCGCGCTCCTAGGAGACTGGGGGCACGTTATGAAAGCGGGCGCTGAACAGACAGCACCCGCTTTCAGCGCAACTTTTTTGCATCGGCCCCTGAGGCAGCAGGCTGTGCATGCTCTTCCAGCCTTAATATCTTTCCTTATACTTCCTGTGTATGTGGTTTCCCCTTGCAAAAAAAAAAAAATCTCTAACTTGGGAGGGGCATCACTGGTACTACTAGTGCTAACAGATGTACTTGAATCTGCACTAATAGGAGCCTTTCCAGAAGGAGGCAAAGCTTTCCTGTACTTCTGCCATTGTTACCAGAGCACCATCTACTTCTTCCCCAATCCCTGTGGCCTGCTGTATATTTGACACAGTCAGTTCTGATGTGCCTATGGAATGTGTTTGTCTTTTTATAAATAGGGTTAGGGTGTATACTCTACTTTCTCTCACATACTTTAATGTGTAAATTAAAAATGCCAGATATATATATAAACACACAGGCAGAGACTACTGCAGTGTAAAAAGGTATATATGCTCTTTTTCAAAAACATGCCGCTTTGCTGCATTGCTATTGCTTGCCTAGTGAGTGCCTGACTGTGCCTGGTAGTAGTATGCTTTATTTCAAGGGATGATAATCGTTCAGTTTATGGAAAAAAAAACAGCATGCCACATACACACAATGATGATAACTTTAAAAAAAGCACATGGGTGCCCATATACATGTGTATGGGAGCACGAGCAGACATATGCTGAAATTTTAAATCATGCACACAGTTACGCATGCATGATTTAAAATATGTCTATTGCACTTTTATGTGCTCCTAATTTTATTCGAGCAAATGTACTCCAGGTATCTTCCTTAGGACTTTGTCAGCTTTAACTTGCACAGGTAAGTGGATTTTAAAACATGTTCAGATGAAGAATATTCCCAGTTTTCTTAGTTAGACTGGGCCAACTAGGTGGACTATCTCAAGTTCATCCAGAGTCCTCTGATTCTTCAGCCTGCATTCCACCCAGTTGCCCCAGAACCCTCACCCAGTTGTTCAAGCCTAAACAGAGATTTATGCAGACTACACCTCTTCAAGAGCAGAAGTAAACATATGCGGCTAGCAGGCCACCGGGCACTGAGGCTGCTAGAGATGTACTTCGGGTTAGAATTTCGTGTCAGGCTTCGTTTTGGGGCCCCTCGATGGAAATTCGTTTTTCCTGCAGTTCAGGAGTTTATTTTTTGGAGGCCCCGATTTTCGGGTTAGTGCTCGTTCACTCCCGATAGTGCACATTGCCTAATTTGGGAAAAACAATTGCACATTCCTACTAAATATAAAATACAGATTTACATGCATAAGTCTTGGCTCTGCCTTGGAATGCTTCTGATACATCCCAACTGCATTCCTTTTCTTAGCTAGCACACGCGCATATACACATTTGCGGTTTTTAAAATATGCATTTGTCACGTGCAACCCATGTACGCACATTTTTGGGCCTTTTAGAACAAGCAATGTTTTTAATATTCACCCTAAGGTATTCACAGTGGGAATCCATTTTTCATTCCAAAATGAGATTCAGAGAAGCAAAAATTCTGGTCTGTTTTCTCGTCTTCATACTGCAATTCTGCAGTTTAAATCTCTCTCTGTGTCACTTTTAGTACACTGATTATTGCACCCAATACGGAGATCACATACTGAATTTTTTCTTAATTTTCAGTGTTACCCAGTTACTCCATGTGATAACTGCTGTATCACTAAAAACAGGAAAACATATTTTTGACACACAAGTTTGTCGCCCACCCTGTTCTCCAGACCAGAGACAATTGATCTAAAATAGTGCCTGTGTCTAACTTTCACTTTTTCAAGCTTGAAAAAAACAAGAGGAAGTCATTGTTAATCCATTCAGATGCCAACTAGGATAGGCTGATAAAAAAAAAAGGAGGCCCATATTCAGAAGCATTTAGCCAGATATCTCAGAAGTTATCCAGCTAAATGAATATTTGAGCACTTGTTCATCTAAAAATTCTAGCCAGATATTGTTTTATCTGACAAAAAGTTAACCAGATAAGTCAAGAGAGTTTCAGGGGCATAACTCCAAGGAGCAGAGTTTGCTAGCTAAGTTATACTGCTAACTCCAATATTCAGAGTTAGCCAGATAACTTATCTTGCTAATTCTGGTCGGTCCATACACCTGTCTTAAAGTTATCCAGATAAACTTATTGCCACTGAGTATAAAGGATAAGTTAACCAAATTAATTTATCCAGCTAACTAGCTGAGCCACCAGCGGCTGAATGTAGACCTCAAAATGTTTAACTTTGATTGGTCCTGCTCCCTAGCTTCTTCGCTGTCTCTTCCCATTGTGTATCCAGTCAGTCTAGGGTCAGGGTAACACAGGGTAACACAGGAAAAAAAAAAACAACCTGCAGTTTTGCTTGTCCCATAGATTTTAATAGAAAACAAATACAAATGAAAATGTGTTGTTGAATACAAATGGGCAGTACCCTAAAAATTATTTTCCATAAACCAAAATGAATCCACCTGATTTGTTTGGATTCTTTATTTGTTTTAAACAAACATATGTCCCTAGTTCATGGTTGGAGCAGAGGGTGTCTATAAAGTATATATGGTACTTCTACCTTTTGAATGTCCTGAACATGTGTTGTTTTGCAGCCATGCTGAATATCTTTGTATCAGCCATAAATACCTTCCAAGTGGGCCCTTTTTTTAAAAGTTGCTATTCAAGAAAATTGAATATCTCCCAATATCAGACATTTCAAGGTTTTTAACTTGCTTAGACATATCTATGCATGTCAGCAACTCATGTACTTTTACCTGCATATGTTTGGAAGCATTTCTGGAAAGGGGTTTGTTTGCAGGAGATGTGGGTAGTTTTAAATAATGAAAACTATCCATGGTTTGTTTGCTTTTTAATTGAAAAAGTACCTGAACAAAAGCAGATATTAATTTGTTCAGATATTTTTCTGTGGGGCAATAACCAAAGCAAAACTTCCCACATAGGAGGTAATTTTAAAAGAAGTTACACATGTAAATGTAACATACTATTTCAGCAATACTTACACATGAATATCCTATGTACAATGCAATGGCATATATTGTAGCTATTTTCAAAAGCCCAGTTACACAGGTAAAGTGCATTTACATATGTAAAACCCAATTCTGAACATGTAAATGCTTTTTAAAATAACCCCCCTAATGGTATGGCTTTGATTATTCTGGCAAATCCCATGAGTGACACTATCCATGGGCTCTGCAGAAATGCAAACAGTTTGATTGTTGTCTCTTAAATGTCTTCCACCTACTTTCTCTGCTTATCCAATTTTGTGTTTAACAGCTGCAATCTGATTTCAAGAGTGGAGGTACTTTAGGCTAAGGCGTTAGAGAACAATAAAATTATTACAATGTTAGGCTGGCAATATGAGACAAAATTTTGTGTAATCTCTCAATGGTGATTATAGCAATTGAAATAATTACTCCTCTATTTGCAGTACTTCTCTATCTTTATTGTTGTCATAAACTGACTCATCTAGGCTAAATTATATTAGTAGTTATATCAGCTTTTTGAAGGTCTCTTCCTGGATTTACTATACTAGTGGCACAGTAATTCTACAATTGTCAAGATATTCATGATAGAATTGCTATAGTATGAAGCAATTTAACATGACAAGCAGTCATTGTTCTTGCTGGAAACAATGTCTTCAAGTTAATTCAGTTTAACATATGACACAGAATACTGTGAAATAGAATGCATTCAATTGTCAGCTTACATGACCCCACTGTATCTAGCTTGATAAAACTCTACCATAGATCTGACTTTTATTATTCCTTTTTAGGCTTTCAGATCATACAATACATGCTTTTAAGAATGCTCCGTGGTTTTTGCCACGAGTTGCCAGAGCACCATTGAAAGTCCATTGACTTTAATCCATGTCAGAACCATGGGACAATGCCGATTGCTGGCATTCCTTCATAAGGACATTGTGACTATAGAAAATACTCATGCATTAATACATTGTATTGCTATATTGATCTTTTTTGTCTTTCCTTCTATCTCTCAGCCTCATTACCAAACTTTCTGCCAGCACTGAAAACACAAAACTCTTCTTTCTCTGACAATTGTTCTGAAATGGTACTAGAGACTACACACACAAGGCATGTTCAAAATGATGAGAAGACCAAGTCTACTAGAACACACACCTCTAGAAATATGAACCTAAACATACATATTGTTTCTGAATCATATTGAACCCCAGTCCAATGGGAATCAGAATAATAAAAGTATTGAATGCATTTTTAGCTTCTATTACCACCAAATTATCAAGAATTGCTTTAGAAATACTGCCATACTGTACCGTTATAGTTCTTAATAATACCACAGTATTCTAGTGACTTTTTTGTTTAATTCACATTAGGGCTGATTTGTTAAAGAACCAAGCAAGTTGTGCCCCAGTGCAAACATGGTAACATTGGGGTAGATTTTCAAAGGGTTGTGCGCTTAAGATACGTAAGATACGTGCGCAACCCCTGAAAACCTACCCCTGCCTCCCCCTGCGCGTGCCGAGCTTATCTTGCAGAGGCTCAGTGGCGCACGCAAGCCCCAGGACACGCGTATGTCCCAGGGCTTCAAAAAGGGGCGGGGTGTGGGCGGTCCAGGGTGGTTCGGGGGGCGGGACGGGGAATGGCCTGAGCTTCCAGGCACAGCAGCCATTTGCCGCTGTGCCCGGGATCGCAGGCCGGCCGTTGGCCGGCATGCGTAAGTTACGCCTGCTGGGAGGCAGGCGTAACTTCTTCAACAAACGTTAGGGGGGGTTTTAGGTAGGGCTGGGGGGCGGATTAGGTAGGGGAAAGGAGGGAAAGGTGCGGGGGGGGGAAGGAAAGTTCCCTCCGAGGCCGCTCCGATTTCGGAGCGGCCTCGGATGGAACGGAGGCAGGCTGCGCGACTCGGCACGTGCAAGTTGCATAATTGTGCACCCCCTTACGCACGCCGACCCTGGGTTTTATAACATGCATGCGGCTGCATGTGCATGTTATAAATTTAGATTTTAGAATATCAGTCACCAACTTGCTTTTAATTTGTAGTTAGTAACAGGCCTTACTTGTGACACATTCATAAGCTAAACTCATTCATAAGAACAGTTATAGATATATAAATAAAACTGTATCTTCTTTTAAACCCACACTTTTTAATGCAAAAATCATATCTGTATAGTCACACACTCTATTCAAAGCTCATTAGTTTTATTGCCAAATTTATATGGCTTCTTTAGCTTAATAACTGTTAATTAAATTCATGCCCTAGCAAAGAAATGGATGGTACAGTTCAGTACATCCTTGGTGAAAGAGAGGGAAAGATTTAACTCTAGAGTGTGATAGAGGAAGGAAAGCCTGTCATTTCTAGAAAGTAAAGTGAAAAAAAATTCAACACCTCCTAATTCTTTGTGAAAAAGTTGTTTAGACCTTTTTTCTTTGTAGATGTAACTACTTGTATTTCCAAATCTGGGCTCAAGGTGAGTTACAAATCCAGGTCCAGTTGGCAGGTCCCTGCACCAGAGTTTAAGGCTTTATTTTTTTTTACAATTTTTTATTTATTACATTTTCAGCCAATTTACAAGCATTACAGCTTATAGAAACATATAAGAGAGAATTTACAAGCAAAATGTGCACTGGCTAATAATCTTATTACAGCAATATTATATATCTCACTTGCAATATTAAGGAAATAAAGGGAGATTCCAAGATGAAAAATTATAGGAGCAGTAATAATAAATGAAATTGAAAGGCTGTCACTGTACCATTTACATATAAATGCCGCTAAAACCGCAAAACCGGTATGATGTTGTATATGAATGTCGGTATATAAAAGTTTCAAATAAATAAATAAATAAATAAATATCAACCGACGGACTAGAATCTAAATATAAACGCAGATGTACCGGATCAAAGTATACACATTTAACATTTTGGTGAATTATAATACACTAGCAAGGAAATCTAAGATTAAATTTAGCACTCATAGCCAATACCTCAGGACGCATTTGAAGAAATATTTTCCTTCGTTCCTGCGTGGAACGGGTAATATCAGGAAAAATCCAAACAGGATACCCAAGAAATAAAGATGGCCTATGGCGAAAGAAAGATCTCAGTATCAAATCTCTGTCTTGAGAGAAAACACATGACAGAAAAGAGTTCTATATCTATTTATCGAAATATCACTTGAAGTTTCCAAAATCTGAGTTAAATCCGGTTCTGACTCCAAAGCTTGTTCCGATGTATCTGGTTTTGAAAATTTTGTCATATAAACTTTAGCAAATGTGGGCATAATTTCTTGTGGAATTTCTAGTATCTCAGTAAGATGTTTCTTAATGAAGTCTGTAGGAGACATTAGATTAGATTGAGGAAAATTTAAAACACGAAGATTTAGGTAACAAATGGAATTTTCAATATTTTCCAATTTTCTCAAAACACCCTCCCGAACCCCCAAAAAACGTTTTAAAATTACCTGGTGGTCCAGCAGGAGCGCGGGGAGCGATCTCCCGCTCTCGGGCCATCGGCTGCGTTAATAAAAATGGCGCCGATGGCCCTTTGCCCTTACCCTGTGACAGGGCAAAGGTAGCGCCGGCGCCATTTTGAATATTGGCAATACGGCTTGAGTGCAGGAGATCGCTCCCAGACCCCCGCTGGACCCCCAGGGACTTTTGGCCAGCTTGGGGGGGCCTCCTGACCCCCACAAGACTTGCCAAAAGTCCAGCGGGGGTCCGGGAGCGATCTCCTGCACTCAGGCCGTATTGCCAATATTCAAAATGGCGCTGGCGCTACCTTTGCCCTGTCACAGGGTAAGGGCAAAGGGCCATCGGAACCATTTTTATTAACGCAGCCGATGACCCGAGAGCGGGAGATCGTGCCCCCGCTGGACCACCAGGTAATTTTAAAAGGTTTTTTTGGGGGGGGGTCAAGGGGGTCATTTTAAAGGGTCGGGTGGGTTTCTTTTTATTAGGCCATTGGCGCCATTTATATTAATGGCAGCCAAAATGGCGCCGATGGCCCGAGAGCGGGAGATCACGCCGGGACCCCCTACTGGACCAGCAGGTAATTTAAAACATTTTGGGGGGGTTCGGGAGGGTGGGGGATTTGTTTTAAAGGGTCGGGGTGGGTTTAGGGGTTGTTTTGGTGTGCCAGTTTTCCTGCCCTCACCCCTCCCCCGATTTACGATTTTTCACGATAAATCGGGGGAATTCCTATTGTATCGCGACTGACGATTTTTGACGATTTAAAAAATATCTGACGATTTTTTTAAATCGTCAAAAAACGATTCACATCCCTACATGTCCTTTGGCCAGGAAGCACCAGAGCATCTATACCTTCTGCTCCTTGCTCTCTCCAACGACTGAAAAATTGAGGAACTTTGGCATTGCTATATGTCGCCAACAGGTCCATCGCGGGCCTGGACCATTGGTTGCACAGGAGACTGAAAGCCTCAACAGAGAGTTCCCACTCTCCTGGATCCAACTGGTGGAGGCTGAGAAAGTCAGCCTGTACATTGTACACTCTGGCAATGTGAGAGGCTGCTATCCTGTACAGGTGCTGTTCCGCCCAGCTAATTAAAAGTTGAGCCTCCGTCACCACCGGATGACTCCGAGTTCCGCCCTGACGATTGATATAAGCCACTGTCGTCACATTGTCGGAGAGAATCTGCACTGATCTCCCCTCTACTAAGGGAAGGAGGGCCTGTAGCGCCAACCAAACTGCTCTGGTCTCCAATCGATTGATCGACCAAGAAGACTCCGACCTCATCCACTGACCTTGCACTGCTGTTCCTCGACAAACCGCTCCCCATCCGGATAGGCTGGCATCAGTGGTTACCACTATCCAGGAGGGAATTTCCAAATCCACACCCCATTGTAATCTGGACACAGCCACCAAAGAAGACTGAACCATGCTGAATCCGTCACAACTGGGAGCCTGATGAGAGGAGGATCCAGAAGACTGTGAAGCCCGAAAATGATGATTCCCCCGGAATCTGGACCTCTGAGGAAAAGAACCTCTGCTCCTGGGCCTATCCTCTGGCAGCTTGTGGACCTTATTCTCTCCCACAGACTTAATCATGTCCTCCAACTGTTGGCCGAAGAGCAGCTTTCCCTTGAAAGGTATGGAACTCAGCTGAGCTTTTGAGGAGACATCCGCCGACCAATTTCTGAGCCAAAGGAGCCTGCGGGCCAAAACGGCAGAGACCATTGTTCTTCCCGACGTGCGCAGGAGATCATACAGTGCATCCGCGCTGTAAGACACCACCACCTCCGAATGACCAGCTGGAGCCGTGACCACTTCCGAAAGAGATGCCACAGATTGTAAGTGCTGCACCTAACGCAGGATCGCACGCAGTACAAAACTGCTACACATGACAGCCCGCATCCCAGGGTGGAGGTCTCAAATATCTTTTTAAGCTGTACCTCCAACTTTGGGTCCTACAAATCTTTTAGGGCCGTCACTCCCGTGACTGGGATGGTGGTCTTTGTAGTGACTGCAGAGACTGCCGCATCCACCTTGGATACCCTGAGCAGCTCCAGCGCATCCTCCAGTAGCGGGTACAACTTATCCATAGCGCGGCTGACTTTCAAACCTAGATCCGGAGTGTCCCACTCCCAGAACAAGAGGTCGGTGACCGACATATGAAAGGGAAAAGAGTGAGCCAGACCTCTTAGACCTAACATCACGGGTTCCACCACTCCCATACACGAATCCTCCTGCGGGACCTCAATTCCGAGCTCTTTTAGAATATTCGGGATAAGTGGACCCAATTCATCACTCCGGAACAAGCGTACCATCTTGGGATCATCACCATCCACCTCAGAAGTGCCTCCCTGCTTGGGCACCAGGGGATGACCATCCTGGCCTGCATCTACCCCCTGAAGATCTTTCGGGGAAAGGTCTCCTCCATCATATAGATCCGATGAAAATGAATCATCCGGACCTGCCACGGATCTGAGAGGGCGCTTAGACTTAGTATGCCCCCCACCGGCAGGGACCTAGGAAGCTTACGGGAGGAGGGAACCTCAGAGACTTCCCCTCTTGCGTTTGGACACTCTCTGTGCCTTGAACATCTTGTGAAAAAAACGTCACCAAGTCCGAGGAGAATGACGAAGAAGACCCATCTGAGGACCCCTCAGGATCACCATCCGAAGTATCAGCCTGATCCTCCTGGAACCTGCCCCCCCCCCCCAAAGGGCCCCAGTCACGGGGAGAGAGGTAGCGGGGAACTTTGTGCTTCCATCGCGGCTCTCTCTGCATCCCTGAATGTTTTCAAAATGGCCTCCATCCCTGCACTAAGCAGGAATGGATCAGGCGACTGCAGCTGAGCTGTAAGCCTCCCAGGCTCCAGGCACCATGAAGATCTGCTGCTGCCACGGGGATTCCCCTCAGTGGACCTCCATGAGGTCCCTTCACCTCCCAAGACATAATCTGCATAGATGCCAGCTCTAGAGAGGCGGGTGCACGTGCTGCCGCACGTGGAGCAGGCCACACCACAAGGCATAGCCTCGGGCTAAATTTAGCTCCGATCAGCTGAGGTAAGCGCGCCAAAAAATAGACCGGGCGGCAGTAAGGCAGGCAGACAGGAGATGGAGATAATGCTGGACCGGCCTACCAGAAAAAAAACCTCACTTTTACCTTTTTTTTTCCCACAGTGTTCCGAAGGCTGTGCTGAGCTGCCTGACCGGGGGAGTGAGCTGGGCTCCCCGGTATCACCCGCCGGCTGTAGCAGTCCCCGGGTTTTCAACCCCCTGCTCTTTTGCCTCTGACACCAGGGGGGATGGTCCCACCAGGCCTTGCCAACCCCCTGGGAGGCTCAAAGGAACTTGCTGCGCCTTCTGCGGCTGTTTTCACAATTTCAAGTAAATTTTCTTTTTTTTAAAGAGCCAGAAACCTTCTAAGGTGCATCTACTGGCTTGGCTGGCTGGAGCTGGTGATCCTGATCCACATCCAGTCCCTCACCCAGGGGCTTGCAGAGGAGACTCGCCTTCATCCACCCCGTCTGTATCTGAACTGTCCATCTGACAGGAAAAGGACCAGAGAGGGCGCTTGGCCTTGGGGGCTTCTATGCCACTGTGTAACTTGGTATGCTTGTGGAGTGATGAAGCTCCTGTTCCAGCCCCCAGCGATGGCGGGACCTCATGGAGTACCTTAGTACCCTGGCTTTTTGCTGCTTTTCGTACTTTGAAGGCTTTATGCAGCAACAAAACAAAATCAGAAGAGAACGAGGAAGAAGACTCATCCAAGTCCTTCCCCCGTTCCTCCTCTGAGGAAGAGATCTGCGCTGCCTGCAAGTCCCCCCCCAGGGGCAGCAGGACGCGGCGAAAGAGGTGGCAGAGAGTTCCCCTCCCCCTGGGCAGCCTTCTCCTGCTCCCTGAATGTTCGCAGTAAGGCTTCAGTATCTGCACTGAGAAGAACAAGTTCCTGAGGCTGCCATAGCAATTCTGCCCTCCCAGGGTCCCTGCATGCTCTAGAGCTGCTACGATGCGATTTCACTGGAACTGGCTTTCCAGAAGAGCCTTCCCCTCCTGACAAGCTCCCGGTACAAACTCCGCCCCGCAGGCCACACCATGTGGCATGATCCCTGAGGTAAATTAGGATCTGGGCCCGAAAAAAGAACCAGCATGCCCAAGACAAATCCCCGGGAGCTCGTAAGAACTGAAAAGGATGGCGAAAACGGCATCGGAAGGAAGGAGGGCCGAAAGAGACCGCTAGGCCGGCTCAGAAATTAAATAAATCATCTCAGCGTTGTTTTGTCCTGTGTACAGATCTTCAGAGGGTGAGTGAAACGGGCTCCCCAGTATCACCCTCAGCCGCAGGCAGTTACAGGGCTCCCAAACCTCTGCTCCAGAGCCTCTGTTACCAGGGGTGGTGGTCCCACCAGGACCGAACAAACCCCTGGGAGGCTTAAAGAGATATCTTCTCTCTCTTTTTTTTTTTTTTTACTGAATCCTTGTCCCTTTTTTTTTTTTTTTTTTTTTTAAGATTCCCTAAGGAACGAATACCAGCAAAACTAAAAACTTAACACTAAACCTAGACTAAAGGTTTTGCACCGCCACCATCTGCTGGAGACAGAAAAATACTGACAGTCTCTAGGTGGCACCTCAGGGGTATAGGACAGAGTCTGTTAAAACTTCTTTGTCTCCATCTGCTGGAGGGGAGGCAAAAACCAGGCATCTGGACTGATCTGGGTACGTACAGGGAATGACATCTTCCCTCTTCACCCTACTAGCCTATTCTTTACAAAATCAATAAGAGAAGCTGCCTCCTTATACCCAAATTCTTCTGCAAACTTGGTATAGCATGTTCCCTCAGTGCATTGCTCCACGACATCTTGGTGAAGCTGTGTTAAATTAATTATTCAAAAAAATTATAATAATCCATTCAGCCCTAGCCTGTGAGAAAGAACAGCGCATTCACTACTTCATACAAACTTGCATTTGTAGAGGGCAGAGTTTTCCTGCTTTTGTAGTCTTGTTTCTGTTCTGTTTATAGCTAATGCTTCTTTGTTGCCTTTGAGCTTCATATGGCAACCTTATTTATCACTGACTGGGGTTACAAAAGAAGGGGGTCATTTATCAAAGTGCTAGATGTCATTTTCGCATGCAAAAAACACCTTTAACACATGCACCATAATGTTTGGTGTGATGCAAATGAGAGGATATTGGGGTGGGAATTTTGGCCAAGTGGGCTGGGCTCACAGTTTTGCAAAGCTGTATTGTATGGCTTTAACTACACCTTTTTCATTTGCATAAAGTTGTGTGATAGGGCTTTTATTGCAATTGTGATGTTTTTGAGCCAGCCAAGCTATGAGAGAGAGAAAGATAGAAAGAGAGAAGCTAGCCATAAGGTTCACCAAGGGCAGTGGTTCCTAAACCTGTCCTGAAGGATCCCCAGACAGACAGGTTTTCAGGACACCTGCAATGAATACGCCTGAGAGAAACCTGCAGGCAGTGCAGGTGATTCTCTTCCACTGCATGGAGCCACACAGGCCAGAAGATGACAGATGTGTGCTTGCATCAGCCCACATTTGGACTCTCTACCTGGGTAACATCAAGCTAGGTTGAGAGATCATTGGACAAATCTCATCTTTGGGTGGTTTTCCTCACTCCGAAGGTCATGAAATCTTCACAAGAGAGCATTCTGTTCGGACTTCTTACTTTGAATGTCAAAGTGGCCCCTAACCCCTACACTAATACCTAAACCTCACCTCGAGTGACTAGGCTCTCTCTCTCTCTCTCTCTCTCTCTCTCTCTCCCTCTCTCGTTAAATTATGCTGCTTAAACTGATCACAATGCAGCTTCAGATTTACCACAACTGTTCTACTCTCACTCTTACCTTGACCTGAATCAGTACTTTTAACACACTGAATCACACTTCCCAATCACTCTTTGCTATATGTACTACTGTTCCTTCTCATTCTTTAAAATGTTTCTTCAATTTTTAAGGCCTTAGAGTTGAGAACCGAGCCAGTGACTCTACTCTCAGGGATGGTAACTTTCAAACCAGTTGGAGGGGGGAGGAATTTTGGCATGTGTGTATCAATGTGTGTCCAGATATACACAGCATATCCATGTAAGGGCACCATAAACCTAATATATTGTATACTGAATATATACTATTCCATACATATAACATTTTTTCAATTTTTTATTATCACCTTATACATATTAACATTTAAATATATAACAAATATGCAAATTATACTATTTGTACAATATCCACAGATATCATATATATCAACATATTACAAATATGGACATATCAAACAAGTCTAGAAAACATTTTTGTTTCATTTCAAATTACTTATAATCATCTTACTCATACACGTATGAATATGTTTTGTGGTATTTTAAATGATGGTTTTAAATGTGCATGATTTATGAATGATTGGTGTACGAGTGAGGTGAAATGAGACAAAAATGTTTTCTAGACTTGTTTGATATGTCCATATTTGTAATATGATGATAAATATGATATCTGTATATATTGTACAAATAGTATAATTTGCGTATTTGTTATATTTTTAAATGTTAATATGTATAAGGTGATAATAAAAAATTGAAACATTTTTGTATGTGTGGAATAGTGCATATTCAATATACAATGTATTAGATTTATGATGTCCGTACATGGATACACTGTGGGCCAGATTTTAAAAGGGTTACGCGCATAAAGTACGCGCGTAACCCTTTTAAAATGCCCCTGCACGCGCCGAGCCTATATTGCATAGGCTTCTGGCGCGCACAAAGCCCCAGGACACACGTACGTCCCAGGGCTTTCTTGGGGTGGGTGTGTCGGGGGCATGGTGTGGCTGGCACATTATCGGGGGGCGTGTCGGGGGGTGTGACGTGGTCGGCGCGTCATCCGGGGGCATGTCGGGGGGCGTGATGCAGTCGGCGTGTCATCCAGGGGCGGTGCCGCAGGCGTGGTTTCAGCCCGGAGGCGTTCCGGGGGCGTGGCCGCGGCCTCCAGACCAGCCCCCTGACCGGAACATGGCGCATGGCAGCTGACCCAGCGCGCGCAAAGTTACGCCTGCTTTGAGCAGGCGTAACTTGTGCGACAGAGGTAGGGGGGGTTAGATAGGGCCGGGAGGGGGGGGGGTTAGGTAGGGGAAGGGAGGGGAAGGTGGGGGGAAGGTGGGGGGAGGCGGAAGGAAAGTTCCCTCCGAGGCCGCTCTGATTTCGGAGCGGCCTCGGAGGGAACGGGCAGTGCGCGCAGGGCTCGGCGCGTGCAAGTTGCACAAATGTGCACCCCCTTGCATGCACCGACCCCGGATTTTTTAAGATATGCGCGACTACGCGAGTATCTTATAAAATCCGGCGTACTTTTGTTCGCGCCTGGTGCGCGAACAAAAGTACATGCACGCGCTATGTTTTAAAATGTACCCCTGTGTGTTGTTGTTGGTGTGTGTGTGTGTGTGTGGGGGGGTATAATATGCTTTCTGTGTTGTGTACCTGAAATGGTTTCCAGATACACAGACATTTTAAAACTTGCATGCGTGTATGCATGCATGTTATAATAGAGCCTGACAGAGCGTATATGTGTGCCCAATTTTAAGTAGACACACCTATGCATGTAAATCCCACTTCTACTATGTAAGTTAGGGAATTTTGAAAGGGTGCATGTCCACGCCATTGCCAGTTTCACCAGTTTATCCACCACCACCAGTTCACCCAGTTAACATCTAGGTCCTCAAAACTCCCTTGGTTGAATAGCTTACACGTCCCTCAGTTATCCAAGACCCTTAAAATTCTGCAGAGATGGCTAGTTTTTTATTTTTTCAAACTTACACCTCAACCCTAGTACATTAAACGTATACCAGAAGAGATCTGGGCAGGCACCCAGGCCCACAAGTATTTACATACGAATCTCTTGATCATGCCCCCGGAACATCCATGTTCCGCCCAGACCGAAATTGGAGCAGCCTCAGAGGGAACTTTCCTTCCGCCCCCCCAAAACCTTCCCCTCCCTTCCTCTACCTAACCCGCCCCCCAACCCTACCTAGAACCCCCCCTTACCTTTGTTGAAGAAGTTACACCTGCCAGGATGGCCAGCCCGGGATCCTGGGCACAGTGGCAAATGGCCGCTGTGCCTGGAGGCTCAGGCCCCGCCCCTCCCCACCCCCAGACCACCCCTCCCCACCCACGCCCTGCCCCTTTTTGCAAGCCCCGGGACATACGTGCATCCCGGGGCTTGCGCGCGCCACCAAGCCTATGCAAGATAGGCTCAATGTGCGCAGGGGGAGGCAGGGGGAGGTTTTCGGGGGTTGCATGCATATCTTATGCGCGCAACGCTTTGAAAATCTACCCCTTTGTGAGCAACATTGTGGAAGGGATAGAAGGTAAAGTTTGCTTACTGAAGATGAATCAAAGATCTGCAATAGAGTGGACTCGCCAGAAGGAGTAGTGAGAATGAACAGTGATTTAAGTAAGCTTGAACAGTGGTCAAAGATATGGCAGCTGGGATTCAAGAAGTGTAGAGTCATGCATCTGGGGTGTGGTAATCTAAATGAATCAGAGTTTGGGAGGGAAGAGAGCAAGAAACAAGAAGAACAGCATTGAGACTAGTTCCCAAATTATGGCAGATACAATAAAGATAAACAATGAGCAAGAATACAAAACATGACAGACAAGACCAAGGTCAAAAAACAAGAACACAGTAAAATAAGAATGCAAAACAAACCACAACACAAAGCCAAAAGCAGAGATGAACCAAGAGCAGGATCTGAGACTAAGCTGTGGGATAGAACAGGGTACAGGCAGGTTTTTATGTGAGTTAGCACAGAACATGGCCACCAGCAAGACTTCCAAGCCATAGAGACTGGATGACTAGACAGCAGCCAAGTATTTAAGGCCCACTAATGGTCCCTGCTCTCGGTAGGCAAGAACTGCCTAAAGACCTTCACATTTTCTTCATCAGGAAATGAGCAGCAGGAAAGGGATCTTCCCATTAAGAACTGCCAGGTACTTCCAAATGACTGGATTGGCCACTTTCAGATACAAGATGCTGGATCCAATGGACCATTGGTTGACCCAGTATGACACTTCTTATTTTCTTAAAATTTAAATTGTAAACCCAGACTAATTAAATTCATAAAAGAGTGCCCAATTGTTTCTTATATGTATCTCTTGTTATGCTCTATATAAATAAAAATGTGCTCTAGATATGTACCAGTAATAACATAAGAACTCCTGGACTTGTTAGATTTTATTTGCATTTAATTTTTATGAAATCTGAATTAGCATGTTTAGAAAATTCATCAGCATTCTAATTAATGTGCTGCATCAATCTTGTTGAGGCTTGTAATACTCTGTTATCCCTTAAAAGGGTAACACATTAATACAAATCTAATTTATGTTTCTTTGGCTGATTTAAATTTTCAGATAATTACTGCATACAGTAAAATGAAATATCTTAGATAAGTATCACTTGTTCTCCATGTTAAAAGTCATTTAATTCTAATATATGGGAAGAGTGTGCTTTGAATATTCCATATTCAAAGCACATATTCAAAGCCAGGCTTCTTCCATCCACGTCCAGCACTCATCCAGCTTTCATCCATCTACTTCCAGCACTCAGCCAGCCTTCTTCCGTCCACGTCCAGCTCTCATCTAGCTTTCATACATCTACGTCCTGCACTTATCCTGCTTTCATCCGACTGGACCTCCCGCCCACGCGACGACCACTGTGTGCCCCTTCGTGCAGCCCCTAAGGGCTCCATCCCACTCAGCTAACACTTTTCCACAGCGACAAGCCTTATCTAGCCTTCATTTTCAATATTATTTGAGGCTTCAATCATGCTCTTGTTCCCTATCCCTATCATCAAAAACCTCTACAATAACCGAAAAAAACGCGCTGACCCTAAGTCCTCCAACATAAGCATCTGATACCAATAATGACAACCCCTCTCACTCAATTCCTTGGGCTTTCCTTATTCTCACTAACACTCTTTAACACTCAATCAATTTCGAAAAAAACACATTTAATAAACGACTATCTCCTGGACTCACAACCGGATATATGTGCAATCACAGAAACCTGGTTGAAACCCACAGACCTAGCTCTAATCAATCAACTATCCCTTCACCTCTCTATTCAATACCTAGACCCAAAAAAAGAGGGGGGGGGGACTCTGCTTAGCTGCAAAAAAAGAGCTGAGACTATCCCTACAGATCACTATTCATACCGCCCGTCTGGAATTTGCACTTTTTAGCTCAAAACAGCTCCAAATTTGTTTACTAACGCTCCGCCCGGTCTCCTAGATTCGGATCCATCTCCACTCATCAAGCTCATTGCCAAACACATCAAAAATGACACCCCAGCAGTCATCTTGTGAGACTTTAACCTTCACACTGATGTGATCCCACTATTCTCCAACTGTCAAATGCTATTATCCTCCTTCAAGGCTATGGGCTTCTCACAAATTGTTAAAAGCCCCACGCACAAAGCGGGGCACACACTGGACCTTATATTCATAAATTCAGGCCTTACGCAATCTTCCCTGCCTCAATGCTCCCCTATCCCATGGTCAGACCATCTAATGATCATAACGGATCTCTGTATCAAGGACAACCCTGTATCACCAATCACCAAAACCACAATTCACTACAGGAACTCATGCTCCATGGAAGACGTTACCTCTCATCTGTCTTTGGAACTCACTAACCTCGACCTTTCCGACGCTGAAGCAGCCATCTCGACATCGCATAGCATCACAAACAAGGTGGCAGAAAAACTATGCCCCCTAAAAACTAAAGAGCTAGACTCATCCTGTAAAAACAAAAAACCATGGTTCACACAAGAACTAAAAAACATTAAACTAGAATTGAGAAAAAAAGGACACGCATGGCGAAAGAGACCATTTAACGTTACACTAACTGAGTACAAAACCCTCATGCACAGTTACAGAAACAACATCCTTCGCACAAAGAGAGATTTTTATGCCCACAAAATTCACAGTTTCTCCTTCGATGCCAAAGCGCTGTTCTCATATGTCTCAGAGCTCACAAAACCCACCTCACCAGTTATCCCTGATGATCAAGCACAATCCAGATGCACAGAGCTCGCACAATTTTTCGAAAACAAAATCCTCAATCTAATAGCTCCTCTGGCAATGTATAATATAGAACCTCCTTCTCTCTACGCTCCCCCCCTTCAGCCAGAAAGCTCCCCCCTTTAGCCAGAAAGCAAACCTAGAATCATTCGAACCCACTTCCGCACTTGAAATTGAATCGATTCTCAAAAAGATGAAACCCTCCACTCATTTATTTATTTATTTATTTATTTATTTATTTATTTATTTAATGTCTTTTTTATACCGATAGCCGTTCACACATCGTATCGGTTTACAATTAAACAGGAACCATTGGGCAGAACCCTTACATATAACATTGCAAACAGGTTAACTTTTGGGCAGGGCCCTTACATAAAACTGAGAACAGCAAAATCACTATATACATATCATCAAAACTATATATAATAGATAAGTACATAAATAGCCGAGTCAAATCTATCATCCGATAGATTCCATTCCATCGAAATTACTACTCACCATCCCAAACATCATTGCGAAGCCCTTATCAGAGATCATCAATCGCTCGCTAACCCAAGGATTAGTACCAGACACGCTGAAACTAGCCACCCTCAAACCTCTCCTCAAGAAACCCAACCTGAACCCTGCAGACCCGGCCAATTTTCGCCCCATCGCTAACCTACCGTTTGTCGCCAAACTTATGGAGAGAATAGTTAACAAACAGTTGTCGGAGTACCTAGAAGACCACAAGATTCTCACAACAGCCCAATTCAGATTCCGCAAATCCCTCAGTACGGAATCCCTCTTAATCTCACTGACAAATAGCGTCCTCACTGGGCTGGAGAAAAAGACCCCCTACCTCCTGGCACTTCTCGACATATCTGCAGCATTTGACAGCATAAAACACACTATCCTAATCAACCGGCTCTCAGACATAGGCATCTCAGGATCAGCCCTTGAATGGTTCAGATCATTCCTTAACAATAGGACATACAAGGTCAGAATAAGCAACAAGGATTCTCACCCGGTCAAGTCCACTCTCGGAGTCCCTCAAGGATCCTCCCTCTCCCCTACCCTTTTTAACATCTATCTTCTCCCTCTATGTCATCTGCTCTCAAGTCTAAAGGTCACACACTTCATATATGCCGATGATGTCCAGATTTTGCTGCCAATCACCGACTCCATCTCAAACACCATTAACTTCTGGAACAATTGTCTACAGTCCATAAACTTCCTCCTCACTAGCCTTAACTTAGTAGTACTCAATACGTCAAAAACGGAACTTATGCTGATCACTCTGGATGACAACTTTCAGGCTAACAAGAACCTAAACACACCGCTAATGATCACCCCCACACACATAAGAGATCTTGGCATAACTATCGACAATAGGCTGAACCTCAAAAAATTTGTCAAGAACACAACGAAAGAATGTTTTCACAAACTACACATATTGAAAAAGTTGAAACCTCTCCTCCATTTTCAGGACTTTAAAACAGTCCTCCAAACAATTCTATTTTCAAAAATTGATTACTGCAACTCTCTGCTAATTGGCCTTCCAACTATCACCACCAAACCACTACAAATGTTGCAGAACTCGGCTGCCAGGATTCTAACCAACACTAGTAGAGGAGAACACATCACACCTATACTAAAAAACCTACACTGGCTCCCTATCAAATCCAGAATCATATTCAATGTACTAACCTTAACCCACAAGACCATTCATTCCCAAACTTCGCTAGATCTAAGCTGCCCACTTCGTCCTCACGCATCATCAAGACCAATCAGAACCAGCTACTTAGGCACCTTTTATGCACCTCCAGCCAAGTCATTGCTCAAGAAACGTGCATTCTCGACTGTCAGCCCCTTTCACTGGAATGCCCTCCCCTGTTATTTGTACCCACTTGTTTGATGTAATTTCCAACTTTGGTTCTATGTAAACCGACGCAGTATGTACTAGTACATGAACATCAGTATATAAAAGCCTTTAAATAAATAAATAAATAAATAAATAAATAGATAAATAAATAATTTCATAATAGGAAACAGAATTGAAATTGTAGTTTTGCTTAAACATTGCCACAACTCAGGATCTGGTTTATTTTCATTTTTCCTTTTGTAACCACTTTCCAGCTTCTCAAGAAAATCCAGAGGGAAGGAGAAAATTATTTGTATTAACAAAAGATATAATGTTATTTATCTAATTTATACTTGAAATGTTGTTTCTTCATCAATCATGAAAATAGCATAAAATTAAGTATTCTACTGCAAGTGATAATTTTTCTACAATTATCTTTCTGTTTATTTGTAATAAGAAAAACAAACACAATTTCCCAATTGCTTTCTATCCCTTTCCTCATAGTTCAGACTTTTTGTTACTTGTAAATTTCTTCCATAATAGGAATCCAGTTCCTGAAATAATCTTTGAGTTTTCTTCTGGTACCACAGATATAGAAGTCCTTTATTCCAGCTGAAAGGAAAGTTTCCAAACCATGAGTCTATTACCCACTCTCATTTTCACTGGCCTTTGGCCTACAGTCACCTGCTTAATAGTATCAGTCCACTGTCTCTTGCAGGGTCTGTGAAGGACTGAGGAAATCCCACCCTCTGTTGGCTATATGAGGCTATTCCAAAGGCATCTTCTCCATCTACTAGGCATTTGGTTTGGTTGCTGTAAAGCAGCTGCATCCAGCTGAGAATGTTTTATGTCCTTCTCTCTTAAGGCTTCTTAAAGAGAAACTCACTGTGAAATATAGTCCATGAGCAAAACACAGATTGACAGATATATCTTTGTATGTATGAGTGAGGCACTGATGAATGGGAGAAGTACTGATCTGCTTACTTCTTATGTTCATTATGACAGATAATTTAAAAAGCCTTTCCTTTCTTTTGTCTCTGATATCTAAATCTCTAGATTAAAGCTTCATAGAGCAAACCTTCCAAATAACTTGTCAGTGAACACTAGGGTTGCCAACTTTTCCATAGACCAGGGGGCGGATTTTCAAAGGGTTACGCGCTTAACCCCGAGAATCTGCTCCTGCGCGCGCCGAGCTCAAGCCCCAGGACATGCGTATGTCCTGGGGCTTAAAAAAGGGGGCGAGGAGAGAGAGCAGGGCGGGGCCGGAACCTCCAAGCACAGCGGCCATTTGTGCCCGGGATCACAGGCCAGCCGTCAGCCAGTGCGTGTAACCTACGCCTGCCCAGAGGCAGGCGCAACTTATCAGATAAAGGTAATGATGGGGTTTTAGGTAGGGCTTGGGGGAAGGGAGGGGAAGGTGGGGGGGGGGGGGGCGGAAGGAAAGTTCCCTCAGGGCGCCGACCCTGGATTTTATAACATGCGCATGGCTGCGTGCGCATGTTATAAAATCGGGCGTAGATTTGTGCATGCCGGGTTGCACGCACAAATCTATGCCCGCACGTAAATCTTAAAATCTGGCCCCAGGACTGGACACTTGAGGACCGGAGGGTGGCGGGGTGGGGGTGGGGAAATGGTACTCCCTCATTTACATAGATTTTCGAATCTCGTTTTCCCGTGGATCAGAATTTTGTTTTTAGTAAAAGAAACAAAAAATAAATAAAATAAACGGTTATTTGTTAGTGTGTGCTAACGGGAGTTAGCGTGCACTAACCCAAAAAACAATTTTCACGAAAAATCGGGGAAAATGTGATCATGTTTCGATTTAACCGATATATAACAAATTAAGAAATATCGTAAGATATTTTAATTTGTTATAAAAACGATTCACATCCCTAGTGAACTGTCTAAACAGTGTATCTATGTATCTGCAGAGCCACTGGGATCTGAGGGCTGTGGTGTGCACCACCTCCTCTCCCTATGCTGTCCAATCACAGTATGGGAAAGGAAGCAGAGATACAGCACAGCTCTCCTCCAGTAGGCTCCAATCTGCCTTTCTCTTCCTTTAACTAAGAGGCTGTGGGGGAAAAGGAGGATCCACCTGCAAAGCCGGACATCTAGTGTCCAGTCTGTACCTTTGACTGTACAGAATGCCTGAAAATCTGGCTGTCTAGTCCAAAACTGGACAGTTGGCAACCCTAGTGAATACCCATGTGCATAAGGGACTATTTAGAATTATTGCCTACCATTTTGATGGAGAAATTACATTTTGTATGCCATGAGAGAAAGAGAATTTGGGCATATTCTGATGCATTTTAAAGTATCTAAACTCAGGAAATGTGTTTAAACAATCCCCCTTAAATGGCTTAGGGATACTGTTCCAAAATATTAGGAAATTAAGAAACCTGATTACAAAATCATAAAAGGGAACAATTGTGCTTAGAAATTTGTTTAGCAGTGTCTGCTACCCATTTATTGGCAGTCAAGAAAATGTTATATCCCAACCCCAGGGAAATGATACATAATACATTCCATGGATATTTATTAACAAAGAATGCAATAAAAGATAAGGAAAGTTAATTAGAATTTATGATACTATAAAGCTACAATTTTTAAAACTATTTTACAAGTTCCAGGGCAGTATAAATCATGCTGTAACAGTAGATAAGATTGCAAGTTGCATGGTTGCCAGGCAATTAAAAACAATTGGTGATAAAAGACAAGCAAGACTACTGAGTACAGAAATAATTTACAAATGGCAAGTTCCAGTAGGAGTCTAAGACAGGATTTTTGCCTAACTTGACTCTTTCTAGAGTTTCTGTTTACTGACATTGGTTGCTCCAATGAACAATCTGGAATTCAGACTTCCAGTAATAAGTAGTGTGGTTAAGAGGCTGTAGTGCGTCTGATTAACCAGAATCCTCAGTTCTCACCATTTTAAAAGATAAGCCTCGCCCAATATATCAGTGAGGAAATCTGCACAGAGGGTAGCTACTAAAATGGTTAATGGTCTTCACAATAAAGCACATAGAGACAAATCTAAAGATCTAAAAATGTACATCCTGGAGGAAAGGAGAGAAAGGGAAGATTATGATAGAGACATTTAAATACCTTCAAAGAATAAGGGCCAGATTTTCAAAGGGGTACGCGCATAAGATACGCTTGCACCCCCCGAAAACATGGCCCAAACACCCCCTGCACGCACTGAGCCTATGTTGCATAGGCTTCTGGCACGCGCAAAGCCCCAGGGCATGCATAAGTCCTGGGGCTTTCCTGGGGGGGCATGTCGTGATCCGTGCGTCATCGGGGGCGTGTCGGGGGGGGGGGCGTGACACGGCCGGCGCATCATCTGGGGCGGCGCCGTGGGCATGGTTTTGGCCCGAGGGCGTTCCGGGGGCATGGCCGTGGGCTCCGGACCAGCTCCCAGACCGGAATATGGCGCACGGCAGCCGGCCTGGCGCACGCAAAGTTACGCCTGCCTTGCACTCACATAGTCATCATCCCACTCTGTTACAGGGCAGAAATCTACTGCAACAAAAAGCACTTCTACTCCATTAATGTGCAAGTGGTCTGTGATGCTCGACTACGCATCCTCAATGTGGTCACCAGGACTGGCACAAAATTCCTTTATACTTAGGCAATCTGGTCTATTTGAACAATTTGAAGACTGTCTCTAAGGTGACAGTTGGCTCATAGGTAAGAGCTGTACTTCCTTCTATCATCCGTCTCCAGCTATATGTTTACAGCTAACAGCGGTGATATGGGAGGCTATCAGGGATATTACTGCATCAGGCAGATGACAGGTGGCTTGCACATTTAGGTAAATAAGCCATAGTTCCAGGGCCAAGTTTTCTTTCTCCATGCTGGAGAGGCCTGCTAAAGTTGTATGTCAATACAATGCACTTTTCATTATGGTCAGGTGTGCCCTATTAGTGTTCTATTGGCCCTCGGCTAAGAGTGCCCATATTGGTATCCTGTCTGTAGCACTTGTGCTCTGACAGGAGGATGTCAGCAACAGTTTCCTTAACCATTATAAGGGTACAGGGGTTCAATAGGAGCTGTGTGTTGAACATTTGGGGCCAAATTCTAATCACTGTGTCATGTCTAACAAAAGTGTATCTCTGGAGGACATATTGCAGAACAGCAAGAGACATGAACAATCATTAGAGATGTGAATCGTGTCCTCGATTGTCTTAACGATCGATTTCGGCTGGGAGGGGGAGGGAATCGTATTGTTGCCGTTTGGGTGTGTAAAGTATCGTGAAAATCGTTAAAATCATGAGCCGGCACACTAAAACACCCTAAAACCCACCCCGACCCTTTAAATTAAATCCCCCACCCTCCCGAACCCCCCCCAAATGCCTTAAATTACCTGGGGGTCCAGCGGCACACTAAAACACGGCACACTAAAACACGGCACACTAAAACCCACCCCGACCCTTTAAGTTAAATCCCCCACCCTCCCGAACCCCCCCCCAAATGCCTTAAATTACCTCCGTAGCGGCGGTCCGTAGCTAAATCGGTGGAAGGGGGAGAGCAGGAAAAGCGGCACACTAAATCGTGTAGTCTTCAGCCGGCGCCATTTTGCAAAATGGCCGCCGCAAAATGGCGGCGGCCATAGACCAAAACGATTCGACGCAGGAGGTAGTTCCAGACCCCCGCTGGACTTTTGGCAAGTCTTGTGGGGGTCAGGAGGCCCCCCCAAGCTGGCCAAAAGTTCCTGGGGGTCCAGCGGGGGTCCGGGAGCGATTTCCTGCCGCAAATCGTTTTCCGTACGGAAAATGGTGCCGGCCATACGCGTATGGTCGGCGCCATTTTCCATACGGAAAATGGTGCCAGCAGGAGATCGACTGCAGGAGGTCGTTCAGCGGGGGTCCGGAACCCTCGCTGAACGACCTCCTGCAGTCGATCTCCTGCCGGCACCATTTTCCGTACGGAAAACGATTTGCGGCAGAAAATCGCTCCCGGACCCCCGCTGGACCCCCAGGAACTTTTGGCCAGCTTGGGGGGGCCTCCTGACCCCCACAAGACTTGCCAAAAGTCCAGCGGGGGTCCAGAACGACCTCCTGCGTCGAATCGTTTTGGTCTATGGCCGCCGCCATTTTGCGGCGGCCATTTTGCAAAATGGCGCCGGCTGAAGACTACACGATTTAGTGTGCCGCTTTTCCTGCTCTCCCCCTTCCCCCGATTTAGCTATGGACCGCCGCTATGGAGGTAATTTAAGGCTACGGACCCCCAGGTAATTTAAGGCATTTGGGGAGGGGGGAGGTTCGGGAGGGTGGGGGATTTAATTTAAAGGGTCGGGGTGGGTTTTGGGGGGTTTTAGTGTGCCGTGTTTTAGTGTGCCGCTGGACCCCCAGGTAATTTAAGGCATTTGGGGGGGGTTCGGGAGGGTGGGGGATTTAATTTAAAGGGTCGGGGGTGGGTTTTAGGGTGTTTTAGTGTGCCGGTTTTCCTGCCCTCCCCCTTCACCCGATTTACGATTTTTTGACGATAAATCGGGGGAATTGGTATTGTATCGTGGCCCTAACGATTTTTGACGATTTAAAATATATCGGACAATATTTTAAATCGTCCAAAAACGATTCACATCCCTAACAATCATAGCCAAAGTTTAAAAGTGTTTCTGCAATGACATGTGTGGCGACTGTGATGTACAGCTTCAGTGTTAGAGGAGTACTAGAATGGGGTAGGGATGTGCACAGGGTACCGATTCGTCCGATTCCGTATTCATCGGCGGGCAAATATGTTGCATTCGTTAAATGGCACCCCTGATACATTGATGCTAGAGATGTGCATTTGTTTATGACGAATTAGGCAATTCAAAGAGATTGCCTAATTCGTCGTGGTTCGGGGGCCCCGTCCCCCAAAACAGATTTTCCCCGAACTCCGAGAAAAATTTGTTTTTCGGGTTTGTACGGGGGAAGGGGCACATTTTAATTTTTTAAATAAAAAAACACCCCAAGCATTAAAATTTAGTATAATTCAACCCCCCCACCATCCAGATTCCTCCCCAAGACTTACTAACATCCCTGGTGGTCCAGCGGGGTCCCACGAAGGATTTCTCTCTCCCTGCTGTTGGGTTGTCTGGCCTGCCTCACTCAAAATGGTGCCGATAGCCTCCGACCTACTATGTCACAGGGGCTACCGGTGCCATTGGTCAGCCCCTATCACATGGCCATCGGCGCCATCTTGTGCTCTTCCCATGTGACAGGGGCTGACCAATGGCACCAGTAGCCCCTGTTACATAGTATGAGCAAAGGCTTTCGGTGCCATTTTGATTACTGACAGCTGATGGATAGATCACTCCCAGACCCCCACTGGACCCCCAGGGACTTTTGGCCAGCTTGGGGGGCCTCCTGATCCCCCCAAAACTTGCCAAAAGTCCCTGTGGGTCCAGCAGGGGTCCGGGAACTGTCTCCTGCCCTCGGGCCGTCGGCTGCCAGTATTTAAGGATCCATGCTGTGAAGGATTACTAGTTTGAATTGCCAGAGACTGAGGTTTCCCTTTGTAACGAGGGTTCAGCTGTCAGGACTGGACATAAGGCCTGGATGAACAGGCAAAACAATCAAGGTCAAATCCTTGTAGGGACTTAAGGCCTGGACGAACAGGCACAGCAGTCAAGGACAGAAGTCAAGCCATGTAGGGATATAAGGCCTGGACAAACAGGCAAAACAATCGAGGTCAAACCCTTGTAAGGACATAAGGCCTGGCCGAACAGGCACAGCAGTCGAGGATAGAGGTCAATCCCACCTAGGGACATAAGGCCTGGATGAAAAAGCAAAGCAATCAAGGTCAAACACTTGTAGGGACATAAGACCTGGATGGACAGGCACAGGAGTCAAGGCCAGAGGTCAAGTCCACCTAGAGACATAAGGCCTGGATGGACAGGTACAGCAATCGAGGACAGAGGTCAAACCCATGTAGGGACATAATACCTGGACAAACAGGCACAGCAATCGAGGTCAAACCCTTATAAGGACATAAGGCCTGGACAAACAGGCAAAGCAATGGAGGTCAAACCCTTGTAGGGACATAAGGCTTGGACAAACAGGTACAGCAGTCGAGGACAGAGGTCAAGCCCACCTAGAGATGGACAGTCACAGCAATCGAGGCCAAACCTTTGTAGGGTCATAAGGTCTGGACAGTGGATGGACAGGCACAGCATTAGAGGTAAGGCCCTTGTAGGGACGTATGGCCTGGACAGTGGACAGACAGGCACAGCGTTTCAGGTCAGGCCCTTGTAGGGACGTACGGCCTGGGCATTGGACAGACAGGCACATCGTTTTAGGTCAGGTATATGTGCTGCAGTGCTTATATTATCTGGAGCATAGGAGCAGTTGGAGCTGCTGCAAGGCTTTCAATTGCTTTTATTCATCTTGCCATTCAAAGGGAAAATTTGGAAACCCAAGCAAAGGCAGATTAACTTTCAAAAACACTAGCATTTCCATCAACTCTTCTGCCAGCCTTGAGCGATGAGGGCTCATGATATCCCTTGTCATTGAAAAGACACATTCACTGGGCACACTGGTTGGTGGACATGACAGATATCGCTGAGCCACTTTGGCTAGTTGTGGCCAAACAGTGGACTTGTGTGCCCAATATTCTAGCGGATCTGTCTGAATGTTCTCTGTTGGCTCTGAGAGATACCGTGTCACTGACAGCTGTACTGGTGTGTCCTTTGCTTCGCTGGGATGAGAGTCACTCATGCCATCTGCTTTCTCTCTAGCCCATAGCACAACAGATGAATCTTTATGGGCAATATGCCTTTGGCGTTTTGAAGTGGAGGAGGAGGAGGAGGATCTAGCTGTCACTGAAAGAGTGCTGCTTCAGCTTGGGCTACCACAACTCTCTGAAGTGCCCGCTGTTTCCACCTCTGCTTCACACCTAATCTGTCTCTGCATATGGTGCTCCTGTTCATGGACTTTTTAATAACAGCAGGTCCTTTCCCTTTCACATGGGGATCAAAGTCTGTAGCAAGCATGATGTGTTCTGTTCTGTTAAAGGCCTTAATCTCTCTTCCACCTGCTGCTGCAAAATATCCAGACAATGCAGCACCTCAACTGTCATTCCCTCTTCCTATTTAAAGGCCTCCAAATTTTCATCCTGGAAATTAACTATATGGATGATGTCATCCAAGATGGCACTTCTTGAACTCAGCTCCTTCGTGACATCCTTGAAGGGCTGCAGGATTTTTACCAGCTGACTCATGACTAACCAATCATGATGCCCTAGGGGATTCTGCACACCTATGTCCATTATACCAGAAAGTTCATGAAGGGGTGTCTGCAGCTCCACTAACCTCTCGAGCATCATAAAGATGGAATTCCATCGGGTGGCAATGTCTTGAATGAGATACTTGGGAGGCATCTCTAAATCAGTCTGCTTTTGTCAGAGAGCCTGCCCCGCCTTCACACTTCTGTGGAAGTGTGCTGCTATGTCCCTGCACTTCTATATTAACCTATGCAGGTATTCATTCCCTTGGTCATTGGAATCCAATCCCAGAACTGACCTCACTACCAGGGGCAGAGTGTGTGCAAAACATCGGATGTTCTTAAAATGCCCGACTTTTATTGCCTTAACCATGTTTGCACCATTGTCTATGACAAAGAACCCTGCATGAGGATTCCTGTCTTGCTGGTGTAGTTGCCAGCCTTCCAGCATCTGTCTGATGCATGTTAGAATATTGACTGTGGTATGGGCCTGGTCCATCAGGTGGGTGTGCATTAAAGCCCACCTCCACCCTGATACTTGTTCAGTAATAGAGATGCTGCTTGCCCCTGCCTCAGCCAGGTCCCACCAGTGTGCTGTCAGGGAGAGGTAAGAGTGTGCAGCATTCATGGCGGTCCAGATATCGCAGGTGAAATGCACACTCCCCTCTGCCTTAGCTAGCAGCACTTGGATGCGACTGCAACACTGCTTGTACAGGCTGGGGAGGACATTTCTGCTAAATGTGGTTCTGGAGGGGACTTTGTAATTTGGAATTACGGCCTTCAGAAAATGCTTGAAACCCCACATTCTCCACTAACTGCAAGGGCTGGTCATCAAGGGCAATCATTTCCCCAATGCTCCTGGTTACAACTTTTGAGGCTGCCTGCCTCCTACCCCAGGATAGCATTACCGCACTCCACCCCATTTCCTCCATGGTATGTTGTCGCTTCTGCCACATGTCAGGGGATTGCTGGCCTGCCACCTGACTGCTAAAAGGGGATGAGGGCTTGTGTTGACTCTGCTGCTTTTCAACCACTTTACGCTGCTTGGAAGGGGTCCCCTGACTGGTACTGCTACCATCCCCAGATGGCAGTACTCTTGTTGGGTGTTGCCTCTTCATATGATGCGTCATGCCAAAATTTGATAGATGTCCCATTTGCTTGCCTCTGCTAATAGCCCTGCACAGTAATTACACCGAGCAAAACACGGGTCCTCCGTCACTTTAAAGTGGCTCCAGATCGCAGATTTATTTCATGATCCTCCCTTCTCTATAGCCTTGTGGGTGGATGCTGGCACTGGAGCTGAAGTCATGGGTATACCCTGAGAAGCAATGCTAGGGGCCTCAGTCACCCTCTGTGCCTGCGCTGACTGCTCTTCCTCCTCATCAGTTTCATCTCTCCCCTGCAGCACTGAAGTGGAAGCTAAGACAGGACTATCTGATCCTCCTAAAACTTCATCAGACTCAGCTATTACTTCTTCCATTTCTGATGAGAATCCAGCACAAGATGATTGTTCATCTGAATCAGAAGCAAGCAATGCCTGCGCTACATTGTCAATGCTTAGTCAAGACTTCTGTCCCACTGCTGTTTTTGGGTGTCGACATTTTGTCTGGCATGACTCAGCCTCCCCTTCCTTCATCTCCAAAACTACAGGATCAGAAACAGGAGGTGGCGATGCATCATGTTTAGATTTCATTTTTTTTCAGATGGAACTGCCTGCCCCTTCAAAGATTTTAGATTGCAACAGGTCCCTTTTTAACTTTAATGGGGGACTGGCTCTAGTGCTTTCTGAAGTGCCTCCTCTGCCATTCCCAATCACTCAACCACTTCTAGCTTTCCCTGACATTATGGATTTAATGTCACTGCCTAGTGCCTACTGGCTGCCCACTGTCACAGTGCCTTGCTATGAGCTGTTGTTTAGGAACGCTTCCTTGTCAGAAGCTGTACCGTCTGTATGATGCGGCTGAATGGGTAAATCTGACGGTACAACGTCAGATTTACCCATTCAGCCGCATCATACTAAGGCTCTCTAATGTGAAAATGCTGTAAGATAAGTACACTTTGACGGTACAGCTTCAGACACGGAAGCGTTCCCATAAATAAGTGCATACAGATGGTACAGCTTCTGACAAGGAAGCATTCCTAAACAACAGCTCATAATGACCAATGATTAAACAAGGCTTTTGCCATTGAAAGTTTGCATAAGCTTGTAGCCTTCAGGCACTATATATGAGGTCACATTGAGTTTCCAACCCACTCACACATTTCACAGGATTTATATTATTAGAATATTTATCATTTATTTCCTGTCACTTTTGGATCTTATACATTTTGTATTGATACAATTATTATGATGGTCATACCTTAAAAAATACAAGATACAACACTGGTGAGCAAGTTACTCTTTCCATGTTATGTTTCATATGTAACTTCCACCAATTATAATTTTCCAGTCACACGTAATTTTTGATACTATTGTAAGGTGTCTTAATATAATTCATGTCTTGTCATAGCATTCATGCAAGATGACCAAACAGCTGAATATGGCTTAGCTAGTGCCTTCTTGCTAGGTTCAGCTATGTCTTGGACCTTGTCCTATCCCTCATATGTTGGCAAGATGGACAATTAGGTATGATGGAACTCCAGCAGGGCCTATGACATGGAGCCAAATGCTCTATAAGAAAATATATCACAAGTTGCTCAGCTGCTTAAAGGCCCAGCCTGAAACTACAACTTGACAGCTACAATCATCAATCACAGACTTTTTCGTGTAATAGCTAGATTCCCTAGATGACATCCATGTCCATCTAAAGATATCTACATGACAATCGGATTCATAGTCTCACATGGGCATGCAAACACACAGGTGTAAGGACTGTTTCATCTGTTTCTGAGGCAGTGCTGACATTTGAGTTCTCACAGAGCAGACCTTCACTTAGAGCCTTTTTGGAAGCACAATCCCAAATCATGGGAATCCGTAAAATCTCATAGGTCATACAAGCTAGCATATTTGATTGGGGTTGCACAAGACCATGCACAGCAGGCCCTGCTACACTTATATAACAAACAGGCAACTCTCATATACAGATGGTGAGGGCCCTGGTCCTTGGTCTGGCATGTTGGTTATGTTAGCTGCAAAGGGAGACTATTTAATGATGCTGGTCTATCGGAAAGTTGGATTGGGAATGGGATGGTATCATGTCATCATATGGTGTAGATAGAAAACTGTATAGGTCATAGTTTTTTTGGTTGATGATAATAAAAGCACACGCATGCAACATCAAAAAAAGGTTCACCTCATTGAACCAAAGGTAAAGCTGTTTTAGAAACTATATACCTATCCTGACATGTAACATGTAGCCACTGGGAAATATTGAGATTGGGGCTAGCAAGGACTTTTACTTATCCAGTTCTGGGCTATTCATATTGTCTAGCTTTATATAGGTACATAGAAGATCTGCAGAGTAGTTTGACTGTTCGGATAGCTAGTATCAATTATAGTCCTTATCCTATATGTGGCAACACTTAAAACACATAGGCTGAAGATTCCAGGGGAGACATGCAATCAAAATTGTCATTCTTCAAGCAGAGGTGCAACCTTTCAGGTGTATACAGGTTTGAGACCCTTGCTTTTCCAAATGACTAACATGCAGGAGTTAGAAAAGGTCATGTTCAGACATAACATGTCACAAACATTTTAGAGTTGCTCTCCTATAGGATGTGTCTCCTGGGTGGTAGTGCATTTTTTACTTTGTGGATACCAAGACTAAGGCAGGTGTGCTGATAGACTCTCAATCATCAACTCTGTGTATAATTTTAAAGTAAGAGAAGGTATTGTCAGCTGATGGGCTCATGAGCGTACAAGAAGATTCTTTCTGAAGACTGCCACAGTGAAAAATGCATAGCCAAACTGCCCCGCTGGACCCCCAGGGACTTTTGGCCAGCTTGGGGGGGCCTCCTGACCCCCACAAGTATTGCTGTATTGCAAAATGGCGCCAGCCATATGGCCGGCGCCATTTTGCAATACGGCAATACGGCCGGCGCCATTTTGCAATACGGCACGAGTGCAGGAGGTCGCTTCTGGACCCCCGCTGGACTTTTGGCAAGTCTTGTGGGGGTCAGGAGGCCCCCCCAAGCTGGCCAAAATTCCCTGGGGGTCCAGCGGGGTCCGGGAGCAATCTCCTGTGCTCGTGACGTCGGGGAACAGGAACCCCCGGGCAGAGGTCGCTTCCGGACCCCCGCTGGAATTTTGGCAAGTCTTGTGGGGGTCAGGAGGCCCCACCAAGCTGGCCAAAAGTCCCTGGGGGTCCAGCGGGGTTCCGGGAGCGATCTCCTGCGCTCGTGACGTCGGGGGACAGGAACCCCAGGGCAAAGGTAGCGCCGGCGCCATTTCTATTAACGCAGCCGTGGCCCGAGAGTGGAAGATCACACTGGGATCCCCCCCACTGGACCCCAGGTAATTTAAAACATTTGGGGGGGGTTCGGGAGGGTGGGGGATTTATTTTAAAGGGTCGGGTGGGTTTTAGGGTTGTTTTAGTGTGCCGGTTTTCCCGCCCTCCCCCTTCCCCTCCCCCCTCCCCCGATTTACGATTTTTGACGATAAATCGGGGAATTCCTATTGTATCGTGCCTCTAACGATTTTTGACGATTTAAAATATATCGGACGATATTTGAAATCGTCAAAAAACGATTCACATCCCTACTGAATAGTGTCCTTGTTGGAGTAAGGTATTTACAGTTTTGGCAATGTAGAGTGTGGTTGTCTCTGGAAGGATGATAAGGGATAAATGGGGCAGGGATCAGAGAAATTTCCTCCATTACCTAAGTTTCCCAGGAGCTTCTTAATGTATTCCTCTTCTACTCTGTCAAACAGATCAAAGGTGGCGTTATCTGCTTCTCTTGGTTTGGGTGTGGTGGCTAGGTCTATTTCTCTTTAGTTTTTATCATAGATGGGGTATCGTCTATCTTCTGTTGTATTGGCTTCTTACCCTCTGGTGCTGATGTTTTTGTGGCCACTGTGGAGTCTTGTTTCTTTTGGATCTGGAGGTAGGTTGCTCAAGGTTTTCTTTCTTGCCTGTTATAAGTTCTTCATCTTGGTTTTTTTTTCTTTTTTTAAATTTTTGTTAATCTATTATTGAAGAAGTTAGCAAGCTGTGCACAGTCTGAGATTTCTCCTCTGCTTTGCCTTGATGATACAATAAGCCCTAGAAAACTGTTTATGATGTGAAATAGTTCTTTGGTATGTTTTCCCAAAGAAATGTTCAAAGGGAAAGGACTTTTGTACTTTCTTTTTGAACACTAGTGTAAACTCCATGGGGAAAAGTACTGCAGACTTTGCACCAATGCGCATAGTTTTCAGAATTTCTTGAAAGGTGTGTTCCTTTGAAATACTGCCTAGTAAACTGAGAGGGCACTTTTCAAAAGTCATTTACCCAGGTAAATTGGCAGTTTGAAAAATTTTCAATATTTCTCCAGGGATGAATAATGCACATACATTTCCCCATGAAAAAAGTAGGCAGGCTCAGAAGTAGGTTTAAGTAAGGTGAGACAACCAAACATGTTGTTTTGAAAGGAAAATGTACACATAGAAAAAGAGCAGGCACAAATCTGTGCAGGTAATTTTGCTTGGACAATTTTCAAAGGGAGAGTATGTGTGCAGAAATTTTACAACTATGTGTAAAGAATTCCCCCCATCCTGACCCTGGAGCATACAGCTTTCTTTGTGTAGAGCCATACTGAATCTTTACTAACCCCTACATTCATAGAAATATGTTAGTAATGCATGGAAAATGCCTGTGATAAGAAAAAGGGGCACACCCCAAAATAATGAGAGGGAGAGAGAGAGAGAGAGAGAGAGAGAGAGAATGAATCTGCAAAGATTTCCTAGTAGTGAAGTATATATTTATATCTCTATAGGAGGGCCTTCTAATAACTCAAGGTGAGGTGGTGGTGGTGGTTTAGGGTTTAGGGGCCAGTTTGTCATATAGAGTGAGACGTATAAACAACACAGTGTACCTCGGTGAAAATTTGACATCATTTGGAGTGAGGAAAGTCTCACAAAGATGACATTTTGTACTATGCTATCTCACCTTGAGCTATTAGATGGCCCTCCTTTAGAGATATAAATAGTTGCACACTGTAAGGTTCTCCCCAGAGGTTTTTTTCTCTACTCCACTTCACTCCACTCTCCCCTCCCAAACCCAGAAATAGCCAAAATGCAATTCTAAAAATGTATCGCAAATTGCATTACGGCCATTTTGGGCATATCAGACAGCTAAACGCCAGGGAAAAAGGTATAGTTATTTCCTGCATGAAAACCATGCAATAGCATGCGTTCTGCTATCGCACAGTGCTATATTGCCCCTCATTTTCATAAATTCCACCCAAACTCCTCCGAGATCCTATCCCTTCCAAAAATTTGCCTTCGTGCCATGAGCTACCATTATCATCGCATGCATTATGGTGTTAACGCATATGTTAACGATTATCTCGTGCGTTAACGCCATAACGCATTTTGATGAATGACCCTGTAAGACAGCTATTCCATTACGGGTCAATTTTCAAAGGGCCACGCAAGTAAAAAGCAGGGGTTATGCGCATGCCTGGGCCTTGCACATGCCGTGCACATTTTAGAACAGGCCCGGCCACATGTGTAACCCCTGTTACGCGCAGAAGTGCAGGGTGCTGAAAAAGAGGTGGACCGGGTACATGGTCTGGGTATAGAGGGGCGGGGAAAGGGAGCTGGCCGGAACAGCGCCATTAGCCACTGTCCCAGTGAAGCACATGCCGGTAGTCGACCGGCGCATGCAGATTACTTCTGCTCCAGAGGAGCAGTTAAGAAGGGGTCAGGGGTCAGGGAGGAGAGGGGAAAGGGTAGGAAGGTTAGGTAGGTGTATAGAGACTGGGAGGGAACTGGGGAAGCCCTAGTCCCATCGCCGCGTATGGGCTTTGAAAATCTTCTCCTTCTGCGCATGGAGGAGGCCATCCACCTGCACATGCGTGCGCAGATAATGTATGTTATAACATGCGTGTTATAAAATTGCTGCATCCATGTGTGCACACTGGGAAAAGCTCGCACATGGACTGGCATGCACGCCTTTGAAAATTGACCCCTTAGTGTAAGGAGAAGAAAGTATGCTACCTGTTTTTCAGCTCCCTCATGTGGACAGCTGCAATGGTTGCTGCCTGCCTCTATAAAAGGAAGAGACCCTTAGTGGTAAATTTTAAAAGACAGTGCATACATTAATTAGGGAATGAGTGAATAAGTCAGGCTTGCATGTGCACGTGTATTTTAAAAGCCTCCCAGATAGGCGCATATCTCCCGTAATGCACACATCTCTAAAGATTTCAAAAAGAGGCAGGGCAAGGTCGTGGTCTGGACAGGGCATGGGCATTTCAGGGCGTGAATCAGAGATGTGCGCTTAAATACTAGGGATGTGCAGAGGGACGCCATACGTTGCATTCGTGATTCGGATTCGTCGGGGAGCAGATACGTTGCATTCGGCCGTATGGCGCCCCAATGCATTAATACTGCGATTTCTATTCATGTGCCTGCTAAAATTCAAATTAACTACAACCCCCCACCCTCCTGATCCCCCACAAGACTTGCCAAAAGTCCAGCGGGGGTCCGGGAGCGACCTCCTGCACGCCGGCCGTCCGATGCCAGTAATCAAAATGGCGCCGATCGCCTTTGCCCTCACTATGTCACAGGTACCGACGGTCGGCCTCTGTGACATAGTGAGGGCAAAGGCGATCTGCTGCCACTATTCAAAATGGTGCCGATCGCCTTTGCCCTTACTATGTCACAGGGGCCGACCATCGGTACCTGTGACATAGTGAGGGCAAAGGCGATCGGCGCCATTTTGAGTACTGGCATCAGACGGCCGGCGTGCAGGAGGTCGCTCCCGAACCCCCACTGGACTTTTGGCAAGTCTTGTGGGGTCAGGAGGCCCCCCCAAGCTGGCCAAAAGTCCCTGGGGGTCCAACGGGGGTCCCGGAGTGACCTCCTGCACTCCGGCCGTCCGATGCCACTACTCAAAATGGCGCCGATAGCCTTTGCCCATACTATGTCACAGGGGCTACCGGTGCCATTGGTCAGCCCCTGTCACGTGGTAGGAGCACAAGATGGCGCGAATGGCCATGTGACAGGGGCTGACCAATGGCACTGGTAGCCCCTGTGACAAAGGATATCGGCGCCATGATGAAACCGGCACCGAGGGTGTGAGTGCAGGGGATGGTTCCCGGACCCCCCGCTGGACCACCAGGGAATTTTGGTAAGTCTTGGGGGGGTTCAGGAGGTTGGGTGGTTTGTTTAAATTTTTATTTAGGTGGCCGTATAATTTGGGGGAAGATTTGTGTATTCGTGGGGAATCGCGATACGTTTCGCTTCCCCACGAATACTACGAATAGTGTAATATACGTTGCGGATCGCCAATACGGCGAAAACGAATGCACACCCCTATTAAATACTTCTGCACCCCAGCGTACACTGAGGTCCCCTGCTACGTAACTATTTCTGCTATGGATTACGTGTAAGTTAAAAATTAAAGAAAACTATGCAGATCCGCAGGGTTTTAAGGGTTGGGGTTACCTGGAGAGAGTAAAGACTATTAAACTAAGGGGATTTGGTGGACCTACCTCTTAAGTGGGAATGACATCGGCATGCGCCCCTTTTAAAATCTCCTGATTTATTCAATAGAAACGGGATTTACATGTACATTTGCGCATCCACTTAAAATTCGGTGCATATGTGCACACGGCAAGACTATTTTATAACATGCCTGCATATCTGCATGTGTAGAACATGGTCACATCCCTTGGCGCGAGATGACATATGCGTTCAAATGTGCACCTTCACACCAGTTTGAAAGTTAACGTCCCTATTAGTTTGCTTTTGGAGGAAGGAGAAATGCTTTTTTTTTCAGTCATGTTTCTATTCCTTCTGAATTTGTTTTGAGAAGGAACTGATTTTCCATTTTGGGGGATTTAGTTGAAGGAAGTTTCCAACCCACTGTTCCTTCTCTTTGGAGGTGTTTGACGGGTCTTGTACTATATGACTGTTCTGAACGTTTCCCTCTGAGAGATTCAGTTACCCATCTGAGGTTTGGAAGGAGGCTTGGACTGCTAAGGAAGAATAAAGGAGAGTGTTACCTAATCAATGTAGATCCATTTAAGATATCTAAAAGATATTCGGGAAAGGAATTGGAGTGGTACCCTTCTGATGCAAGAGTTAGTGGAAGGAACCAGAGGAGCATGAGACTTGAATACCAAGATATCTGATCAAAGGTGTTATAGGCTGGGAACTGAATGTGAGCCATCATCCTTCCAGTTCAGAGATCCCATAGGTGGAAGCTTTAAAAATGCCATCAAGCTGAGATGGAATCTAGATGGGAAGTACATTCATTGTGGAAGAAACTGCAGAGTCACAGATTTACCCTCAGTAATGCTTGTGATATAGACTGTGTGAAGAAACGGACTTGTAACCAATACTAGTTTGTATTTGGCAACAGCTTTTCAGTAATGTCGGAACCTTATCCTTGAGTCCAGCATTATTATTACTATGTGCTATAGAGATTGTGAAAGGAAGTCCATGACCTAGGATAGTATCCATCCCCCCCCCCCCACCCCATCCCCCAACTATGGACAATCCTGGAGAGCCTGGAGCTAATGCACTGTATGGAAAGTAAAGATAGTTAGCTCCCAGGATTTACTGTGTGCCTTTGGACTGTTAGAGAGGACTTCACCCCAGAGGTTACATTTGAAAGACATTTCCAGGTTAAATAATCAACATGCGATGTTTCACCTTGCAAACCTGATAGATCTAATTGTAGGCAAACCCTGGCTCAGATACAGAAGGCCACACAGTCAGAAGCAGAATCCAAAATTGGTCATTTCTGATTTGCTCTTTTCTTACAAATATTATAACTGAATTCCCCTGTGTAGGCAAAAGAAGCATGTGATAGTTTTATATTATAATTTGATTATACTGGATAATAAATCCAAACCACCTGAAATAACGGACTGAATCAAATGATGAATTTCAGGGCTTAATTATATTTCCCTGCTTTTATAAATGTTTTGATCTTATCCCAGAAGCTAGTCAATAATGTATAGCCCCATAAAGGCAAGGTTTCAAATCATGGACTAAAACTGCAGATTTTAATCCCAATGTAATGTTACATACACATTGTATACTTTATTTAATCCAATATCAAACAAAGCACCTGATTCACTAAGGGGTTTTCCCGTAGACACAAAATGGGAGAAAAGCTGTAATGAATCTGGCCCAAAATTATGCAAAATATTTTCAGTGATGAATTTTGTTTATACCATTGTGAATCAAGAGTTCCTATTTTAGATACAGATCTGTAACTGTTTCAAGGATGCTTGAAAGAAGTTTGAAAATTATGTCTTTGTCCTGGCAAATCAGATAATTCAGCGCTGTGAAATCTTCCAATTCCTCATGCTTTTGGCTACAGTCTTTGGAACAATTTAGGTTCATTGCCCGGTGGAGGCTTAAAATAATAATTCAGAAAGAAAGAGATGCAAAACAGATACATTTCAGCAAAAATCTTCTCAAAGGAAATACTAATTGAAGAAGGTTCTTTGTTTCAGTCATAGATTGGATTCACAAGCTCAAAGCTGAATTTGTTCCTTTACTTCAGAATTCATAATTTGTTTTGCTTTGAATCAAAATGTTGTGCTTCCAATATTCAACTCAGAAGTTAAATATTAATGAAAGGGGACTATTCCAGTGGCTCAGAAGCAGCACTCTCTCTGCAGCCATGAGAACACCTGGGCTCATTTCACAGGTCAGGCCAGCTGAGGATGGGGAAGCCATGAGGGCTGTCCACAGACCCTGGGGGGCAGAAGCCCTAGCCATCGGTTACATCTGGTGGCTGAATTAAAAGTCCATGATTTCCAGGGTTTGGAAGGAGCCTTGCTGCATGGTCCCTGGCCAAAGACTAGCCACTATAATGACTGGACTAGGAGAACTGGGAGAGGACATAAAATAATAGAAAAATCCCTGGCTAGATATATATGAAGGCTTATGCCCTAGATCTGACTGAGCTGGAAGTCCAAAGGGCAGGAGGAAACTTCCAGGCCCAACAAAACCAAAATGAAATGTGTATTTGATTGCCACTGTGACTGGCATTTCCAGAAAAATAGGACACTAAAACTCAATGCAAATCATTTGTCTACTGGTATTATAGTGTAATAAAGCTAAAGACCTGTGAAAAAGTGAGATAGGAACTCAGTGTCATGGCTGCTGTCATTATCTGTTTTATTTATTTTGGGATTTATATAGTGTTCTAAACCAGGGTAACAGGAAGTTGATGCAGGAGGGAGGGGTAGGGCTAGCTCAAGGCCTCTGAGCAACTGCTGGTTTACAGATCCAGGTTGAAGTTTTCCTTGATTGTAGCCTAAAGATCTCTATTGGCCCAGGACCAGGGCCAGGGCCAACCAAATAAGGTGAAGGGAAGGCTGGTGGTGGAAGGGGGGGGGGAGGGGGGAAGAACCCAGGAAGGGGTGATAGAGGTGAATAAGAAGAAATCCCACATCTTCAGAAGACTTTCCTCAGAATTTTCTGAAAAGATGCTCCTTGCATACAGCCCAACTTAGCATTGGTCTGGTTCTGTTTGGTAAGGTAAACATACTTTAAGTGGAAGAAGTCACTAAAGGTACCAAGCCCCATTTAGAACTTCAGTTCTGAGTGGGAATTGGTCAATTCACTGAGGTTGAAAGCAATAAATGAATACCAAGTGCTGGTAGCTGTCAGCTCTACCCACACTTAGGGGGTCATTTTCAAAAGGCCTTTTCGCGTGCGATACCTAGATCGGGGCGGGTTCTGGGTGGCATCTGCACCGGAAGGGGAGGAGTTGGGGTGGCACAGGGGCAGACACCACGAAGTCGTCGCTGATGGCAAAAAGGTAAGGGCCCTTTTCGCTGCCAGTTTCGCACCCAATAGCACCACCTTAGGTGAAAAAGCCAGCTGGTGGAGGTGCGATCGCTGCCGACTTTTGCAGGCCCGCCACCCCGCCCCATATTATCGCTGGATTTTATAAGGTCTGTGAAGGCTGTATTTCCAGATACTACCTGGAAATTATTTTATCCCTCTGATAATTGTAGTCAAACCGACAGGTTGAATAGCAATAAAACATATAATCTCCCATGAGAATTTCATTAATGTAAATTCCACGTCATAAACCATATTATACTTAATGTGTTTTTGTTATCGAATAATAATGGCACCCTCTATGTAATGTTTGATCTATATTTTCTTTGATATATATGCCCTATTGTAAACCGTTATGATGATAAATAACTTAATGATGTTATGATGGTAAATAACTTAATGAGATCTGAACTGTTGCATCTTCTCCAGGGCTCCAGAACACTGGCAGAGTATGCCATTGAGTTTCGGACCTTAGCTACTGAGCTTAACTGGCAGGAAGATTGCCTAATTACTATCTTCCTAGAGGAGGTAGCTCTGAAGATCAAAGATAAACTCACTGCTTGAGATCTCTTGGCCTCTTCAGAGAAGATTATCAGGAAGATCGAATGTTGACTCCAGCAGAAGGTACAGGAGGTTTGTCATCCATGCAGGAATGTTACTTTGACACCCCCCCAGTTCCAGAAGCCACTGTTGCCTCCAGTCCCTGCTCCTCCAGCCATTGCCACCACTGAAAATCCCATGCAAATGGGTCATAGCTATCTGGCCCCCGAGGAGAGGCTCTGCTGTAAGCATCAGGGTCTATGCTTAATATTGTGCTGCTCGGGGACACCTCAAGGCTCAATGCTCGCTAAAGCCAGGAAACTTCAGCACCTAGGGTTCAGTGGGCTTATAACCCTAGGCCTCACCACTCCAGCACCGAAATTACTACTACCCGTGACCTTGGAACTGGGTCATTTCAGCTTTTACACTCAGGTATTTGTGGATCAGCTTCTGGCGGGAACTTAATCATGGAAAAGCTGATGAACCGGCTTCTCATTCCAACTGTCCACAGAATCTCTCCCTTAATAATTTCATCCATCCATGGACCTCTGCCTGGTCATATCACCTTGACCACCATGCCAGTAAACCTACACATGGGCCTGCTCCATCAGGATAAACTTTGTTTGCATGTAATCCTCAGGGCATCCACCCCATTGTCCTAGGACTTTCCTGGCTCCAGTAGCACTGTCCCCAAATCGATTGAACCACACTTTAACTCACAAGATAAGGTCAAGACTGCTGGCCTCCTTCCTGGAGCATGTGGAACCTCCTTACTGCCTGATGGTAGCTACAACTCAGCTAAGGCTGCCTCTGCAATATGCGGCCTTTGAAGATGTTTTCTCCAAGATAAAGGCTGAAACCCTGCCTCCTCACCACTCATGACTAAGGAATTAAGCTCCTACCGGATACCAAGCCTCCATGGGAAAGGGTCTATCAATTGTCACTACTGGAGACCCTAGCCATGTCTGAATATATTCGGGAAAACTTGGAACATGGGTTCATGTGCCCTTTTTCCTTCCTTACTGGAGCCAACGTTTTCTTCATGGTTAAGAAGGATGGCTCCCTCAGGCCATGTATTGACTACAGTGGGTTGAGCGCTATAAGAACATAAGAACATAAGAATATGCCATACTGGGTCAGACCAAGGGTCCATCAAGCCCAGCATCCTGTTTCCAACAGTGGCCAATCCAGGCCATAAGAACCTGGCAAGTACCCAAAAACTAAGTCTATTCCATGTAACCATTGCTAATGGCAGTGGCTATTCTCTAAGTGAACTTAATAGCAGGTAATGGACTTTTCCTCCAAGAACTTATCCAATCCTTTTTTAAACACAGCTATACTAACTGCACAAACCACATTCTCTGGCAACAAATTCCAGAGTTTAATTGTGCGTTGAGTAAAAAAGAACTTTCTCCGATTAGTATTAAATGTGCCCCATGCTAACTTCATGGAGTGTCCCCTAGTTCTTCTACTATCACGAAAAAGGATCAATACTGCTTACTATTAATATTTGAATTATTCGACTGTCTTCAAGGCGCGAAGATCTTTACTAAACTGTACTTCTGTGGGGCATATAATCTCATCTGGATCAAGGCAGGTGACAAGTGGAAAATAGCTTTTAACACATGTGACGGACAATATGACTATTGAGTCATGCCTTTCAAGCTTTGCAATGTGTCAGCAGTTTTTCAAAAAATGGTCAATAACATTTTTCACAACTTATTATATGTGTGTGGTTGAGTATCTAGATGACATATTGATCTTGCTTTCATGACCTTATAAATAATGTATGCCAACAAGGGACATAAACAACACAGAGATCAGACTTAACTCATAGCTATCTACTGATCAACAATCCAAGGTAGTGCTGGGGTTGTAGGGAGTCTGTGGAAGTCTGCCTGGTTCAAGGCTCAGGAGGACTCATCACTTTCTTCTCTTAGGCAGTGGAAATTCTCTATCCTCAACATTGCCATAACTCCTCAGTTGTCACATAGTAGGCTGTATGATCTTTATATAAAGGTTACTTTCTCGGATGACACAGTGTTCTAACAAGCTACAAGTTGATTACATATATTTTAAACTGCCATACTTAAAAAAGTGAATGTAATTCTTGCCTTTTAGGTGGATGAGGACAAAATGTAAGGCCTCAATGTTATCTCTTGTGGGCTCATTTGTGTTACTCCACCTAAGACCAGACAACAGTTGCATATACATTATCTACTCTCTGGGCCTGGCACCTGCAGCTGCAATTTTCTGCTCATTAGAGATGAAAAAAACCAAGAGCTTTATGTACTTTTCAAGCAGGCTTATGACTAAAGAGTTGTGTGATGACAACATTATGTGCTAGACCCAGAGAGAAGGCCCATTGTTTAGTCAGAGGTGATATATCTTTACAATGGAAGAGGCCAATGGTTTGTTATAGTGGCACTATGAAATTAACATACTTAGACAGCTTATTGGTCACCAACAGAGTAAAAACCTTACTACATCACCTCTATCCAAGCATTTCTACATCAATTCCACTGGCAGCATTTGGAAGTGTACACTAGTTAGATAGTACCCATCTCACATACATGTGCATGTACCCAATAGTTAGCTAAGAGTATGCTTTCTGGAAAAGGCAATTCGAACCATTTGTGAAGCTCTACAGTAAGGAGTTTCGTGTTTTGCTCTTGCTTTCTTCCTTGAGAGCATACAATGAGCTTTCCTTCTTAAGGCTTAGGCCACATGGTCTTGCATGTGAAAAATTTGCCTAGTTGGAATGGCCAATGGTACTCTAGTATGCAAGGTCATGTGGGTTCTAAACATCCAACCTAGTCAAACCTTAAGACAAGAACAACACAATAAAAAGACACAACCAGAAAGTTAAGTTTCAAAATATGTGACCACTTTATTAAACAACATTTGTATTCACCACATTCAAAGCAATTCAACATCTTTGGTAATGACATTCTGCTAAGACTGTTACGGGAACGCTAGGGAGTGATCCCAATTCCGGGGAGATGTCTACATAGAGGAGCTCTGTGGAAGCACCACGGCAGGCAAGATGTGTCCAAGCATAGGTGGAACAGGCAGACCACTGGAGCCCTAACCTCTGCTGAACCTGCACGCACCAGTAGAGACCCAGTAACGCAATGCTGGCCTCTGGGATAGCCCTTTTGGACCTTCTACTAGGGAGCAGCAGATGCGGCAGGATGGACAGAGGTCGAGGACAGATGATGATACTGGAACTAGGAACAAGACGGGGCCTCGGACTTGGACTAGGCTTGAATACTTGAACAAGATGAGGTTATTTGGAACTCAGATGAAACGATGACACTTGGAACTTGGAACTTAGACAAGACGAGGACACTTGGAACTTGGAACTCAGACAAGATGAGGATGCTTGGAACTTGGAACTTGGAACTCAGACGAGACAAGGATGCTTGGAACTCATGCAAGATGCTCAGACATGGATGGAAATCAGATGTAGGCTCAGGAGAGGATTCCGGTTACTCAGATGAGCACTCTTGGAACTTGGAAGGACTCATACGAGGACTTGGAACTTGGAAGGTCTCATACGAGGACTTGGAACTTGGAAGGATTCAGACGAGGACTTGGAACTTAGAAGGACTCAGATGAGGACTTGGAACTTGGAACTCGGACGAGATGAGACAAGGATTCTTGGAACTTGGAACTTGAACGAGACCACTTGGAACTTGAAAAAGATGAGGACAAGGACTCAGGAAACCAAGAGACTTAGACAGGCAGCGCCCCTCAGGGTGCCCTATACAGCCTACGAGGGCTGGTCATGGACCACCGTGTCCCACAGCGCGCCCTACACAACCTGAAGAGGCTGGCGCAGACCATGTAAGAGTGTAACATGCGCAGGACTGAGGTTCAGGATGAAGGAGGAATCTGGGCAGTGCTGGAAGACAGATCCAACCGGAAGAGGGCTCCAGCCACCAGACTTGGACACCAGATTGATATAATTTACTCCCAGGAAAGGTCAGCTAGAGATGAGGTCTGGGGCAAGGTGAAGCTGAACTCAGAGCTAGGAACTGACGGTACTTCCAGATCAGAACTAGACAAAGGACATCAGGATCGAGACTCGGAACTTGGAACACCAAGATCAGGACTTGGGACTTGGAACATCAGGATTGGAACATAGGACATAGGCTACAAAAGGACATTGGTACCTCGGGACACCAAGGTGTCTGGACATCTATGGCATCTGGACATCAGGGACCTCTAGAGAGGAGGACCTCAGGGACGTCTAGAACATGACGGACAAAGACATCATAGGACAGAGATGTCTGGACATCCGGAGACAAGGAGATGTCTGGACATCCGGAGACAAGGAGAGCTGGACATCTGGAAACAAGGAGACGGGATCTGAAGAGAGACCAGGACATGGAACGAAGATGAAGACGAAGATTCAGGAACCATGGACGAAGACAAGGAGTACCAATGAAGAACAGAGTGCCTTGAAGAAGCAAAGAAGGATCATAGAGGACTCATGGAATGAAGAGCTGGAACTGAAGATCCAGGAGCAGTCCAACCCAAGACTAACTCCTTGCGAAGGCAACGATGGAATGAAGGAAGGCCCTCTTTATAGGGCTGAAGAGGAATGCCTCGGAAACGTCAGCAGGAGGAGCTCAGAAGGACTGCCCACTGCTGACCCTTTAAGTAGTGAAGAGAGGTGTGACCACGCGCCTAAGAAGGAAGGCAGGACCTTGAAGAGTGGCGTCCTGCTGCACAGGAGGAAGCAGGCCTCAATGTGAGCAGCTCCCTGCTGCAAAGTGAGAAAATTGACTGTGGCTCCCTGCCATGAGAAGAGGAACTTCAGGACAGCCTCCTGGCTGCAGAGGAGGACAACAGAAGCGGCCTCCAGGCCGTGGAAGAGGAGATTCAAAGTGGCTTCCAGGCAGCAGAGGCCCTGAAGACAGCGGCACCAGCGGCAGACTCCAGGCCATGCAGAAAGAGACGTTGGTGGCAGCCTAGTCATGAAGAGCCAGAAGAGGTGGCACCCAGGTCACAAGGAAGACAGCGGAATCGGCGGCGGCCTCTAGTCCGCGAACAGGAGCATCGGCGGCAGTCCCTCAGCTGCAGAAAGGAAGCAGGAAGTGGCAGCAGCTTTGGCAGCGGCGTCTGGCCCGCCGCTGAGGGGAACATCAGTGGCGGCCTCCTGGCCACGAAGAGAGGCTCTGATGGCGGTGGCCTGCTGCAGAACGGCAGCAGCAATGATGGTAAAGTCAGCGGCGGCCTCCATAGCAAAGACAAGATATCAAATAGCACATGACATTTCAACAGAAATTACCAGCACTTTTGTGGAAATATGTACATACAGTATTACATATGGCAACATGACATATACTAGGGGTATGCATTTATTCCCTTCGAATTGGGAATCTGCAACGTATAGGGCCCATATTTGTTGTATTCATGGGGAAGCGAAACGTATCGCGATTCCCCACGAATACAACAAATCTTCACCGAATTATTCGGCCGCCTAAAGGAGCCAATTTAAACAACCCCCCCACCCTCCTGACCCCCCCAAGACTTACCAAAACTCCCTGGTGGTCCATCGGGGGGTCCAGGAGCCATCCCCTGCACTCACACCCTCGGCTGCCAATTTCAAAATGGCACCAATAGCCTTTGACCTCATATGTCACAGGGGCTACCGGTGCCATTGGTCAGCCCCTATCACATGGGCATCGGCGCCATCTTGTGTTCCTACCATGTGACAGGGGCTGACCAATGGCACCGGTAGCCCCTGTGACATAGTAAGGGCAAAGGCTATCGGCGCCATTTTGATTACTGGCAGCCGACGGCCCGAGTGCATGAGATCGCTCCCGGACCCCCGCTGGACCACCAGGGACTTTTGGCAAGTCTTAGGGGGGTGAGGAGGGTGGGGGGTTGTAGTTAAGTTAATTTTAGCGGGGAAACAAATAGGAATTGACGTATAAACGTATCGGGGGGCCGCCTTGCCGAATGCAACGTATCTGCCCCCCGATGAATACGAATCCCAAATGCAACATATGGCGTCCCTCTGCACATCCCTAACATATACAGTATTATGATGTGATCCTTTAGCAAAATAATGATTACAGCAAAGACCTAGAAAGTGGAAGTGGCAAATCAATAGCTATAGTACAGCTCTAATGTTAGAGCTGATGCCAGTACAACAATGTGATGGTAAGCAAAGGCCCAGACAATCCATGTCAAATGAGTGTACTCAAACTGGACAGCCTAAGGGCAATGGCAACAAAGTTCAAGTAGCAGGCAGCAGGACCAGAACTGAAGAGTATAGCATGGAAGTAGATAGATCAGGACTGGAGAGTAAAGCATAGAGGCATCGAGGCAGTATAACTAGGACCAGAGAATACAGCATGGAAGCAGCAGGACCATGTCTGGAGAAGGCAGCATGGAGGCAGCAACAAGGATGAAAAGAGATAAGACAGCAGCAGTTCCAAGAGATGAGATGAAATGATGAGACACCAGCAGGATTGTGACTGGAGACCACATAAAGCAGGCAGAACTACAGGCAGAGCATAGAAGGGGGTTTAACTAGTAAGCAGCAGGACAACACAGGCAGACATTAAAACCATCCATATGAGCAAGCCAGTGCAGGATCTCTGTCAAAATGACAGGCCCCACAGTCTTCTACTATCTAACCAGCACAGGAACTCTGTAGGCAAGATGGGCCCAGCCAGCAGTCCTCTTCCATCTAGCCAGCACAGGTACTCTGTATAGAAGACTGACCTGGCTTATTTGGACAAGTCATTTTTGAATGAATTTTTTGAACCTTTACAACTATGTGCCTCATAAGCCTTTTGGGTGGCTGAGGGTAGCATTTCCTTTGCTAGCCTAACCTGGCTCCAACCTTTGAGCCGGGGATTGCTTCTCTGAGTTGACTCCTGTGAAGAGGGTGATGGCACATATACTGGCTGAGGCAAATTCTGTACTAATTGCAGGAGTACTGTAGTTAAATTGTTGATGGATATAGAGACAGTGCTGAAGCCCTGTATAAGTGCTGCTGTCTGCTGCTGCATGGCCTGGGTATGGGTGACCTGAGCCCTCCTCAAGGATAACATCTCTGCCCATATATGATGGAGTTGGAGCCCATGCCTCCTTTCAATGCAGTCTAATGTGGCTGCATTCTAGGATCCACTGTTGGTGTTGCAGGTGGTGGGGTTGGTGGTTGCTGAGGTGCTGTCTTTGGCTCCAAAGCTGGCATCACCAGGCTCAATGGATGAGCTGGAAGCTACAGGAAGCCAGTATATAGATAGATAGATAGATAGATATACAAAGAAAATATCGCATGATGTATAAAATGATGCATGACGTAATATTGCTTCATGCAATGCGATATTTACATGTGCGGTGTGGTAGGTCCTTAGTTTCCCTAACAACACCCATCATTTTATCACGGCCCATTAAAGTGTTGTATTTCAGCTTTATTTACTGTGATTTGATGAATCTAAGCCATAGTATGTAAGTGTATTAATAAATATAAAGGAAATACACTTGTTTTTACTGATCCAGATCATATCAAGTTGTTGGGGTTTTTTCCAGAACAAATCTTCTGCTAGCTCTCTCACACTTGCCAAGGAAGCTTTGTTGGTTAATTGAAAGCAGCTTTTGAATTTGGTTTTAAATAACTGGATTGAATGAAGAGCTGCTTCTGTATGCTCTATTCCAAATGTAGCCAACTCCAGTCCTCGAGAACCACAAACAGGCCTGGTTTTCAGGATATCCACAATGAATATGCATGAGATAGATTTGCATGCACTACCTCCTTTCCAGGCTCTTGAGGACTGGAGTTGGCCACCTCTGCTCTATTCTTTACTTTTTGGAGGATATAGTTATTACTATTGATTTCCCCCTTTATTATGAACATTAGTTATATTTCTTCATATTTTCTGCATGCTGTAAAATAGTATTTATTTTTTTGGGCCTGCAAGTGAATTTACTAAGGGAAGCTCCAGCAGAGTTAATCTTTGAAAATTTAGGAGCCTCTGGTGATGCAATGGTGGACTTCGCACCTACTTTACAGCAATACGTTTCCTGCAGAGGGGGAACTCTACATTCTGCTGATGATTTTACCCTGCTAACTGTTTAACTCAGGTAAAATAATCTGAAAACAGAACTTCTTATGACTAAAACGAGGTAATGAGGTTCATATACTGGGAAATCAGACAGCTGGGAGGCCCAAAATGTTTCATTAACTGCTAATTTTTCCACTATTTCCCATTAGTTGGCTTTCAGTGCAATACCTGCTTTGAATATGAAAAGTAAACATTTTTATTCTCTGGTCTGTCCACATAGTGATTCACCTCTGGCTCCTTTATGGTGATGAAATGGGTTAATCAGCCTCAATAAGTTCAATGTTCAGCAGTATATGAAGAAGACTATGCATCTGGCTACAGTTAGCTGGATAAATTATCATGGGTATTCAGCAAAGCACTGCTGATTAGGCCTTCCATTGAATATAGCTAGATAAAGTCCTAGTTAGCCAAATAAACTTATCCAGCTAATTCTGGAACTGCTTTAGGAATGACTAGACATAGCTAGATAAGTTATCTGGCTAACTTAACTCCACCCCAGAATGCCCCTGGAATACCTCCAATTTTTCCAGCTAACATTAATTCACAGCCATTCAGAGCAGCAGGAAATCTAGAAACTGTGGTGTGTCTGGCTAAGTCCCAAACTTAGGACTAGATTCATCAAGCCGCAATGTTTTTTTTCACAGGAAGGGTCCCACTGTCACAGGGGTGGGAGTGTTGCTGGGAAAGTGGGGCCCATCCCCTGAAAACACATTTCAGCTATATATGGCGCATTCTTTTGTATCATGGCCAAATACTACAATGCAAAAGAATGTGGCAAGCAGCCCTTTAACATGATGGCGGCCATCATCTTAAAGGGCTGCTGGGCTCCCCAGAAAAACCACAGCTAAACGGGGAGGTTGTGAAGGGTCCCTTTTTAACTCACAGCACTGATTCCCCAAAAATGAAAAATTGAGTGGAAATATGCAGATGGCAGTGGCGGAACCAGTGGCCCCCTGAAGTCTAAACCCCTGCCCCCCCAGTCCCTAGGTTTCCCACCCCCCAGCTCCCCTGAAGGCTCCAGCTCATCCCCTGGCCCCACTGAAGGCTCCAGCCCCCCCCCCCCCTCCAGATCCACCTTTACCTTATCCTGGATACTGTATTGGATCCCCAGATCTTACCCCAGTCATTTTGTTGGGGTAGCATCAGGTCAGCACCATTTTGGAAAATGGTGCCAACCAAGACAGATGCGAGGGTGCACCCATCCCTGACACAGGATCCAGATTAAGGTAAGGGGGGATATGGAGGGAGCAAGGGTGGGGGCTTGAGATTTCAGAGGATGGGGGGCAGGGAATTAGACTTTGGAGGGAGGCTGCTGCCACCATATGCATATGTCAACTAATTTTTCATTTTTGGGGGAGTTGAGGCCATTATGACTAACATCACGCACTTGGCTGTGTTTTGTTTTTTTATGACCACTTTAAATGTATGGTGGGAGCTTCAGGATCCATGTTAGAGTCCTGGAATTCCCACTGCATATCTAATGCTTCCCTAAGTGGTGTTATTTTATCCTGGCTCACCACCTTCTTGGTCGGCCACGATAAAATATTTGAATCAAGTTGCTTATTAATGACCTTCTTTGAATTATTCATAAATGCAAATTGCATGCAAAGAAGATCATTGTAATAGGAGTGAGTATCTGGGTGGGGAGATGCAAAATATTGTGTATATCATGCGATGTATGCAATATAACGAGCATTAGCGACCTAATGTAGCTTGATGAATGACCTAATTAGCCAACACACTGTTTGAGTATTATTACCAATGGGGCCCATTTTTAAAGATTTTAGACTCCTAATTTTGGACTTAGGCTCCTAAATTGGCCCTTTTGAAAATTTACTAGGGCTGTATTCCTAAATTTAGGCTCCTAGTTTCATTAGGAGCCTAAATTTAGAAGCCTAAAATGTTGGTGGCTACAGGGGTGGAGTTAAGGTGGGGAAACAAAGTTAGGAGATTAGCACAGATTTTCAGAACTAGGCACCTAGTTTAGTAGCCTAAACTTAGGGAAATAAATGGCAGGTCTAAAATTAGGTCCCTAAATGTATGAGAATTTTCAGTTGAAAACTTAGGGACCTAATTTTCTGGGGGATTCATTATTCTGCTATAATTAGGGGCAGATTTTCAAAGCCTACGCGCGTAAATCCGGGCGGTTTACGTGCGCTAGGCCTATTTTCAAAAGTCCCGGCAGTGCGCGTAAAGATCCTGGACGTGCGTATGTCCTGGGGCTCGAAAAAAGGGGCGGGAAATGGGCGGGACAGTCCGGGAGCAGGGTGGGAGCGGGGGCTGGGGCCTCTAGGCATAGCGGCCATTTGCCGCTGTGCCCGGTATTGCGGGCCGGCTGTTGGCCGGCGCGAAACCTACACCGGCCCAGAGGCAGGCACAACTTATAAAATAAAGATAGGGAGGGATTTAGGTAGGGCTGAGGGGCAGGTTAGATAGGGGAAGGGAGGGGAAGGGAGGGGAAGGTGGAGGGGGCAGAAGGAATGTTCCCTCCGAGGCTGCTCCGGTTTCAATACGGGGCAGATTTTAAAACATACGCGCGGGTGTACATTTGTATGTGCAGCCATGCGCATGTTATAAAATCAGGGGTCAGCGCGCGCAAGGGGGTGCTGGCTTTCCCCGTTCCCTCCCCCCACCCTTCCCCTCCCTTCCCCTCTCTGTTCTGCCCCAGCTCTAAAGAAATCCTCCCCCGTACCTTTGTTTTAGAACTTGCATGCGCTGGCCGACTGCTGGCACGCGATCCCCCTGTGCCGGAGTCCTCGGCCACGCCTCCCGGACCACCCACAGACTACCCTGCCATGCCCTTGGACCAGCCCACCACATCCCCTGTCCACCCATTCAGAAAAACCCCAGGACATACGCGTATCCCGGGGCTTTACGCGCACCACCGGGCCTTTTGAAAATAGGCCCGGCGCGCGTAATCCCCCTACGCGTGTAAATCTTTGAAAATCTGCCCCACAGTGTGTTCACATTCACATTCTAGGTTAAAAGCACAATAAATATAAGTTCTGTTTCATATTCATGTATATTCTAGGACATCACATCAGTGAGGATATAATCTAGTTCTTATTTGTATATTTTTAGGTCGATACAACAGTAAATACTGATTCTATTTCTACTTACAAAACACTTTACATCGTGCAATACTTATTGCTCTCTCCACTAACATTATCTCTGGTATTGACATTGAGATTATCTGCATATTGTTATTTTACAGATAAATCGTATGCTTTTCTAAAGAGCCACATTTTCAGTTCTGGCTTGAAACTCTTCCTTTCTGTTATCTGACGTAGTGATTCTGGAAGAGAGTTCCACAACTTGGGGCCCGCTATGGAGAACATTTGTTCTCTTATTTGGGTTAGGTGTGTGTTCCGAGTAGAAGGAACTATTAGAAGTCCTCTGTTTTGTGATCTTAGGGCTCTCTGTGATGTGTAAAGTTGAAGTGTAACTCCTAATAAACCTGGGTTAATATTGTAGATGATATTGAAAATTAGAGTTAATACTTTATAATGAATTCTGGATTGTACAGGAAGCCAGTGCAGTGCTATCAGTGAGGGGGTGATGTGTTTGAATTTCCTTGTCCCTAATAAGAGTCCAGCAGAGGCATTTTGAAGTAACTGTAGTGATTTTAGAAAACCTGAGAGCAGGCCTAGTAATAGGGAGTTGCAGAGTTCCAAGTTCGAGAATATTAGTGTTTGTAAGATATAATAATTAATATTAAAATATATTAGGACCCCATTGCCAAAAGTCATGAGAGCAAATTCATCATTAATTTTGGGCTAGATGTACTATGCAGTTTTTCATAGACATAGAATGAAAAAGAAAAAAAACCTTTGGGTGCATCTCATCCTCTGTAATTCCATAGACATGTCTCCCTTTTATATCATTTGTGCATCTTTTTAGCCTATTGAAGGATGAAAAAATAATTTCATTCAAAAGAAATGTATCTTAATACCTTTTTTTTTCATTTTAACTTGCTTTGAATAACACTGTGGGTCACATAATATTCTCATATGAATAATAAATTGAAATAAATTGTTTCTTATATTACACATACCCACTTTGCTAAGTAAAGGGCTAGATTTATAATTTTTGCAGACATAGGCACTTTGTATCCATATGTGTGTGATACCCCCCTTACCAGCTATGATGAAGAGGAGAGTCCTTCACATGTGTCAGAGACTCAGACAACCAGCTCAGGCTGTTAGAGCAGAAAGGGACTCTACTACCTGCAAACTTAGTGGTAATATCACTCAGGATACCAGTTGGACGGCTTCTTTCAAATTTTGACACCAGAGGCAACTGCCTCTGTTGCCTATGCGAAAATCTGGGGCTGGCCAAGTATGTATCTAAAGCTGGACTCTCAGGAATCACATGTTGTGTACTATATTTGACAAGACTTGCAATATAGATTTTGTTTAAAAAAAAAAAAAGTTGGCTTTGAAAGCATTTTTCCATTATTCAACAATGCTACTTCCCCCATAATTATGTTAGCTAATGGGACACCGTGGAAAGAAATGAAAACAAATGCTCCAATGTCCACGCTGGCATTTGCTCTTATACACAGTTCCTGGAGGTGCGTGAGAAAATGATCTGCTGACTGTTTAGATATCCCAACAGCCCTTTTCATCTGTTTTTCACTAAAAGAAAAATCTGGACTGCCAGCCCTTTTACAAACTGTTTATTACACTCTGTCTAACATAAGACTCTTGGAGGGTCATTCTCAGCTGGTGTAAGGTCTCTTTTTACCCACAGACATCATACTAATTCTCAATGTCAAAGTATGTGTCTATTTTAACTTTTAAAATTATTCTAGCAAAAGTACCTGCTATTTTGTTCATGTAGTTTTTCCAAGAGAATTCACCTGCATACTTTGTGAGATAATTTTCAAAGGGCCTTCTGTGGGTACTGCTCCTGGCAGTTCTCAAAGAGAAAGGAGATGCACACTTTCACATTGAGGTGCAAGCCCTGTGGATGAAAGGTACATATGTGGTCTTTGGTCTAATGAAGACAGTGTGAAAATTACCTCAGTAAGCATTCTTTCAATCAGTCTTCTCCCTCCCTCCCATACAATCGGAGAACATTTGTGTTTGCAAAATGGGTATGTAGCTTCTACACTTTATCCCTACCCCTAAAGCTATTCATCTAGTATAATTATTCTAGCTAGGATGTCTTGTGCATTTCTAGTTAGGGAATGTCTTCATGGAAATGGTAGTGGATGCATGGAATAGCTTCCACAGTGGAGGCAAAAGTAGTAACAGTCTTGCAAGATATCACCATATAAAAAAGAAAAAACCTCTGTGTTCCCTCTGATCTAATACAGTTACCAGAACCTCTTGTGTTCCCTTTTGATCTAATAGAGTTTCATTCCCACTGTACCCCAAGTCTCACCTATGTGAAAAAAATATAGCTAGACTGGTAGGTAGGGCCACTCACAGGGTTGGCACAACTCACTGTGCAAGCCGTGCACTTGCACGGGGCAGCGGACTGAAGGGGGCGGAAACCTGGGGGCCACAGTCAGCTCCAAGATGAAGACAATGCAGCTAACGCCGCCACCACTGGACCCCCACCAGGAGGCCAAGAACAGGAAAAGGCTTCTGTCACACCATGGTTCCCAACCCACCACACAGCTGAGAGGAAGGAGCAGTGGGGCCACATGGTGCTCCCAACCTGCCAAACAACTGAGAGGAAGCATCTGCAGGGCTACTCTATGTTTGCAATCTGCCATGCAGCTGAGAAGAAGGAGCTGCAGAGCTGCCTGGTGCTCCCAACCTGCCAAGCAGCCTGAAGAAAAAAAGCAGTGAGTCAATTCCCAACCTGTCCCGTGGCAGAAGTGAAGAAGAGAACCATGGCTGATGAAAGAATCCTTGGTGCATGTGTGAGAGTGAGCCGATATGTGTATGAACTGGAGGGAATCTGTATATGTGTGTCTGAGCATGTGTTTGTGTGTGTGTGAGTGTATGTGTGAAAAAAAGCATTAAGCTAGGTGAAGAGACCAAGCTCTAGGGATGATGGAGTAAGAGTCTAAATAGTGTTTTTAGCAATAAATTATGCAGATCAAGAAAGGTTGTGGTATCCAAGCATAGGGTATTCTCTGCCACTTCTCTTCGCATGTGTGTCTGAGTATGTGTGTGTGTGTGAGTGAGCCTGTATGTGTGAGAGGGATCATGTGTGTGTCAGCATGTGTGTGCTGTGTGAGAAAGAGGCTGTATGTGTGTGTGCCTGAGCATGCTTGTGTGTGTGCCTGAGCATGCTTGTGTGTGTCTGAGCATGTGTATGTTAGAGGGAGCATGTGTGAGAGTATATATGTGTATCTGAGCATGTACGTTTGAGAGAGAGAGATCTTGTGTGTGTATGTAAGAGGGACCATGTTCGTATGTGAAAGGGAGCATGTGTGCATGAGAGAGAATGTGTATTTGTATGTTTGTGTATGTGTATATATAGATATATATATGAGAGAGGGAAGATAAAGCTTGTACATCCCTCTCCCACTACTCTATGACAATCCCAGGTTGAATGAAAATAAAAAATTCCCAGGTATGGAGAGCATGAATCCTTATCCTTATTAGTTATTAGTTTTAGTTTTTGGATATTATTTGATGTGTCTGCTGTTTTGAAATATTTTATTGATATTTGGGCAATTTAAAACAAATATTAATTGAATTTTTAATTATTGGATCGTCCATTCATAAGCTGTTTTGAAGAATTATTTTTATTAGTATGTTTATATTAATATGATTTATTTATTTATTATATTTCTTGATTTTATTGTTTAATGGCTGAGGATTAGTGATGGTTCTGTTTTTCCATTGTTTCACTGCATACAGAGTTTGACTTGTCGTGGTTTCCAGTTCAATATTTGTCTGCATGTTTCTATTTATACTTTTATGTTTTCTTTTTTTTGTATATGGTGAGGGTCTGCCTATGTTCTGCATGTGTGACCAAGGAGAGGTATTCTGCTAGCATTTAGGGATCTATAACAGCTTGATTTGTTCTGTTTTCCTAATAGGAGGCGTATTGGTGTTTTAGGGCCTAGAGTAATATTTGCAGTGCTGCCTTCTCATTGATAGGGTTCTTATTTTTTAAGTGCTGGCAGTTAGTGCTGTTTTGGTTTGGGAGGCTTATTATATTTTAATTATAATTTACTCATAGCTTTCTGAAAGTCAAGCCCACACCCAACATGTGTTACAGTAGTCCTAATGCCATATGGCTTCTAAGTGTCTTTTTTTGTAGGGTTTTCTGGTTGGCATTATAGCAGTGCATGTAAATATAATATACATGTTGTGATTTTTTTTATCTCAGAAGACTGTACTTTGAATATTCTTTTTCAAGTAAAATCTGTTATCATGAATGCATATTGTTAACTGTGCGTGTGAAGAGGGTGAGCACAAGGTTCACCTAGGGAACCAAATACTCTTGCACTGGCCATAGGTTCCGGGGGAGGAGGGTGAAGACCTGGAGGTGGAGGGGGTGTCAGTTTTTAAAGTTTAGGTTGGTGGAAGGAGCTGGGCTGTTTTTGGTGGGCCCAAGACAGAGGCTAAATGAAAATGCAGGGGGGGGGGGGCAGCACAATAACTGTTCGCACAGGGCAGCAAAAAGGCTAGCACTGGCCCTGGCCAGTCATAGTGGGATGGGGAGGGAATCCCTTGCATTCCTCAGCTCCACCTGTGCTCTGCTGCTGGGCTTATGCCCTCTGCGGTGGACTGCATTCTGCCTCCCAGATCCTCCTGGGGACTTAACACCACCTTCTGATCAGTTGCTGGGTCTGCATCCTCCAGGGTATAATACATTGAAATTGTCAGTTCAGTGTGCTGTGGCAGTCAAAAAAGCAAACAGAATGTTAGGAATTATTAGGAAGGGAATGGTGAATAAAATGGAAAATGTCATAATGCCTCTGGTGGTGAGACCGCACCTTGAATACTGTGTACAATTCTGGTCAACGCATCTCAAGAAATATATAGTTGCACTGGAGAAGGTACAGAGAAGGGCGACCAAAATGATAAAGGGGATGGAACAGCTCCCCTATGAACAAAGGCTGAAGAGGTTAGGGCTGTTCAGCTTGGACGAGATGGCTGATGGTGGATATGATAGAGGTATATAAAATCATGAAAGGGCTAGAATGGGTAAATGTGAATCAGTTATTTACTCTTTCGGTTAACAGAAGGACTAGAGGGCACTCCATAAAGTTAGCAAGTAACACATTTAAAACAAATTGGAGAAAATTATTTCATTTAATGCACATTTAAGCTCTGGAATTTATTGCCAGAGGATGTGGTTAGAGCAGTTAGTGTAGCTGAACATAACATAAGAACATAAGATATGTCATACTGGATCAGACCAAGGGTCTATCAAGCAGTATCCTGTTTCCAACAGTGGCCAATCCAAGTCACAAGTACCTGTCAAGTACCCAAACATTAGATAGATCACAAGCTACTTTTGCTTATTAATTACCATAATAGCAGTTTATGGATGTTTCCTCTAGGAACTTATCAAAATCTTTTTTAAACCCAGTTACACTAGCTGCTATAACCACATCCTCTGGCAATGAATTCCAGAGCTTAACTATGCGCTGAGTGAAAATGAATTGTCTTCAATTTGTTTTAAAGCATCTACTTTCCTTATGAATGCCTAGGAAAGGTCTGGGTGATGCAGACAGGGATCATGGATGAATTCTTCTTTGAGACACTAAAATGGGTTTATAATGGTTTATAAAGGCTTGGAGAAGTTCTTGGAGAAGTCCATTAACTACTATTAATCAAGTTGACTTAGGGAATAGCCACTGCTCTTACTCGCATTAGCAGCATTGGATCTACTTAGTGTTGCCAGGTACTTGTAGCCTTGATTGGCCAGGAAACAGGATACTGGGCTTGATGGACCCTTGGTCTGACCCAGTATGGCAACTTCTTATGCTCTTATGTGTATCTTAACATCCAGAAGACTTTTTTTCTCATTGAGAGAGTCTTCTGTTGCTAAGGTTTATAGCTCAGTTAGATTCATAATTTGCCTTTTGCTCAGTGATTTCAGCTCAGCTAAATCCACAGCTTGCTGATCTGCTTCCACCCAGTTTGGAGAAACCCTTCTTCTTAACAAAAGACCAAGACCCAAGTCTGTTGTTTATTCTACAGTTGTTTATTGTTTACTGCTTTGTTTTATTATGTTACTGTAAATCGCCTAGTATGGAGCTCCGCTATGGACAGTATACAAGAACCATTAGGTAATAAATAATGTAATGTTACTCATAATGTTAAATAAGAGTAATGTTACTCATAATGTTATTGTTTATGATAACTTGTTTCAATGTAACGCCACAGCTGCGATAGTTCAGTTTTAATGGAAACCGATCTGATTTGATATCTTCTTTCAAGAATGTCGGTATATAAGAATTCTAAATAAATAAATAAATAAATAAATAAATAAGTAAATAAATAAAATAGTAAAGAGGATAATCTGGGAAATGATTGCCCTAAATGACCAGTCCCTGCAGGTATTATTTAGATTTTTTATTTTTTTACATTCCACCTTTCAAGTACTTTAAAGTGAATTACGTTCAGGAACTGTATGTATTTCCCTGTCCACAGAGGTCTCACAATCTAAGTTCTGTGCCTGATGCAATGGAGGGTGAAGTCACTTGCCCAAAGTCAAAAGGAGCAGCAGTGGAATTTGAACCTTGCCTTCCCTGCTTGAAAGCCTGCTGTTCTAACCACCAGGTTACTACTAGTGATTAGATCAGGGGGGAATATGGACTTTACATGTCTGCTGCATTGACTAACCCCCCAAATACAAAGCCCCCTCCATGACTACATTTAGTAGGAACGTTATCCCCATTCTGTAAAACCAGTGCCATAGTCGTATACAGGCACAGCTGTCTAAGGCAGAGGAGAGTAGCAGGCATTTTGCCAATGATATCTGACCCAACACAAACAGTATGAACACTTACCTCTACTTGATGGCAAATTGGTGGGACCAGGCCAAGTCAGGGGCAGACAACATCTCTAGCAGGGACTTAGTATTAGGATGGAAGTGGGCTCTGTGACAGAGTGAGAAAAATATGGTAAGAGCAATGGAAAATGGGGGCTTTAGGTGCATCCTTTAATTTGCACAATTGTTGCACCTAGCAGTGATGGATACCCTGGGTCCAGGACCCAAAGACCATAGGAACCTAGTCATAAAGGACTTGATAGAGAGCTGCAGGAAAATATCAGGGCATTTCCATCCAAGCGTGAAGGTGGGGGGCATCATCTCCATCAGCAGCTGGAAGAATTTGGAATGCGCCATAAGCAATTGATTGAAGATGTTGACACCTACTGGAGCTCTACTTATATGAGTTTAATGGAGCAGCAGATACTCATTTATGATCTGTCTCTGAAAACAGAGATAGGAGTGGATTGTTCCTCCTCATGATTGGGTAGTGATGAGGCAGTTGATGGAAATCCTGAAACCCTTCGAGGATGCTACAGAGGATCTGAAATCCAGATGTGCCACTCTGGGTGGAATCATCACTATAGAAAACATTCTGGAGGAAAAATTAGATGGCTTCTATTAGCAAGAGGTAACTGAAGCAGAGGTGTTGTAGTTTGTGGACTTGCAGACTGAAACATTCTATTTTTACTGACATCATATTTGATGGATTTTCATTAAACCACTATGATTCGTATTGATATATTATACCACATTTTATGTTGAATCCTTATTTAATTGATATTTTGATTTAATGTACACTATTTGTTTGATATTTGTTTGATATTTGAAATTATGTGTGTTCCTTGTAAACCACCTAGACGGCCAGATCCTGGCTATTTCGCAGTGTATAAAAACCTTTTAAATAAATACATAAAAATAAATAAATCTGAAAATAACAAATACACTAATTGAGGGTCTATAATAATTTACAACACAACATCACCTTATTCATATACCATAATACTACATAAAATTAAACTCATTCACTCCACATTCTTACCATAAAAGAAGCATACAATATAAAAAGATGTATATAAATGGTCACACAATCATATACAAAATGCACTGATAAATTTTACGATGTACTTGCTGTGTATCCTCCAAACCTATTACACATTGGTTTCTGTATAAATATGTTACTTGACAAAAAATGACTATAATCCCTAATTAGTGTTTTATACCAACGGCGTCTATCTTAAATACTTCCATATTATTAATAAAACTTCAATTCATGTATATCAAATGTAAAATATTGAATATGTTTCAAATGCAGATATCAATCTTCTATAAACAAAGTTGTCACATTCCCTTCCGCACACAATTATCAACCAGGTCTGCCGAATTTAACAATGAGGATATACTGTGAATATATCTGGAAGTTTGTGCTGCTGTGAGAAAAGTGGAGTGGCGATTGATTTGTGCATGATTTCTGGTTAACATTTCAAGTGAAAAATCCAGGAATTGGTCGGTAGACCTAGTTGATAATTGTGTGCTCCAATACTCAAGTGAGTTGTTAAAAGGACTAGTGGCCAGTGTGGTGTCAGATGTAGCTTGTCCCCTGATGAAGCTGTCACGATGAAACAAGCTCCCTTAGTCGGGAATGTGATCGGCAGGGATTGTGATCAGCAGCTCCCGCCTGAGAAAAAAGAATGGGAATGGGAAATTTTACAAGATATATGGATGATTGTGGAAAGGAATGTGACAACTACATTTGTTTGTTTATAGAAGATTGATATCTGCATTTGGAACATATTCAAGATTTTACATTTGATATACATGCATTGAAGTGCTATTAATAATATGGAAGTATTTAAGATAGACACCGTTGGTATAAAACACTAATTAGGGATTATGGTCATTTTTTGTCAAGTCCCCACATCATAGCAAGAAAGATGCAGTTCAAGTGTCTCCTTGAACTTCCATATTGTATTTAATTCTTTAAATAAAAGACGTCAACTCCACTGTGTTAACATCAGTCAAACTTAGAAAGCAGGTCCCCAGACATGGATCCCATGTTTCACCTGTAGGCTGCATCAGGAGGGACAGAAAAGCCAGGCTTTACAATCTAAAATAAACAAAAAACATTTATCACAATCAAGGATAAGATTGGGGAACAAATGTGTTCAGAGTCCAGAGCTAACATACCTTATTCGTTTTTATAAAGAGTGTCAAGTTACATATTTATACAGAAACCAATGTGAAATAGGTTTGGAGGATACATTGTAAAATTTATCAGTGCTTTTTGTATATGATTGTGTGAACATTTATAGACATCTTTTTGTATTGTATGTCTCTTGTTTCCATTCATCATTGATATTGGCACACAAAAAGGGTTGTTTTTAGTCCGGTATCTCGGACTATTTTATGGTATGAATGAATGTTGTGAAGTGAATGAGTTTGATTTTATGCAGTATTATGGTATATGAATAAAGTGATGTTGTGTTGTAAATTATTATAGACCCTTAATTAGTGTATTTGATATTTAATCAACAATATCAAAAACAGAAGGTATCACCAGTATATTTTTTATCGCTTAACAATATATGCAAAAGCCCAAATGTATGTAGGCCCCTTACTTACAGAGTCTGTATTGTGTAACAGACACTATTTTTGTATAGGGTCACCTTGCTTTAATTTAAATTAATCATCAATAGTCCATTTTTTGTTAGAAATTTTTCATTATAGTAAAAACTAATGTCACACACTCCAAGAAAGGGGACACAAATACTCATCTACTCCGTAGTAGTAGTAGTTCACCCGACACAGCTGTGTTTCGGACGAGGCCGTCCTGCTTCAGGGGGTGTCCTTCAAAATTGCTTTTTTGAGAGCGTCGTAGGGAAGCCTTGTAATTCCTTGGAATCGCATCTTCTTAGTAATCCATGGCAGCCCCGTTGGACTGCATCTCCTTTTGAAATGGCAACCACCTCCAGTGATCGTTTTATACCCTAAGAGCGGAAGTCTGTTAAACCGGAAGCTCCAGTCTTCTTTCACGTCCGTGTATGACGTTGTTAACAACGATAATGTGGACAGGTCTCTCGTGTCAACAATATTAGACATCGCAAAGGCCTATGAGCTAAAACTACATTCATACCTACCTTGCATAACAACACTGAGCGCGGGCTACAACACACTCGCTCCTCCTTACCAAAGATCTCACTAGATAAATGAAAGTGCCGTTCACGTCAAGGAATCTTTACACAAACTCCTCCCCCTGGGATGTGTCAAAGGTAGATCTGCTGTAAGAAATGCAGTCTCATATCACGACAGCTACCCAACTATTCCTGATTTGTTCGTGTCATTGGTGTTGTATATCTGTAATATCCACTATATACAATGCAGTAGACTCGCTCATTTTTCTCGAATATCTTTACCATTCATAACATCAAGGACCTTGCCCAATAGAGGGAAGTGGGCACAGACCCTTACTATTCGGCAGGTAACTATTAGTAACGCTGCGGGTAACCCTCCCATCACGGGAAGAAGCAATGAACTTACATCTAGATCAGCGAGTACCAATTCACTCTCTCGTTGAGTCCTGTCGGATCAACTGTATTTAAATGGAAGATCCATATTTAAACAGGATTGAATATCACCCCCCCCCCCCCCGTGGATCTAGACGCACCTGTTCCAAAATCAGCCATCTTAAGTCCGTGAATTCATGTTGGTGTCTAATGCAGTGTGGTACTATTGGCGCAGATACTTTCTTCGTTCTTATACAACTTCGGTGTTCTATAAGTCGGGTTCTTATCTTCCGTTTCGTGCGACCGATGTACAACAACTTGCACGGACACTGAATCACATAGATCACTCGCTCAGACTCGCAGCTAGTGGATCCATTTAATTTCAAAATTTTATCAGAATTGGGAATACGCCATTGGTTCCCTGGCAGAGCCAGGGCGCACATATCACAATGACCACACTCTTGTAAGCCATCGGCCGATCGCGATATAGTTGTGGATACAAACGTGGATTTAACCACTATATCCCTGATGTTCTGTCCCCTGAAGAAGGCAAATCTTGGTTCAATCTGGAAAGTGGGCTGGAGGGTCAGAACATGCCAATGCGTTTTAATTATGTCAACTACCCTGCCCACTTGTTTTGAATACTGCAAGGTACACGTAGTTTTTTGGGAAAAAGGGCGTTGTTGGTATTGTAAAAGGAGCTCCCGATTGGCATAGAGTGCCCTTTTGTATGCCTTCTTGATAATAATTTTTGGATATCCTCTTGCAGAGAATCTATTCGTTAATTCAACTGCTTGTACACGGAATTCTTGAGCTGATGAGCAAATCCTTCGCAGTCTCAAAAATTGGGAAATGGGCAAGCCATTCTTTAATCCCAAGGGATGGACACTTGAATATTTCAGATAGTTGGCACAATCTGTCTTCTTTCTAAACAGGGTAGTGCTGATACCACATGCATTCCGTTGCACCAAGATGTCCAGAAACGCAATTGAATTGCGATCAAAATGTGCTGTAAATTTTAAGTTATTATTAGCCGCATTCAACCAAGTCAGAAATGATTGTAAATTCTCTACTGATGATACCCAAATAAAAAATATATCATCGATATATCTTTTATAAATCCACATATATTGGTACCATTGTGATTTATAGAGTGTTTGGGTCTCAAAATCACTCATGTATAAGTTGGCAATGTCAGGAGCAACTGTAGCCCCCATTGCCACCCCCTTTGACTTGTAAATACAGAGACTTGTCGAATTTGAAAAAGTTTTTAAACAAGACCAATCGTAACATTTCAAGCAAAAAATTAGTGGGGACCGCGTGTGGGCGTGGGTGGGTGTGGAAAATTTTTTCCATTAGCTCAAAGGCCTCCTGTTGAGGGATGTTCGTATACAGTGCGGTAACATCTAGAGTAACCAGCCAGTAATCTTCAGGAAGGTCTGGTAAATCATCCAAAATCCGTAACATATGGGAAGTGTCTTGCAGAAACGATGCAGCTTCCACAACAGATGGTTTCAAAAAATGATCTAGAAATCTTGATAAGGGTTCTAACAGTGAGCCTCTACTAGATACAATAGGACGGCCCGGGGGGGTTTTGATGTCCTTATGTATCTTAGGGAGAGTATATAAAACCGGGGTAACCGGCTGTCTAACCCTCAATGCCCGGGATTCTCTCGATGTAAGAAAGCCCGCTTGTAACCCTTTTTCTACCAGGTCATCAATAGTCGCCTGCAGCTCTTCTGTCGGATCAACAGACAAAATTTGGTAATAATCAGTTTGGCTGAGTTGGCGATCTATTTCTGATAGATAGTCCTTGGTATCTTGAATCACGATCGCTCCTCCTTTGTCCGCAGGTTTTATTGTGACCTGTGGATTATCTGCCAGTTGTTTGATGGCCTCATATTGATCATTAGACCAGTCTACTGCCCTAGTCTGCTCATACATAGAACCCTGTTCTTCTAATTTGACCAAGTCTCTCAATACTAATTGTATGAACGTAGCGATGACCGGATCCATGGGGCCAGGGGGAATCCACATGGAACGTGGTGTGATGATCGAATTATCTGATGCTGTACAATCCTTAAAAAACAATTTCAATTGAAGTCTTCGGAAAAACCGATATAAATCGATTCTTGTTTTAAATGGATTGTATTTGCATACGGGTATATAGGATAAACCTTTTTCCAGTGCTTTCAATGTGGAGTCGGATAATTCCAATTGAGAGATATTTATTATACCCGGGCCCTCCTGTTTCTCTCTCGCCCTCAGAAATTCTGCTGATTGCGATATTGTGCCCGTGTTGTCGGACCTTGCCAGTTCGAGATCTTCCCGCCTCTGCGTCCTCTGTATGGTCTGGAATGAAAGGGCTCTTTGCTTGCACCTAAAAAAGATTCTGATGCAGTTGTGGACCTGTTGTTTCTATTCTCATTCTCACTCCCACTGTGGCTTGAATCATCTGAGGAGTCCTGGAACGTGACATGTGGTCGTCTCCTGACGTTCTTTTTATGTTTCCAAAAATAGATATTATCGTTTTTGTAATCTGTTTCGTCTCTCTTTGATATTTAATCTACATTTTGAGAGTCACAAGTAATTCCACCCTTATTAGTTTACATCTGAAAATAAGACATGCATGGTTGCCACACTTTGTGATCTATAGATGAAAGGGAGTCTCGCCCTCCAGTCCCAGAATTTCACATTCATGAAGAAGATGCAGGTACCTAAGGTATCCTATTCAGGGATATAGTAGCCAAGTCCCAACTCCAGTCTGGCAGCCCTGATGCTGCCTTGGAGGAGCAAGATCACATGATAGGAGATCATCAACCTGGTGCAGCAGGAAATGATCCTGTAGCAAGGACCTGCTCTTCAGTTGGTGCATTGTCCTCTCGCACCAAGGATGTGTCTCCCAGGGATACTGCCCAGGAGGAAAGGGTTAGGTCAGCCGTCATAGTTGATAATTACATTATTAGGAATGTAGCAACTGGGTGGCTGGTAGGCATGAGGATCGCCTGGTAACATGCCCACATGGGGCGAAGGTAGCGGACCTCACATGTCACCTAGATATGATTTTAGACAATGATAGGTAGGAGCCAGCTGTTGTGGTACATGTGGGCACCAACAACATAGGAAAATGTGGGAGGGGCCAAATTTAGACTCTTAGAAAGCTGAAATCCAGAATCTCCAGGGTAGCATTCTCTCAAATGCTTCCTGTTCCACGTGCAGATCCCCAGAGTCAGGCAGAGCTCCAGTGTCTCAATGCGTGGATGAGACGATGGTGCAAGGAAGAGAGATTCAATTTTGTAAGGGACTGAGGAACCTATTGGGGAAAGGGGAGTCTTTTCTAGGGATGTGAATCGTGTCCTCGATCGTCTTAACGATCGATTTCGGCTGGGAGGGGGAGGGAATCATATTGTTGCCGTTTGGGGGGGTAAAATATCGTGAAAAATCATGAAAAATCTAAAAATCTAAAAATCGCAAAACCGGCACATTAAAACCCCCTAAAACCCACCCCCGACCCTTTAAATTAAATCCCCCACCCTCCCGAACCCCCCCCCAAATGACTTAAATAACCTGCGGGTCCAGCGGCGGTCCGGAACGGCAGCGGTCCAGAACGGGCTCCTGCTCCTGAATCTTGTTGTCTTCAGCCGGCGCCATTTTCCAAAATGGCGCCGAAAAATGGCGGCGGCCATAGACGAACATGATTGGACGGCAGGAGGTCCTTCCGGACCCCCGCTGGACTTTTGGCAAGTCTCGTGGGGGTCAGGAGGCCCCCCACAAGCTGGCCAAAAGTTCCTGGAGGTCCAGCGGGGGTCAGGGAGCGATTTCCCACCGCGAATCGTTTTCGTACGGAAAATGGCGCCGGCAGGAGATCGACTGCAGGAGGTTGTTCAGCGAGGCGCCGGAACCCTCGCTGAACGACCTCCTGCAGTCGATCTCCTGCCGGCGCCATTTTCCGTACGAAAACGATTCGCGGCGGGAAATCGCTCCCTGACCCCCGCTGGACCTCCAGGAACTTTTGGCCAGCTTGTGGGGGGCCTCCTGACCCCCACGAGACTTGCCAAAAGTCCAGCGGGGGTCCGGAAGGACCTCCTGCCGTCCAATCGTGTTCATCTATGGCCGCCGCCATTTTTCGGCGCCATTTTGGAAAATGGCGCCGGCTGAAGACAACAAGATTCAGGAGCAGGAGCCCGTTCCGGACCGCTGCCGTTCCAGACCGCCGCTGGACCCGCAGGTTATTTAAGTCATTTGGGGGGGGTTCGGGAGGGTGGGGGATTTAATTTAAAGGGTCGGGGGTGGGTTTTAGGGGGTTTTAGTGTGCCGGCTCACGATTCTAACGATTTATAACGATAAATCGTTAGAATCTCTATTGTATTGTGTTCCATAATGGTTTAAGACGATATTAAAATTATCGGACGATAATTTTAATCGTCCTAAAACGATTCACATCCCTAGTCTTTTCCAAAATGAAGGACTCCATCTCAACCGGGGTGGAACCAGGCTGTTGGCAGTAACCTTTAAAAAAGAGATAGAACAGCTTTTAAACTAAATCAAAGGACAGGCAGTTGCTCAGCAGTGCATGGTTCGGAAGGAGGTATCTTCAAAGAATACTAATGAAGCATTAGAAATGGGCATCCCAACAGAGAGGTTCCAATAATAAGAAAAGTAGTCCAAGTGCCTAAAATTAAAAACTTACCTGAATTAAAAGATTTCAATGTATCCCTGTCAACTGAAAAGCAGAATGTTAATGCAAACAAAAAACACACTTTGAAATGTTTATATGCTAATGCCAGAAGTCTAAGAAGTAAGATGGGAGAATTAGAATGTATAGCAGTGAATGATGACATAGACTTAATTTGCATCACAGAGACATGGTGGAAAGAGGATAACCAATGGGATAGTTCAAAAGATATCACAATGATAGAGAGGAGCAACTTAGTGGTGGGGTGGTATTTTATGTCCAGTATGGCATAGAGTCCAACAGGATAAAGATCCTTTATAAGACTAAATGCACAATCAAATCTTTATGGGTAGAAATCCCTTGTATGTTAGGGAAGAGTATAGTGATAGGAGTATACTACTATCCACCTGGACAAGATGGTATAATAGATGGTAAAATGCTAAGAGAAATTAAGGAAGCTAACCAAATTGGTAGTGCAGTAATAATGGGAGATTTCAATTACCCCAATATTGACTGGGTAAGTGAAACTCTGGATATGCTACAGAGATAAATTTCCTGGATGGAATAAATGACAGTTTTATGGATCTATTGGTTCAGGAACCAATGAGAGAGGGAACAATTTTAAATTTAATTCTCAGTGGAGTGCAGGATTTGCTGAGAGTGGTAACAGTGATGGGGTCACTTGGCAATAGTGATCATTATATGATCAAATTGAATTAATAACTGGAAGGGGGACAGTAAGTAAATCCAAAGCTCTAGCACTAAACTTTCAAAAGTAAACTTTGATAACATGAGAAAAATAGTTTAAAAATCCTGAAAGGTTCAAATAAAAAGGTTAAGAGAGTACAACAGGCATGGACGTTGTTAAAAAAAAATGCCATCTTAGAAGCACAGTCCAGATTTTTCCACGCATTAGGAAAGGTGGAAGGAAGGTCAAATGATTGCTAAAAATGAGGTAAAAAATGAGGCTATTTTAGACAAAAGATCTTCATTCAAAAATTGGAAGAAGGATACATCAGAAAAAAATAGGATAAAGCATAAGTACTGGCAAGTTAAGTGTAAGACATTGATAAGACAGGCTAAGAGAGAATTTGAAAAGGAGATGGTTGTAGAAGCAAAACTCACAATAAAAACTTTTAAAAATATTAATGAAGCAAAAAGCCTGCGAGGGAGTTGGTTGGACAGTTAGATGATCGATGGGTTAAAGGGGCAGTAAGGGAAGATAGGCCATCATGGAAAGATTAAACAAATTCTTTACTTCTGTGTTTACTGAAGAGGATGTTGGGGAGATGCCCATTCCAGAGATGGTTTTCATGAGTGATGATTCAGATGAGCTGAACCAAATCACGGTGAACATGATTGATGTGGTAGGCTAGATTGACAAAATGAAGGGAAGTAAATCACCCCTAGGATCTGAAAGAACTAAAAAATGAAATTTCAGACCTATTTCAATTAATTTGTAACCTATCATTAAAATCATCCATTGTACCTGAAGATTGGAAGGTGGCCAATTTAACCCCAATATTTAAAAAGGACTCCAGGGGTGATCTGGAAAACTATAGTCCGGTGAGCCTGACTTCAGTGCTTGGAAAAATCGTGGAAACTGTTATAAAGAATAAAATTACAAAACATTTAGATAGATATTGTTTAATGAGACACAGGCTAATGGATTTATCCAAGGGAAGTCATGCCTCATAAATCTCCTACCTTATTTTGAAGGGGTGCATAAACATGTGGATAAAGTAGATGTGGTATATTTGGATTTTCAGAAGACGTTCGACAAAATCACACATGCCAGACTTCTAAGAAAACTTAAAAGTCATGGGATAGGAGGCGATGTCCTTTTGTGGAATGCAAGTTGGTTAAAAAACAAGAAACAGAGAGTAGGATTAAATGGTCTGTTTCACAGTGAAAAAAGGTAAACAGTGGAGTGCCTCAGGGATCTGTACTTGGATTGGTGCTTTTTAATATATTTATAAATGATCTGAAAGGGGTACAACAAGTGAGGTGATCAAATTTCTGGATGATCAAAAATTGTGCTGCGTAGTTAAATCTCAAGTGGATTATGATAAATTGCAGGAGGACCTTGCAAGACTGGAAGGTTGAGCTTCCAAATGGCAGATTAAATTTAATGTGAACAAGTGCAAAGTGATGCATATAGGGAAAAATATCCCTTTGCTGTAGTTACACAATATTTGGTTCTATCTTAGGAGTTACCACCCGGGAAAGAGATCTAGGCATTATAGTGGATAATACATTGAAATTATTGGCTCAGTGTGCTGTGGTGACCAAAAAAGCAAACAGAATATTAGGCATTATTAGGAAGGGAATGACAAATAAAATGATGGATGTCACAATGCCTCTGTATCGCTCTATGGTGAAACTGCACCTTGAATACTGTGTGCAATTATGGTCGCCACATCTAAAAAAAGATATAGTTGCACTGGAGAAAGTGCAGAGAAGGGCAACCAAAATGATAAAGGACATAGAACTGCTACCTTATGAGGAAAAGCTAAGGAAGTTAGGGCTCTTCAGTTTGGAGAAGAGATGATTGAGGGGGAGATATGATCGAGGTCTACTAAATTATTAATGGACTTGAACAGGTTAATGTAAATCGGTTATTTATTCTCTCAGATAATAGAAGGACTAGGGAGCACTCCATGAAGTTAGCAAGTAATTCATTTAAAAAAAATCAAAGAAAATTCTTTTTCACTGTGGGCCAGATTTTAAATGCCCTGCACGCGTAAATTCGGCCGGATTTATGCGCGCAGGGCCCTCGCGCACCGGCACGCCTATTTTGCATAGGCTGCCGGCGCGTGCAGAGCCCCAGGATGCGCGTAAGTCCCGGGGCTTTGTAAAAGGGGTGTGTCGGGGGCATGTCGGGGGGCGTGCCCGGAGTGACATGGCGTTTTGGGGGCGTGTCGTGCGTGACGCAGCATTTTGGGGGCGGCGACGTGGGCGTGTTTTCGGCCCGGGGGTGTTCAGGGGCGTGGCCGCGGCCTCCGGACCAGCCCCGGGACCGGAATACGGAGCGGAGCTGCCGGCCGGCGCGCGCAAAGTTAGGGGGGGTTTAGATAGGGCCGGGGGGGTGGGTTAGGTAGGGGAAGGGAAGGGAAGGTGCGGGGGGTGGAAGGAAAGTTCCCTCCGAGGCTGCTCCGATTTCGGAGTGGCGTCGGAGGGAACGGAGGCAGGCTGCACGGCTCAGCGCGCGCAGGCTGCCGATTTTAGGCAGCCTTGCGCGTGCCGATCCCGAATTTTAATGGATACGAGCAGCTACGCGCATATCTATTAAAATCACGCGTACTCTTGTTTGCGCCTGGTGCGCGAACAAAAGTACGCGTTCGCGCACATTTATAAAATCTGGCCCTCAGTGCATAATTAAGCTTTGGAATTCATTGCCAGAGGATGGAGTTACAGCAGTTAGTATCACTAGGTTTAAAAAAGATTTGGATAAGTTACTAGAGGAAAAATCCATAAACTGTTATTAATTAATAAGCAATAGTAGCTTGAGATTTATTTAATGTTTTGGTACTTACCAGGTACTTGTGACTTGGATTGGCCACTGTTGGAAACAGGATACTGGGCTTGATGGACCCTTGGTCTGACCCAGTATAGCATATCTTATGTTCTTATGTATATGAACTTGAGTGCCAGAGCAAAGGCACAGTGGGGATGTAGCACAGGAAAAAGTGTCCATCATAGAGAATAGTGCCAGCAACTCAATGTGCCAAAGTTAAGTTGCCCACAAAAATCCATCTTTCCTGAAACAAGCCACAACTAAAGCAGCTAGCAAGAGAGATATTTGACCCACTCTGGCAAAGGAGATCCCTTAACTAATTTCTGAAACACATTATCTCACAGAGTTCATCAAAGATATGGACACAGATGTGTTGACATATTGGGCACACAAGTCTGCAGTTTAACCAGACTTAGCCAAGGTAGTTCAGGGTTATCTTTCTTGCCCACCAACTAGCATTCCCAGTGAATATGTTTTTTCAATGGCAGGGTTCATTGTGAGCCCTGCTTACTCAAAACTAGAGATGTCCTTCGGGTAAAAATTTCATGTCAGGCTTTGTTTCAAGCCCCTCCCCCCCCTTGGGAATTTCATTTTTCCCATGGTTTGGGGTTTTTTTTTTCAGGGGTCCCAGTTTTCGGGTTAGTGCGCAATATCAGGAGTTAGTAGACGCTAACTCCCAATAGCGCGCACTAACTCCCAATAGTGCGCACTAACCTGGCAGTGCGCGCTATTGGGAGTTAGCATGCACTAACTAAAAAATGATTTTTTTCTGAAATTTCGGAAAAAATGCAATTGTTTTTCGGTTCTCCCAAACCATTCCGAATTAGGCAAAATTTGGGAAAAATGATTGCACATCCCTACTCAAAACCAGTGGCAAAGTTGTTGGAAAAGCTGGTCTTTTTTAAAATCAACCTGCCTTTGCCTGAGCTTTCAGAATTTCCATGTGACAAGATGACTGAAAGCACCTTTTGCATCTTGCTGCTATTATGTCCGCCTGCCATGCCCCATCTGTATTACGTTGGGGGTCTTGCTGCTAGTATGCCTACCGACTATACCCCAGATTTACTAACTTGGAAGGGGAGCCTTGCTGCCACTGTGCCTAGCTGCCATGTCCTAGATGTACTAGCTTGGGGGTCTTTCTGCCACTCGTTTGCTAGCATAAATTGGACTTTATTCCTTGGGTTTTTTGCTGCCACTTTGCCTTGCTGCTGTACCCCTCATGTTACATCTTGGGAGTCTTGCTGTCACTCAGATGTCATGACCAGACTTTTCACCTTGGGATGCTCTTACCCCTGTGCATGACTGCTTTGCACCTTTATAGTATCTTGAAATCTTCTTACCACTCTTTGACCTGCTTTGTCCCTCTAACAATGCCTTTTTTTTTTTTTTTTTTGCCACCTTTGCTGCTTTATTCCCCCTTTATGGTGCCTTAGAATGGTCATAGCATTCTTGTTACCATGATGCCACTTTTGTGCTGCCTTTGGGGTTCATGCCACTGTTATTGTTGCCCTCTTCTGAAGGCTTGGGCGTTCCTGGCATTCTTACTGCAGCTTTGCTTCTCTGACAGTTCTTTGAAGAACTATTGCCATTGATGGAACCCTTTTTGCCCCTTTAAGGTGTCTTAGGCTATTCTTGCCTCTTTTGGAGCCCCTTCACTATAAACTTGGTGCCTGGGAGTTCTTTTCCAACTTCTAATGTTGTCTACCCACATCTTTCAACAGAATTCATTAGAAAACTAAAATTCTAAACACAAAATAAGCTGCACTGCTTCCCCACTGACTTTAATGAGAAATAAATTTTAAAAAAACTAATGAAAAGAATAAATGATAAAAACTATATTCCATTTTTTTATTTTTTTATTTATGCAGTACCAAACAGACAGAAGTAATATACTTGTAAGATGAAAAAAATTTAACAATACATCAAACCTAAAAGATAAATAAAGACAAACTCAAAAATTCTATAAATCCCACAGCAATAGAGGAGAATCCAGTTCATAATACAAAGGCAAATTAAAGCAAGAAAAGAAGCAAACTGCACCTTAGACAAAACTACTAAGTGGTTAAGAGGGACTTATTACTGAGAAGAGAGATGAGTTGAGAGAGGTACAAAAACCACACATCTAACTCCCTGAAATTGAATTAAACATTTACAAGGATATTGTAGAAAACACACAACCCTCCACACTGAAAATCTTTGGATTCAGAAAAAGAAATTGCCTTCTTCCTTTTCTGAGTTTCCCTAGAAACATCAGGGAACATTTTTAATCTGCAATTGAGAAACAAATTATCCTTAACCTTAAAGAACATCTTCAATAACCTTTGGGGTAGATTTTCAGAGCCCTGCTCGCCTAAATCCGCCCAAAACCGGGCGGATTTAGGCGAGCAGGGCCCTGCGCGCCGGGAAGCCTATTTTACATAGGCCTCCCGGCGCGCGCAGAGCCCCGGGACTCGCGTAAGTCCCGGGGTTCTCGGAGGGGGGCGTGTCGGGGGCGTGTCGGGGGGGCGGGCCCGGTCGTCGCGGCGTTCCGGGGGCGTGTCGGCAGCGTTTTGGGGGCGGGTACGGGGCGTGGCTACGGCCCGGGGGGCGTGGCCGCGCCCTCCGTACCCGCCCCCAGGTCGCGGCCCGGCGCGCAGCAGGCCCGCTGGCGCGCGGGGATTTACGTCTCCCTCCGGGAGGCGTAAATCCCCCGACAAAGGTAAGGGGGGGGTGTAGACAGGGCCGGGCGGGTGGGTTAGGTAGGGGAAGGGAGGGGAAGGTGAGGGGAGGGCAAAGGAAAGTTCCCTCCAAGGCCGCTCCGATTTCGGAGCGGCCTTGGAGGGAACGGGGGGAGGCAGCGCGGCTCGGCGCGCGCAGGCTATACAAAATCGATAGCCTTGCGCGCGCCGATCCAGGATTTTAGTGGATACGCGCGGCTCCGCGCGTATCTACTAAAATCCAGCGTACTTTTGCTTGAGTCTGATGCGCAAGCAAAAGTAGGCTGATCGCGCTTCTTTTAAAATCTACCCCTTTCTGTATAAGGTTTAAGTCAGAAATAACCATAGTAGCTAATGCAAGCGTCTGTGTCGCCGATCCCTTCAGGATCCCAGTTAAATGCTAAGGAGGTAATTTTCAAAGGAGTTACGCGCGTAAATGTAGCATACTATCATAGCAATTTTCAAAAGCCAGTTACTTGACTAAAATGCACTAATGCGAGTAAATCCTATGGACAATTCAATGGCATATATTGTATCAATTTTCAAAAGCCCACTTACTCGAGTAAAGTCCATTTACATATGTAAAACTCAATTTTAAGCGTGTAAATGCCTTTTAAAATCAGGTCTTAAGAGGATAACTTTAAAACAGCTGCACGAGCGCACATGTACATGCATACGCTAGCTCACATTCAGAGATGCATCCATTTTATAACATACGCATGTATATTTATGCACGCATCTTATAAAATAGGCTGAACGCGCATACATGTGCGTACAATTTTATATGGATGCGTGAAAATCCCAAGTCTACCGTGCAAGTGGGGGGAATTTTATAAGGGATGAGTGCTGATGCCATACCCTGTATTCCCATTTCATTCCCAGTTCACCCAGTTTAGGGATAGGACTTGCAAACCCCTCTAATTTTATAGCCACCCTACCCCCCTGTTATCTCTGACCCTTAAAACCCCGCTGCCTGGCCTAATTTTTTTTATTTTGCTACTTAGACGTCTTCCATAGCAGAAGTAAATTTACGTGGCAGGAGACCCCAGTGCACGCTTGTGCACGTATTTGCGCGTGCATTTTTTGGACAGGCCCCAACACGCCCATGTCCTGCCAAGACCACGCCTACGCTCTGCCTCTTTTCAGAAATTTTTCACTTGTGCACGCAGCGGGAGATACACACGACCATGGGCAGCATATAAAATATGCTCGGCACTTACCGGCCCAACTTATGCATGTCTATCTCCTGCTTTTGCTGCACGCAGACTTTTTAAAATCTACTTATGAATGTACACTGAAGCTTGAAAAGGCTAAACTTGACCCTCAACATCATGACATTTAGAGAAAAGAAGATAAAGGTTTCTGGAGAAGAAGAACAGACACAGGTGGCACCTTCAAAAGTGTAATAACATATTTTTTGAATGTCTCCAAAGCTAGGATAGAAGAAACTCTAGGGAAATAAATTAAATGTAAATTACACCTATTCAATTTTTTTAAGCACAAAATAGGCTGCATTGCTTCCCCCATTGATTTTATTTTGAAACAACAACAAAACATAAATTACATGAATAAATAAAAAAATTTTTTTTTTGTTTGAAACTAATGAAATGAATGGAGGTGACCTATAAAACGAATGAACAAACTGAAATGAGGATTTTGCCTCTGCACATCCCTAGAGAAAAGTGTGACGAGGACTAGGTTTCATAATTTTCCATGGGAGGAAAATAAATGTATTTTCTTCTCAAGGAATATAATAGGAACTTGGCAGGAAAATGGAAGGCCAGCAGGACTTATTCCTGCTCTGAAGTATGGAATAAAGATGTTTGTGTTAGAGACTGCAAGGAGATGAATCAAATCCTCAAATTTAGGGGAGTGAAGGAGAGCTCTACTTCCTATTTTGCAAATGCTTTTCTGGAGTTTGAAACCAGACTGAAAATGTCTTTTTCTGACAGAAAATATTCTGGAAAATCCAATATTGTGTTGCTATTCACCACCTGGAGGCCAAAAAAGCCAGGAGTGACTTGACCTGCCTGTAATTCAAATATGCTCTGGATTAAGATTTTAGCAATAAATAAAGTTCACATGCTGTATATTAAGCTTGCATTCTCTCTACCAGTGAGTCTTCCTTTAACCAAAATATCTCTCTCATTTCTCTTGTACCTTTAGAAAGGGGGGTACTGGGTAGTCACTCCTCATTAATTACTAGATCCCTGTAAAGAAGTGTACATTATTCCTTCTTAAAAGTCCAGGCATAGGCATTTCTCCTGCTCCACCTTAAGACAGGCACAAGGGAATCCTGGCTGCAGGGTGTTTCCTCTGGGGAAAGGGATAAGACGCCAGAGCCCAGAGGGAAAGAGCGGCCCCAAATGAGAATGGGGAAAGCAGGAACTTTGTTAAACAACTTATGTGAATAAACTGCTGCATTTCTGTTCCCAGCACTGCTGAGTTATGCAGGGTTGTGTGTAAAAGGTTAGCGAGAGTCCAGACTGAATCTGTCCTCTGGTAAAGCCAAAGACCACTCATAATGTCACAATCCACAAGATAAATAAAATGACTCTCCTCTTCACTTACATTACCGTTCTTTCATGCTTCAGCTTTATGGTGTGGCAGTGAATTAATAGGTTTTCATTCTTTGGAATAATGCTTTTGAAATTACAGAGCATGCAACCTAAAACTTAAATAGGAACTGAACAAATTTGAGATGAAGGCAGCAGTCCAGCAGCAAGAGGGGGGCCTCCCAGTCTTTTGTATCGAGTGTCGCATGTATGATTTTTTATCCGCTGGTGAAAAGTTGTACATGTGCATCCAATGCAAAGAGCTCCTGGCTCTCAGAGAATGTGTCGATTTCAGGAGGCTAGAGTGGCAGACCTGGAGGAGCTGAGGCAGACAGAGAGGAATATAGATGAGACCTTCAGGGACATAATAGACAAGTACCTACTCCAATCTGGTATCCTTGGTACTACCTTGGAGATGGAAGGTCTCATGATCAGAGAGCATCAATCTGGTGTAGCAGGAAATGATCCTGTAGCAAGGACCTGCTCTCCAGGTGGTACATTACCCTCTCACACTGAAGATGTATCCCCCAGGGCTTTTGCCAAGGAGGGAAGGATCAGGTCGGCCATCATAGATGGTGATTCTTTAATTAGGAATGTAGACAGCTAGGTGGCTGGTGGGCGTGAGGATTGCCTGGTAACATGCCTGCCTGGTGCGAAGGTGGCGGACCTCACGCGTCACCTAGATAGGATTTTAGACACTGCTGGGGATGAGCCGGCTATTGTGGTACACGTGGGCACCAACGACATAGGAAAATGTGGGAGGGAGGTTCTGGAAGCCAAATTTAGGCTCTTAGGTAGGAAGCTGAAAACCAGAACCTCCAGGGTAGCATTCTCTGAAATGCTCCCTGTTCCATGCACAGGTCCCCAGAGGCAGGCAGAACTCCGGAATCTCAATGCGTGCAAGAAAAAGGGATTCAGTTTTGTAAGGAACTGGGAAACCTTTAAGGGAAGGGGGAGTCTTTTCCAAAAGGATGGGCTCCACCTTAACCAGGGTGAAACCAGGCTGCAGGCGTTAATCTTTATAAAGGAGATAGAGCACTTTTAAACTAGAACAAAGGGGAAAGCTGACAGCCATTCAGCAGCGCATGGTTCAGAGGGAGGTAACTTCAAAGGATACCTATGATGCATTATTAAGTGATGGAAAGTTTGCTTTAAAAAATTTTTTTCTTGTCACTTTCTTAATTAAGAACATAAGAACATAAGAAAATGCCATACTGGGTCAGACCAAGGGTCCATCAAGCCCAGCATCCTGTTTCCAACAGTGGCCAATCCAGGCCATAAGAACCTGGTGTTGCAGTTTGATGCTGCTGGAGAAGATAGTGGACCCTTGGGCCGGCCTACCTAGGGAGACAGGGTAGGCCGGGGGGCAGAGCCACAAGCTGGAAAGGTTCACCCAGGAACCAGGGACCCCCCGGGAGGAGCCCGTAGGGCCCTGGGTCCTCGGGACTGAGAATTGTCCACAGAATGTCCAGAGGCTGAGATGGGCGTAGGCCGGGACCAGAGCAAGCAGAATGAATAGGAAGTCCAAGGTACCCAGAAGGCAGGGGACTGGCTGCACAGGACCGAGGGCCGGCTGAAGGCAGGGCAGCGGGTGGCTGCGGAGTCTGTAGCAACCGGAGTCAGAGGCAGGCAGTGGGTGAAGCGGGGTCAGAAGCAAACCGGAATCGGAGGCTGGCTGCAGGCTGAAGCGGAGTCAGAAGCAAACCGGAGTCAGAGGCTGGCTGCAGGCTGAAGCAGAGTCGGAAGCAGACTGGAGTCAGAGGCTGGCTGCAGGCTGAAGCGGAGTCAGAAGCAAATCGGAGTCAGAGGCAGGCAGAGAGCTGAAGCGGAGTCAGAAGCAAACCAGAGTCGGAGGCAGGCAGCGAGCTGAAGCGGAGTCAGAAGCAAACCGGAGTCAGAAGCAGGCAACGTGGAGATCAACAGATACGCAACTGAGAGCAACTAAGAAGTTGTGAACCTCGTTGCAAGGCGTTGAGAGAGAGTCTGAACGCCGGTTATATAGGGACTTGGGCGTGACGTCAGCAGCGCGGGCGGGACCAGGTTTCCGGGAGCTGGACGCTCAAGAGGAATGTCCCCGCGCGCGCGCAAGACCGAAGGGAAGCAGGCCCGTAATGGCGGCCGCCACGTGGAGTGAGAGAAGCCCCCGGGGTCCGGAGCGGGTGGAATGCGGTGATCACTGAAGCGGAGGTAGGCGGGCCTGAGCCCTAACAGAAGGGAAGCGGTCGGGACTGCAACACCTGGCAAGTACCCAAAAACTAAGTCTATTCCATGTTACCATTGCTAATGGCAGTGGCTATTCTCTAAGTGAACTAAATAGCAGGTATTTGACTTCTCCTCCAAGAATTTATCCAATCCTTTTTTAAACACAGCTATACTAACTGCACTAACCACATCCTCTGGCAACAAATTCCAGAGTTTAATTGTGCGTTGAGTGAAAAAGAACTTTCCCCAATTAGTTTTAAATGTGCCCCATGCTCACTTCATGGAGTGCCCCCTTGTCTTTCTACTATCCGAAAGAGTAAATAACCGATTCACATCTACCCGTTCTAGACCTCTCATGATTTTAAACATCTCTATCATATCCCCCCTCAGTCATCTTTTCTCCAAGCTGAAAAGTCCTAACCTCTTTAGTCTTTCCTCATAGGGGAGTTGTTCCATTCCACTTATCATTTTGGTAGCCCTTCTCTGTACCTTCTCCATCGCAACTATATCATTTTTTAGATGTGGCGACCAGAATTGTACACAGTATTCAAGGTGCGGTCTCACCATGGAGCGATACAGAGGCATAATGACATTTTCCGTTTTATTCACCATTCCCTTTCTAATAATTCCCAACATTCTGTTTGCTTTTTTGACTGCCACAGCACACTGAACCGACGATTTCAATGTGTTATCCATTATGACACCTAGATCTCTTTCTTGGGTTGTAGCACCTAATATGGAACCCAACATTGTGTAATTATAGCATGGGTTATTTTTCCCTATATGCATCACCTTGCACTTATCCACATTAAATTTCATCTGCCATTTGGATGCCCAGTTTTCCAGTCTCACAAGGCCTTCCTGCAATTTATCACAATCTGCTTGTGATTTAACTACTCTGAACAATTTTGTGTCATCTGCAAATTTGATTATCTCACTCGTAGTATTTCTTTCCAGATCATTTATAAATATATTGAAAAGTAAGGGTCCCAATACAGATCCCTGAGGCACTCCACTGTCCACTCCCTTCCACTGAGAAAATTGTCCATTTAATCCTACTCTCTGTTTCCTGTCTTTTAGCCAGTTTGCAATCCACGAAAGGACATCGCCACCTATCCTATGACTTTTTATTTTTCCTAGAAGCCTCTCATGAGGAACTTTGTCAAATGCCTTCTGAAAATGCAAGTATACTATATCTACTGGTTCACCTTTATCCACATGTTTATTACCTCCTTCAAAAAAGTGAAGCAGATTTGTGAGGCAAGACTTGCCCTGGGTAAAGCCATGCTGACTCTGTTCCATTAAATCATGATTTTCTATATGTTCTGTGATTTTATTGTTTAGAATACTTTCCACTATTTTCCCTGGCACTGAAGTCAGGCTAACTGCTCTGTAGTTTCCCGGATCACCCCTGGAGCCCTTGTTAAATATTGGGGTTACATTTGCTATCCTCCAGTCTTCAGGTACAATGGATGATTTTAATGATAAGTTACAAATTTTTACTAATAGGTCTGAAATTTCATTTTTTAGTTCCTTCAGAACTCTGGTGTGTATGCCATCCGGTCCAGGTGATTTACTACTCTTCAGTTTGTCAATCAGGCCTACCACATCTTCTAGGTTCACCGTGATTTGATTCAGTCCATCTGAGTCATTACCCATGAAAACCTTCTCCATTACGGGTACCTCCCCAAAATCCTCTTCAGTAAACACTGAAGCAAAGAAATTGTTTAATCTTTCTGCAATGGCCTTATCTTCTCTAAGTGCCCCTTTAACCCCTCGATCATCTAACGGTCCAACTGACTCCCTCACAGGCTTTCTGCTTCGGATATATTTTAAAAAGTTTTTACTGTGAGTTTTTGTCTCTACAGCCAACTTCTTTTCAAATTCTCTCTTAGCCTATCTTATCAATGTCTTACATTTAACTTGCCAACGTTTATGCTTTATCCTATTTTCTTTTGTTGGATCCTTCTTCCAATTTTTGAATGAAGATCTTTTGGCTAAAATAGCTTCTTTCACCTCCCCTTTTAACCATGCCAGTAATTGTTTTGCCTTCTTTCCACCTTTCTTAATGTGTGGAATACGTCTGGACTGTGCTTCTAGAATGGTATTTTTTAACAATGACCACGCCTCTTGGATATTTTTTACTTTTGTAGCTGCTCCTTTCAGTTTTTTTCTAACAATTTTTCTCATTTTATCAAAGTTTCCCTTTTGAAAGTTTAGCATGAGAGCCTTGGATTTGCACACTGTTCCTCTTCCAGTCATTAAATCAAATTTGATCATATTATGATCACTATTGCCAAGCAGCCCCACCACCGTTACCTCTCTCACCAAGTCATGTGCTCCACTGAGAATTAGATCTAAAATTGCTCCCTCTCTCGTCGGTTCCTGAACCAATTGCTCCATAAAGCTATCATTTATTCCATCCAGGAACGTTATCTCTCTAGCATGACCCGATGATACATTTACCCAGGCAATATTGCGGTAATTGAAGTCTCCCATTATTACTGCACTACCAATTTGGTTAGCTTCCCCAATTTCTCTTAGCAATTATTTCACACAAAGTGTATTCTTTGTTTAATCATTGTAAAACTAGAAAAAAAAAAAAGAATTAGGGCCTCCTAACAGTGAGATTCCAAAAATAAGAAAAGTAGTCCGAGTGCCTGTAATGAAAAACTCACATGAGCCAAAGATTCCAATTTATTCCTATCAATTAAAAAGCAGAATGAAAATACAAACAAAAAACACAGTTTGAAATTATTTTATGCTAAGAAGTAAGATGGGAGAATTAGAATGTATATCAGTGAATGATGACATAAACTTAATTGGCATCTCAGAGACATGGTGGAAGGAAGATAACCAATGGGACAGTGCTATACCGGGTTACAAATTATATCGCAATGACAGAGAGGAGAATCTGGGAGGAAGGGTGGCGCTTTATGTCTGGGATGGCATAGAGTCCAACAGGATAAAGATCCTGCATAAGACTAAATGCAATCTTTATGGGTAGAAATCCCTTGTGTGTTGGGGATGTTATCGCTCACCCCGCCAGGAGGGTGGAGTTAACAATCTATTAGGTTCCAGCTCCTCTGGGAGGAGGAGTTAGCAAACTGTTGTGGCTCAACCTGCTAGGAGGGTGGAGTTAGCAGTCTGTATCGACCAGCTCCTCCGAGGTGAGTAGTTGGCAGTCTGATATGGCTAACCCTGCCAGGAGGGCAGAGTTGGCAACCTGGTATGCTCTGGTTCCTGTAGAATGAAAGAGCTAGCACTCTGATATAATTCTGCTGTGGAGTTGAGCAATCTGAGACAGATCTGCTAGGGAGTTAGCACTTAATATAATCTCTGTACTGAAGTAGCAATCTGTTATGGATCTGTTCCCTTGAAGGAGTAACAGTGATGATACTCCGTAAGCAGAATTAGTGAACTAATGTGGGTTGGCTCCCACAGAGTGGTAGATGATATAATACTGCTCTATTAGTGTAAGGAATGAACACTTAGTAGAAATGGTGAATCCCTGGGCCAATTGTAGATGACAGCGCCCTCAAGAGGAGATCCTGAGAGGAACCACCGACTAGACTGGAGTATTGAGACAAACACAGATAGTTCTTTATTAGACTGGAAGTAGAACCACCAGAGGTGGCAGTAGTGAGCTGATGTGCTCAGCAGGGCTGAAATCCTTCAGATACTGGAATTGCGATCTCTGAGTTGCTGAGCTGTAGAGAGAGACTATATGTAGTGAGTAGACAGGGTATGCTGGATACATAACCAGTAGTGGATGATACACTCACAATAGTAGATGTCTGTAAGGTCCTCTTATGCAACAGAGAGTCTTCAGTATTCAGGAACAGGAGCCACAGGTGAGTACTGGTTCCTGTAAACAGTCTGAAATAGTAACTCACAATAACTGTGTATGAGATGGCTTCTGGAATATTTATTTATTTATTTATTTATTTGAATTCTTTTAATATACCGATGCTCAAGACCAGGTCTTATCATACCGGTTTACAATAAACTAGGCGGGTAAACCAGTTAACACTGAAAGCGAAAGTTACATTACAACAGGGAAAGTGGAACAGGGCTGTTAGAAAAAAAGGGATAGATTAACGATTTCTAACTGGAGAGCAATGCATGTAAGCAGAGAGCTATTGTTTACATGGTAAAAAATTATATACAATTTTACACAGTGGAGTCGATTAGGCAAGTTATATAGGAGCACAGTTAGCAGAAAACAGTTCCTTTGTGCGGCGGAAAGGGGACGCAACCATGGGGTGTTGGTCCGTGTGGGTTACCATAAGGCTTCTTCAAGGATATGCTTGGGCAAACAGCCATGTTTTTAATTTTTTTCTGAATGTGATATGACAATGTTCCTGGTAGAGGTCTGGTGGGAGAGAGTTCCAGTGATATGGACCGGCCGTGGATAGCGCTCGTTTTTCAATGGCATTGTGAATAGTGGATTTGTTTGGAGGAACCTGTAGGGAGTCTCTGTATGCAGATGTGGTTGGTCTTGCTGAGGAGTGTGGTTTGAGGGGTATGGTGAGTTGGAGAGAGGATTGCTGAAATATTGTTTTGTGAATGATGGTCAGTGTCTTGAAGAGAATTCTGTAGCAGATGGGTAGCCAGTGAAGTATTTTTAGAATCGGAGTGATGTGGTCCATACGGCGAGAGATTGTGAGGATCCTGGCTGCAGCGTTTTGCAGCATCTGAAGAGGTTTGGTAGAAGAGGCCGGGAGACCAAGCAGCAGTGCATTACAATAATCGATCTTTGAGAATAGTATGGCTTGAAGGACCGAGCGGTAGTCATGGAAGTGTAGGAGGGGTCTTATAAGAGATTTTAGGAGAGTTGAGGAACATAGGCCCTCGTGGAGCGAGTACTGGTTCCTATCTACAATCTGTAATAGCAATCCATAAGATATAGGTATGCGATATCTTCTGAGAAATAAAAGAGTTTGTGAAGGGTTTTAGGAACATGGGCCCTCGTGGAGCGAGTACCAGTTCCTATTTGCAATCTGCAATAACTCACAATCTCCGTACCTGCGATAACGTCTTAGACAGAAAGGAGTCTTTGGGATTAGGATCGTAGGCCCTCGTGGAGCAAGAACTGGTTCCTATCTGAATAGAACTCACAGTGTTCACTTCTGCGATCGCTTCCAGGCAATAGGAGTCTTCTGAGTCTTCAGTAACGTAGGCCCTCATGGAGCGAGTACCGGATTCCGTCCTGTATCTGAAATCAAGAAGAGAGAGAGTGGGGCCCCCAAGGAGCGGGTACCCCTAGGTAAGTTTGTAGAAGCAGAGCAGTGGAGAAAGATTCCTCCTTGCTAACGCGATATGTAGTTGCAAGCAAAGACCTTTTATGTTGGAGGCAGATGACGTCACTACGGGGGGACTCCCCCGATGTTCGCGCCCTTGCCGGGACAAGCCTGGAGCGCGCGCACACGCGCGCCCTTACATCATCAGGAACATGGCGGATCCGTGGCGTCAAGCCAGCCCGGGGACTCCGGGACACAGAGGCAGAGAGAAGCCATGGCAGCATCTGTCCATCAGAGCCGAAGGGAGTCGCCACAAAGGTAGCGAGGGTGGAGCGAGGGCGAGAATAGGCACGAACGCAACAGGGGAAGAATATAGTGATAGGAGTATACTACCGTCCACCTGGCCAAGATGGTGAGATGGACAGTGAAATGCTAAGAGAAATTAGGGTTCTAACCAAATTGGTAGTGCAGTAATGGGAGATTTCAATTGCCCAAATATAGACTGGGTAAATGTAACATTGGGACATACTAGAGAGATAAATTTCCTGGATGGAATAAATGATAGTTTTATGGAGTAATTGGTTCAGGAACCAATGAGAGGGATACATTTTAGGTCTAATTCTCAGTGGAGCACAGGATTTGGTGAGAGAGGTAATGGTGGTGGGGCCACTTAGCAATAGTGATCATAATATGATCAAATTTGAATTAATGACTGGAAGGGGGACAGTAAGCAAAGCTATGGCTCTAGCACTAAACTTTCAAAAGGAAAACTGATAAAATGAGAAAACTAGTTAGAAAAAAACTGAAAGGAGCAACTATACAAAGGTAAAGTGTGTGCAAGAGGTGTGGACATTGTTAAAAAATACCATCCTAGAAGCACTCTCCAGATGTATTCCACACATTAAGAAAGGTGCAAGGAAGGCAAAATGATCACCGGCATGGTTAAAAGGTGAGGTGAAAGAGGCTATTTTAGCCAAAAGATCTTCATTCAAAAATTGGAAGAAGAATCCAACAGAAGAAAATAGGAAAAAGCATAAGCATTGGCAAGTTAAATGTAAGACATTGATAAGACAGGCAAAGAGAGAATTTGAAAAGAAGTTGGCCGTAGAGGCAAAAACTTACAGTAAAAACTTGTTTAAATATATCCAAAGTAGAAAGCCTGCGAGGGATTCAGTTGGACCGTTAGATGATCGAGGGGTTAAAGGGGCACTTTGAGAAGATAAGGCCATCGTGGAAAGATTAAACAATTTCTTTGCTTCGGTGTTTACTGAATGTTGAGGAGGTACCCGTACCTCCCCAACATTCAGTAAACATGTTGGGGAGGTACCCGTACTGGAGAAGGTTTTCATAGGTAATGATTCAGATGGACTGAACCAAATCACGGTAAACTTGTAAGATATGGTAGGCCTGATTGACAAAATTAAGAGTAGTAAATCACCTAGACCAGGTGGTATATACCCCAAGGTTCTGAAGTAATTAAAAAATGAAATTTCAGATCTATTAGTAAAAATTTGTAACCTATCAGTATTCAAAATTTGTAACCTATCAAAATTTGTAACCAATCAGTATTCAAGGTGAGACCGCACCTTGAATACTGTGTACAATTCTGATCACCGCATCTCAAAAAAGATATAGTTGCGATGGAGAAGGTACAGAGAAAAAACAAGGATTAGACACCACGGTCTTTTCAAACCTTTATTGAAGTGGAGACTTTTATATTCTTAAAACCCAGGGCTTTCTTAGACCGCCTACCTTCATGCTTTTAAGGAACAGAGAAGGGCAACCAAAATGATAAAGGGGATGGAACAGCTCTCCTATGAGGAAAGGCTGAATAGGTTTGGGCTGTTCAGCTTGGAGAAGAGACGGCTTAGGGGGGATATGATAGAGGTCTTTAAGATCATGAGAGGTCTTGAAAGAGTAGATGTGACTCGGTTATTTACACTTTTGAATAATAGAAGGACTAGGGGGCATTCCATGAAGTTAGCAAGTAGCACATTTAAGACTAATTGGAGAAAATTCTGTTTTAACTCAATGCACAGTAGAGCTTTGGAATTTGTTGCCAGAGGTTGTGGTTGGTGCAGTTAGTGTAGCTGGGTTCAAAAAAGGTTTAGATAAGTTCTTGGAGGAGAAGTCCATTAACGGCTATTAATCAAGTTTACTTAGGGAATAGCCATTGCTATTAATTGCATCAGTAGCATAGGATCTTCTTAGTGTTTGGGTAATTGCCAGGTTCTTGTGGCCTGGTTTGGCCTCTGTTAGAAACAGGATGCTGGGCTTGATGGCCCTTGGTCTGATCCAGCATGGCAATTTCTTATATTCTTATGTTTTTACCTGAAGACTGGAGGGTAGCTAATGTAATCCCAATATTTAAAAAGGGCTCCAGGGGTGATTTTGGAAACTACAGACTGGTTAGCCTGACCTCAGTGCCAGGAAAAATAGTGGAAAGTGTTCTAAAAATCAAAATCACAGAACATATAGAAAGACATAGCTTAATGGAACAAAGTCAGCATGGCTTTACCCAAGGCAAGTTTTGCCTCACAAATCTGCTTCACTTTTTTGAAGGGGTTAATAAACATGTAGATAAATGGTAGATGCAGTGTATTTGGATTTTCAGAAGGCACTTCACAAAGTTCCTCATGAAAGGCTTCTAGAAAAGTAAAAAGTCACGGGATAGGAGGCAATGTCCTTTCGTGGATAATAAACTGGTTAAAAGACAGGAAACAGAGAGTAGGATTAAATGGACAATTTTCTCAGTGGAAAAGGGTAAACAGTGGAGTGCCTCAGGGATCTGTACTGGGACCCGTGCTTTTCAATATATTTACAATTGATCTGGAAAGGAATATGAGTGAGGTAATCAAATTTGCAGATGATGTATGTATGTTGTAAATAGCCTAGACCTTTTTGTGTTAGGCGTTTAATAAGTTTTAATCAATGGAAATGGAAAATGATACTAAATTATTCAGAGTAGTTAAATTACAAGAAGATTGTGATAAATTGCAGAAGGATCTTGTGGGACTGGAAAACTGGGTATCCAAATGGCAGATGAAATTTAATGTGGATAAGTGCAAGGTGATGCATATAGGGAAAAATAACCCATGCTCTAGTTACATGCTACATCCCATATTAGGAGCTACCACCCAGGAAAGAGATCTAGGTGCCATAGTGGATAATAGGGATGTGAATCGTGTTTTGACGATTTAAAAAATCGTCTGATATATTTTAAATCGTCAAAAATCGTTAGAGGCACGATACAATAGGAATTCCCCCGATTTATCGTCAAAAATCGTAAATCGGGGGAGGGGGAGGGGAAGGGGGAGGGTGGGATAACCGGCACACTAAAACAACCCTAAAACCCACCCCGACCCTTTAAAATAAATCCCCCACCCTCCCGAACACCCCCAAAATGTTTTAAATTACCTGGGGTCCAGTGGGGGGTCCCCGGTGTGATCTTCCACTCTCGGGCCACGGCTGCGTTAATAGAAATGGCGCCGGCGCTACCTATGCCCTGTCATATGACAGGGCAAAGGTAGCGCTGGCGCCATTTTGGTTCCTGTCCCCCGACGTCACGAGCGCAGGAGATCACTCCCGGACCACCGCTGGACCCCCAGGGACTTTTTGCCAGCTTGGGGGGGCCTCCTGACCCCCACAAGACTTGCCAAAAGTCCAGCGGGGGTCCGGGAGCGACTTCCTGCACACGGGTCATATTGCCGTATTGCAAAATGGCATTGGCCATACGGCCATACGGCCGGCGCCATTTTGCAATACGGCAATACGGCCATACGGCCGGCGCCATTTTGCAATACGGCCCGAGTATTGCAATACGGCCCGAGTATAGCAAAATGGCGCCGGCCCTATGGCCGGCGCCATTTTGCAATACGGCAATACGACCCGAGTGCAGGAAGTCGCTCCCGGACCCCCGCTGGACTTTTGGCAAGTCTTGTGGGGGTCAGGAGGCCCCCCTAAGCTGGCCAAAAGTCCCTGGGGGTACAGCGGGGGCCCGGGAGTGATCTCCCACGCTCGTGACATTGGGGGACAGGAACCAAAATGGCACCGGCGCTACCTTTGCCCTGTCGACATACCTTTGCGCCGGCGCCATTTCTATTAACGCAGCCGTGGCCCGAGAGTGGAAGATCACACCGAGACCCCCCCACTGGACCCCAGGTAATTTAAAACATTTTGGAGGGGGTCGGGAGGGTGGGGGATTTATTTTAAAGGGTCGGGGTGGGTTTTAGGGTTGTTTTAGTGTGCCAGTTTTCCCGCCCTCCCCCGATTTACGATTTAAACGATTTTTAAAAAAGCAAAACCGCAACGATCAGATTCCCTCCCCCCCCCAGCCAAAATTGATCGTTAAGACGATCGATCACACGATTCACATCTCTAGTGGATAATACATTGAAATTGTCGGTTCAATGTTCTGCGGCAGCCAAAACAGCAAACAGAATATTGGGAATTACTAGAAAGAAAATGGTGAATAAAATGGAAAATGTCATAATGCCTTTGTATTGCTCTATGGTGAGACCGCACCTTGAATACTGTGTACAATTCTGATCACCGCATCTCAAAAAAGATATAGTTGCGTTGGAGAAGGTACAGAGAAGGGCAACCAAATGATAAAGGGGATGGAACAGCTTCCCTATGAGGAAAGGCTGAAGAGGTTAGGGCTGTTCAGCTTGGAGAAGAGACGGCTGAGGGGGGATATGATAGAGGTCTTTAAGATCATGAGAGGACTTGAACAAGTAGATGTGACTCGGTTATTTTCACTTTCGAATAATAGAAGGACTAGGGGGCATTCCATGAAGTTAGCAAGTAGCACATTTAAGACTAATCAGAGAAAATTCTTTTTCACTCAACGCACAATAAAGCTCTGGAATTTGTTGCCAGGGGATGTGGTTAGTGCAGTTAGTGTAGCTGGGTTCAAAAAAGGTTTGGATAAGTTCTTCGAGGAGAAGTCCATTAATGGCTATTAATCAATTTTACTTAGGGAATAGCCACTGCTATTAATTGCATCAGTAGCATGGGATCTTCTTAGTGTTTGGGTGTTTGCCAGGTTCTTGTGACCTGGTTTTGGCCTCTGTTGGAAACAGGATGCTGGGCTTGATGGACCCTTGGTCTGACCCAGCATGGTAATTTCTTATATTCTTAATTAACAAACTTGAAGCTCCCCCAGGTCAATTCAATTGTCTGAAGGAAACTGTGTCTGCAGGACTGAATCGACAGTCTCAGTCCCCTTGCAACTCATTTCTCTCTTTCATATATATCTTGTGGGGAACAGTGAAGGAAGGATAAGACTGATGTTGAGGCTGGAGCAGATAAGAGCCAAATTAGACTGCTCCCTAACCTCATCTATTGTTCCCCCTCCACTTCTGTTCTGAAGGGAACAGGAGGGGAGGGAGAAGTTGGAAAGATGGTGCAAGTAATCACTGTTTGATTTTTGAAAGATCTCTCTTTTTAAGTCACACCAAAGATGATTTTAATATAATTCCAGAATGGAGTGTTGTCCCTTTAGAAGAATTTCATTTGTATATAAAGATTTTCTAACCAGATATATATAGCAGCTGACAAAGCCCTGGGTGTATTTTGGAAGTCTGCAATTGCTTCTGTCCCACATCTGGCAGAAAAGACATTAACTTCTACTACTACTGTAAAGATTTTTAATACAAATTGTCTTTCTTGCATAGTGAGAGATGGAAAGCATTATACAAAATTATGCAAATTTGCCACCTAATTGCCACAAAATTTTGAAAAGTTTGCCACAGAATTTGCTAATTCCTGATGCAGAATCTGGAAAATCTTCCACAGAAAACCAGGGTTTATGCATATGGCTACGAACTTCATTCAGGAAGGAGCATGCAGGGCTGTCTCCATACTAACTGGTGATCATTTGTGTTTGGTCGCATTGTGCCTGATATTTTGTATCATTATCAGTAATGTGGAAATGGGTGTTACTGACAGTGCTTGATAGCATGCTTTAGTGCACATTCAGGGTAAATTTCAAAAGGATTTGTTTGTTTAAACTGGGTTTTATGCACCTAACTGGGCTTTTGAAAATTGCTACAATAATTTATGCTATTGAATTGTCACTAGGTTTTATGGGATACATTTTAAGAGCTTGGAGCGCACCAAAGCCGGGAGATACGTGTGTCTCTCGGGCCGACACGCGCCACACGGATTTTTAAAAACATGCGCGTATGCATGTCTGTCCCAGTATGTGCATACAATTTTGGGGAGGGGAGAAGGGGCAGGACGTGGGCATGGTCTGGGTGGGGCATGGGTATTCCTGGATTTTAACATTAAAACAGCGAGTAACTATTTATGCGCACAAGCGCAAGCCGGGGTGCCTATCCGCGTATCTTTGTTTCTGCTATGGATGGTATGTAACTAGTATAATAAACAAACTGAGGCTAGTTAGCAAGGATTGAAGGGTGGGGGCTAGAAGGGTAAAAGGGAGGCAGGTTAATTAGGGGGGCTAGGAAGTCCTAGTCTTTACCTATGCGAACTGGAAATGGACTGGGCAAACTGGTAATTGTGTTGGCGCGTGTATGTAATAAAATCCCTCCACTTACGTGGTAGAGCCGGCATTTGCGCGCACACACGCGGGCCCATATAAAATTGTGCATACATGTACGTGCGTGAAGCCAATTTTATACTATGTGCACATATGCTATAAAATGGCCGCGTGCATTCACGCAAGCCGGCATACGCTCTTGCATATATGCACTTTCAGCTGTTTCAAAGTTACTATTCCAGTGCGTAAGTACACTTTAAGCACATAAATGGGCTTTTGAAAATTGCATTGGTATTTGCTACTTTGACACGTGTAAATCCTTTTGAAATTACCCACAATGAGTTTTAATTAAAGAATTTAATACAGCATAATGTGTTATCGTAGTTTAGTAAATAGGCTTTCAATTTCCCTGTGCAATTCTGAAATGGTTCATTTTTAGACCTGGATTTAATTATCTTCCGAAAATGACAGAATCTTTTAAAATAGCATGTGGGCGCACTTGTGCGCGTGTTCTTCGTCCCATGTCCAAGGGCATGGCCATTTTATAACAGGTGCATATATATATGTGCACATGTTATAAAATAGCCTGACCTTTGTATGCGGTTTTAAGTGGATGCGCACCTATGCATGCAAATGCTGCTTCTACCATGTAAGTGGGAGGGATTGTAAAAATCACGTGTACTGATTCCATTACTAGTTTTACCAGTTCATTCCCAGTTTGCTCAGGAAAGGAATAGGACTTCCAAAAGCCCTAGTTTAATAGCCTTCCCTTCTTCCCTCTCATCCCTGACCTTTAGAACCCCGCTGGTCTGCTATTCATAGCAAAAGAAAAGTTAACCGGCAGGGGAACCCCACTGCACATTTGTGCACGAAAGTATTTATCTACTAATTTCAAGTTAAAAGCCAGGAATACACAGGTCCCTCCCAGACCACACCAAAGCCCCGGCCCCTTTTTTGAACTTTTCAATTGTGCATGCAGCGGGAAGTATGCAGACATCCAGGTGGCTTTTAAAATCTGCTCGGCACACGCCGGCCCCATTTGTGCACGTATCTCCCAGTTTTGACGCACGCCAGGCTTTTAAAATTAACTTCAATATCTGCAGTCCAAACGTTTGCTGAAAGTACTGTGGAATTCTTGCCCAAATGCACTAAGGGGCAGATTTTAAAAGCCCTACGCGCGTACATCCAGGAGGATTTACGCGTGTAGGGGGGGTTATGTGCACCGGGCCTATTTTCAAAAGGTCCGGCGGCACGCGTAAAGCCCCGGGACGCGCCTATGTCCTTGGGTTTTTCTGAATGGGCGGTCCGGGGGGCAGGGCAGGTGGTCATGGGGCGTAGTGGGGCATGGTGGGGCGGTCCGGGGGCAGTCCGGGAGGCCCTTTGCTGCTTGCCGGGTGATCGCGCGCCGGCACTCGGCCCGGCACGTGCAAGTTACGCCCGCTTCTGGCAGGCGTAAATTCTACAGCAAAGGTATGAGGGAGGGACAGGAAGGGGAAGGGAGGGGAAGGTGGGGGGGGAAAAGGAAAGTTTCTTCCAAGGCCGCTCCGATTTCAGAGCGAGCACAAATGTAGGCCGCTTGCGTAACTTATAAAATCTGCCCCTAAATCTAACAATGTGGCCAGAGCTCTGCAGTGATAAAAAATTTTGTGTATAATAGCCTTCACTCCCCACAGTCAGCCCCAATCCTTAAAACTCCACAGATCTGCCTAGTTTTCTTTAAATGTTAACTTACACGGCATCAATAAAGTTAGGCAGCAGGGGGCCTCGGTGTCCGCCCTGTTGCATCAGTAATTTACGTTGCTCATCTATGATTCACACCCCGAAATGCCCAGGCCCCACCCAGACCACAGCCATACCCCACCCCTTTTTGAAAGCTAGAGATGTGCGTGCTGTGGGAGATATGTGTGTATCTCAGAGGTTTTAAATATCTGCTCTGCATGCGTGAGCCCAACCTCTTCACTAAGCAGTCTGTATTGAGCAATACAGACTGCTTAGTGCCAGCCCAAGAGAGGATTCTTCTGTTTCCAGTGCAGATAAGGCTGTGTTAAATTGAAATTAATATATAGTAGAATTTCTGTGCATAATAGAACTCTGTGTTTATTATTATTCCTCTACTGGTGCTCTGATTTATAGTCTCTGAGCTCTGTGTAAAAAGAAACAGTCTCTCAATATCCCTTCTTTCTAGAGCTCTGACTCATAATCTCTGTGGTGCTCTCTCTGGGGGGAAAAAAAAAACAAAAAACAAAAAAAAATCTGCTGTGTTTCCTTTCACTATTCCTTCTAACAGTGCTCTGTGCTCCATTTATCTGGGCTCTCTGTGTAATAGAACTGCTCTGTTTATACCTTTCTCTAGGTCTGGTATTGTATATTAGTTATTGTGATTCCTTGCTAATTGTTTGTTTTTAAGATTCAGTATACCTGCATTTCTCTTATTGTACAGCTGTTCTTTAATAATCTGCTTAATATTGGCACATAAGTGCTGAGGAATCATTTAATAGCTAAAGGACTATTAAAGTTCCATAAAGTGTCCTGCTCTGCCCAGCTTGTCCCAGGATAAACTGTTTGATTCCCTTCCACCCTACCCCTCTACCCACCCACCCCTAGGGTTTGTTTTCTAACATAGACTGACTAACTTAACATTAACAACAAGATAAATTAGTAAATTGTTAACAGCAAAGGAAATACCAATCAAAAAATTTACCAAAATGAGGACTATCCAATGTAACTGTTGTGGAGCCTTTATTCTGAGGGAAAGCATCTGGAAACTTAGAGCTTGCCCAATCTGTGCAGAACTCTCTTCTTTCAAAAAGGAGCTGACTGAGGTTAAAGCTCAATTAGCTTCAATTACAAGTATTACACCCACATTGCATTACTCAGAAAATAATTCCCCAATACCAAAGAATAATCAGGAGTCAAGAAAAATAAATACAGTAGGCTCAGGTAGGATAACACATGTGTCCCACAGTCACCCATTCTTGACAGATGGGCAGCCAACAAGTATACTCCCCCTCTCAAACAGGTCATTAAGAAATTCATTAAAAACCAGGTTTACAGTGGGCACTGGTAGAATTAGACCTATGACGAGGAGACACACATAGTATCAAGTGCAACAAGAACAAAAAGCCTTCCCTATATTAATAACTGAAGAAGTTCTAGAGAAAAACATTGAAGTGTTACCAGAAAAGAGAAAAAAAACCCAATGCATGCAGAAATTCAAGATCCATAACCAAAGGATAAAGCAAATTGAGATGGATGACTCTGTCATCAGTGGCAAAACTGCAAAAGGAAAGAGTGAAGTGAATAACAAATCTCAACTAAAGTCTCATAAGGAGTCCAGGAAAAGCAATAACCTTAAAGAGGGAACCTGGAAAGCTATGACCACAAATGCTCATAGTTTGGGAAATAAAATCCCAGATCTGCAGGCCCTAATGACAGAGGCACAATTGGACATTGTTGCTATCACAGAAACATGGTTCACAGAATCTCTTGATTGGGATACAGCAATACCAGGCTATAACTTGTTAAGGAAGGACAGAGTGGATAGAAAAGGAGGTGGTGTGGCTCTTTATGTCAGAAACAATATCCAAGCATCTGAGCTGCAAGGAAGTTGGGGCAATGAAGAAGCACTATGGGTCGACCTAAAAAAAGATGACGGAGCGTCCATTTATATTGGAGTGGTTTACAGGCCTCCAAACCAAAAGGAAGAGCTGGACAGAGACCTGGTTGAAGACATCTTTAAGATAGGAAAGAAGGGAGAAGTGGTGATCGTTGGTGACTTTAATATGCCAGATGTAGACTGGAAAATCCCATCTGCAGAATCTAAAAATAGTAGAGCGATAGTGGATGCCATGCAAGTAACTTTGTTCAAACAAATGGTAATTGAACCCACTAGAGAAGGAACTATACTCGACTTAGTGCTCACTAATGGAGATAATGTCTCTGATGTCCAGGTGGGCGCCCACCTCAGCATCAGTGATCATCAAACGGTATGGTTTAATATCACTAAAAGAATATGGAAAAGAAGCACAAAGACCCGAGTTTTACAGTTCAAAAATACGGACTTTGAAGAAATGGGGAAGTACCTAGAGGAAGAATTAAAAGGCTGGGAGAATGAGAGAGATGTGGATCAGCAGTAGACCATTCTAAAAGGAGCAATTACCAAGGCAACTACTCTATATGTTAAAAATGTAAAGAAAAGCAAAAGAAAAATGAAACCTATTTGGTTCTCAAAGGAGGTGGCTGACAAAATTAAGGCTAAAAAAACAGCATTCAAGAAATATAAAAGATCCCAAAGCGATGAGCACAAAGAACAATATTTGAGTCAACTGAGGGAGACGAAGAAACTAATCAAGTCGGCAAAAAGTCAAGCGGAAGAGAGGATTGCCATGGAGATAAACAATGGTAACAAAACATTTTTCAGATACATCAGTGAAAAGAGAAAAGTTCAAAGTGGTATAGTGAAATTGAAAGGTGGAAATGATCAATGCGTGGAGAGAGACGAAGAAATGGCAGAAATATTAAACGAATATTTCAGTTCTGTGTTCACTAAAGAGGACCCTGGAGAAGGACCACCTCTACACAACAAGAAACTGGAAGGAAATGGAATAGACGAAAACCCTTTTACAGTAGAAAATGTATGGGAAGAGCTAAAGAATCTGAAAGTGGACAAAGCTATGGGACCTGATGGGATTCATCCAAGGATACTGAAGGAGCTCAGAGATGTGCTGGCGGGTCCACTGTGTGACCTGTTTAATAGATCCCTAGAAACGGGAGTGGTGCCGAGTGATTGAAGAAAAGCGGTGGTGGTCCCGCTTCACAAGAGTGGGAACAGAGAGGAGATGGTAACTACAGACCAGTTAGCCTCACTTCGGTGGTGGGAAAAGTAATGGAGTCACTGTTGAAAGAGAGAATAGTGAACTATCTACAGTCCGGAGAATTGCTGGACCAGAGGCAACATGGATTCACCAGGGGAAGATCCTGTCAGACAAATCTGATTGAGTTTTTTTATTGGGTAACCAAGGAATTGGATCAAGGAAGAGCGCTCGATGTCATCTACTTAGATTTCAGCAAAGCTTTTGATACGGTTCCGCACAGGAGACTGGTGAATAAAATGAGAAGCTTAGGAGTGAGAGCCGAGGTGGTGACCTGAATTGCAAACTGGTTGATGGACAGAAGACAATGTGTGATGGTAAATGGAAATTTCTCTGAAGAGAAAGCGGTTTTAAGTGCTGTACCGCAAGGATTGGTGTGGGGACCGGTCCTGTTCAATATCTTTGTGAGCGACATTGCAGAAGGGATAGAAGGTAAGATTTGTCTTTTTGCGGATGACACTAAGATCTGCAACAGAGTGGACAGGCCAGAAGAAGTGGAGAGAATGAGATGGGATTTAAGGAAACTGGAAGAGTGGTCGAAGATATGGCAGCTGAGATTCAATGCCAAGAAGTGCAAAGTCATGCATATGGGGAGTGGAAATCCGAATGAACTGTATTCGATGGGGGGGGGGGGGGGGGGGAAGGCTGATGTGCACGGAGCAGGAGAGAGACCTAGGGGTTATAGTGTCTAATGATATGAAGTCTGCGAAACAATGCGACAAGGCAATAGCAAAAGCCAGAAGAATGCTGGGCTGCATAGAGAGAGGAATATCGAGTAAGAAAAGGGAAGTGATTATCCCCTTGTACAGGTCCTTGGTGAGGCCTCATCTGGCGTATTGTGTTCAGTTCTGGAGACTGTATCTACAAAGAGACAGAGACAAGATGGAGGCGGTACAGAGAAGGGCGACCAGAAAGGTGGAGGGTCTTCATCGGATGTCATATGAGGAGAGATTGAAGAATCTAAATATGTACACCCTGGAGGAAAGGAGGAGCAGGGGTGATATGATTCAGACCTTCAGATACTTGAAAAACCTTAACGATCCTAAGACAACGACAAATCTTTTCTGTCAGAAAAAAATCAGCAGAACCAGAGGTCACGAGCTGAGGCTCCAGTTGGAAGACTAAGAACCAATGTCAGGAAGTATTTCTTCATGGAGAGGGTGGTGGATGCCTGGAATGCCCTTCCGGAGGAAGTGGTGAAGTCCAAAACTGTGAAGGACTTCAAAGGGGCATGGGATAAACATTGTGGATCCATCAGGTCTAGAGGACGTGTATAAAGAGGAGGCAGCAAAACACTGCACGGAGCGGCAGTAGCCACAGAGGCATTCACGGAGCGGGATGCCAGTGGCCAGTGGTTGGTGTTCCACCTTCACAGAGCGGAAGGATGGAGGACTGCCATCTCCAAATTAAAAAAAAAAAAAAAACCAGGGGTGGGTAAGAGTATGTAAAATTAACGGAGAGTTCATAGGCTATAGATATTACCAATTATTAGGCTTATTCAATATTTGTTGATAGTTAATGTGACTTTCAATGCATACTTCACTTTCAATGCATATCCAGCATAGCGCTCTGCTTCAACGGCAGGGGAGAAGAAAAACTAATACTTCACACATATCCAGCTTCGCTCTCTGCTTCAACGGCAGGGGAGAAGTAAAACTAATAGTTCACGCTTATCCAGCATAGCTCTCTGCTTCAACGGCAGGGGAGAAGAAAAACTGATACTTCACACATATCCAACATAGCTCTCTGCTTCAACGGCAGGGGAGAAGAAAAACAACCAATAGGGGCTGAATAACATAGTCTGGGTAAACAAATAAGTATGGGTGTAGCTTGCTTGTTGCAGCGGTTACTACCCCTAACTAATCAAGCTTGATATTTCACTTGGATGCAGCTCCATCACTGCTCTCTGCATTAATGGTGGGGGTGAAAGGGAAATAGAACCAAGGGTTGCTAAGAGCCAAGAGAAAGAGATAAGTATGAAAGGAAAGAAGTGTGAAGCTTGCTGGGCAGACTGGATGGGCCGATTGGTCTTCTTCTACCGTCATTTCTATGTTTCTGTGTTTCTATATAATTAATGCGCGTGTTGGGCTTTTCAAATGTACCTCTTAAAGTATATATCTTCTTTTCCTCTCTTTCCTCCGCCTCCTGCCCCCGCAACATTATTGTATTATATTTGTGGACTATATTATATTTTGAACCTCTGCTATTTACTTCTTTTCTCAAGATTAATGTTTCCTTTGTGTCTTGCTTGTTGGTGGAAAGTTCAATCTGTTTTAGTTAACAAGGTTTTCTTGTGGCAAAATTTGAAATGTTCTATAAATAAAAAAAATTAAAAACAAAAGAAATACTAAAGGAATATAGGTATGTATATGCAATTGGTCTGTTTCACTCTCTCTACTGAAGCCACAGTTTAATATTTCTAAGTAGAAATAACAGAATGCTGCAGCAGGGAAATCTAAGTTTTCTCCAGTGAGCAAGATGAAATGACTCTGAAAAATTACAGAGCACCTATGTCAATTTTCCCTTGAAATCCAATGTATCATTTTGGCAACCTTCCTCCATTTGCCATACTACTGCATATTTCTTAATATAATTCAGCATGAATTCAAATGCAGTAAGTTGAAGTGTGCTTTTAAAAAAAAAATGAAATGAAATTACAAAATAAAAAATTACCAATGTTAGACTTTAAGTTGTGGTGAAAAAGCCCACATTTATAACAAAGTTATTTTCCTTGTGTAACAGTGACGGCAACTACTTTGCGTTCTATGGTATCTATCCTAATTCCAGGGAAGGACAATTTTCAATGCTATTTATATTTAAATTTCAGCTTAATCGCATAACTTGGCTGCCTAAAAATTGTCTTCTCTCAATACAGCTAAAAGTGAATGCATTGTGGGCCATGTAATTTTAGGTCATTTTATGACAGGTTGCTTAAATTTGAGGGTTGTTATGTATCGAAGTTAAACAATTTTTTCAAAGCAACCTTACCCATATGCAAGTTTGTTTTGAACATTATTCCAGCAAAACTAAGCACACACAATTGTACCTTTTGTGTGTTGTGCATCATTCTGCTAAGAGAAGTTATGTGCATACTTTATAAAATCACACTGACATATATACATAAACTTAGAACTTACACCTGTTCCTATTCTTTGTAAATCCACTTAGGTAACCAGGTAAGCTTTCCTGGAACTTAGATCTCAGGTATTAGGGGATACTACAGCATCTCATTTTTCTCAAATTACTTTGTAAATGTATTGTGGTTTATAAAGGGAACATGTTTGTTTTTATATGAGATTGATCAGCTAAAGACATTTCTTAGATAGGCATTTGTTGATGGGACACAACCAACCAAGGGAAGTCTTGCCTCACAAATCTCCTACATTTATTTGAAGGGGTAAATAAACATGTGGACAAATGTGAACTGGTGGATCTGGTGTATTTGGATTTTCAGAAAGCATTCAACAAAGTCCCGCATGAGAGGCTTCTAAGAAAACTAAAAAGTCATGGGATAGGAGGTGATGTCCTTTTGTGGATTGCAAATTGGTTAAAAGACAGAAAACAGAGAGTAGGATTAAATGGTCAGTTTTCACATTGGAAAAAGGTAAACAGTGGAGTGCCTCAGGGAGCTTTACTTGGACTGGTGCTTTTTAATATATTTATAAATGATCTGGAAAGGGGTACAATGAGAGAGGGATCAAATGTGCGGATGACACAAATTTATGAAGAGTATTTATATCTCAAGTAGATTGCGATGAATTGCAGGAGGAGCTTGCAAGCTGGAAGCTTAGGCTTCCAAATGGAAGCTGAAAATTAATATGGACAAATGGAAAGTGATGCATATAGGGAAAATTAACCTTTGCTGTTGTTACACAATGTTAGGTTCTATCTTAGGAGTTACTACCCAGGAAAGAGATCTAGACATCATAGTGGATAATACATTGAAATCATTGGCCCAGTGTGCTGTGGTTATCAAAAAAGCAAACAGAATGTTAGGAATTATTAGGAAGGGAATGCAAATAAAAGTGGATGTCATAATGCCTCTGTATCGCTCCATGGTGAGATCGCACCTTGAATACTAGGTGCAGCTTTAGTCACAACATCTCAGAAAGGATATAGCTGCACTGGAGTAAGTGCAGAGAAGGGCAACCAAAATGATAAGGGGCATGGAACAGCTGCCCTATGAGGAAAGGCTAAAAAAGTTAGGGCTGTTCAGTTTGGAGAAGAGATGACTAAGGGGGGATATGATAGAAGACTAAAAAATCATGAAAGGTCTTGAACAAATTAATGTAAATCGGTTATTTACTCTCTCAGATAATAGCAAGACCAAGCAGTACGCCAAGAAGTTAGCAAGTGGCTCATTTAAAACAAATTAAAGAAAATTCTTTTTCACTCCATGCATTGCTAAGCTCTGAAATTCATTGCCAGAGGATGTTGTTACAATAGGTTAATGTAACTGGTTTTAAAAAAGGTTTGGATAAGTTCCTACAGGATAAATTCATAAACTGCTATTATAGTAATTAATAAGCAAGCAATAGTAGCTTGTGATCTATCTAATGTTTGGGTACCTGACAGGTACTTATGTTCTTTTGTAATTGCAGAATATACTTATAGGTAATCCAGAGATTTTCAATCCAAATAATCTAATTCAAATGAGCAAAATAATTTTTCTGTTTCAAAATGTGAAAAATTTGCTAAGCTTTTCTTAGACAAAATCCTTGACATCTGGAAGGAGCTAGATGTTGTAAACATAATAGAAATGGTTGAAACCACTAGTCTGCCTTCAACTATGTACTGTATTCCTTTTGAGGAAGTGAACACGATGAGAATATACTCAATAATGGCTAAAGTTAGACTGTCCACTCATCATCTTGACCCTTGCTTGTCTTTGCTCTTAAACCTGGGAAGAGATGATCTGCTAGTTCCACTAGAGAAAGTTATAAATCTGTCACTGAGAGGATGTTTAAGAGCTATGTTGAAAGAGGCTGTTTAACTTGCTGCAAAGAACACAAATCACTTTCCCTCTCACAGTCCTTTATCTTTGCAGTAATCTAATCCTGAAGAGTGATGATCTAAATTCTCACCAACTCAGTTCCTGGAGTTTCGAGAAACATACCTCATATTTCCTCAGCAGCATTAACAATTCCTGAATAATTGAAAGATTAATGATGTCTACAATTTTCACCCACCTAGTTTTACTAATCATAATATAGACGGCAAGCTCCCATCTCTACAATTGGGATGGCCAGCTCTAGTTGTTATGGGTCATAAATACTATAGATTTATGTTATAGGGGTGTGCATTCGTTCCCTATGAATTGGAATCCGCAACGTATAGGGCCTTATTTGTTGCATTCGTGGGGAAGCGAAACGTATCGAGATTCCCCACGAATACAACAAATCTCGACGAATAATTTGGCCGTCTAAAGGACCCAATTTAAACAACCCCCCCCCCACCCTCCTGACCCCTCAAGACTTACCAAAACTCCCTGATGGTCCAGCGGGGGGTCCAGGAGCCATCCTCTGCACTCACGCCCTCGGCTGCCGGTTTCAAAATGGCACCGATAGCCTTTGACCTACTATGTCACAAGGGCTACCGGTGCCATTGGTCAACCCCTGTCACATGGCCATCGGCACCATCTTGTGCTCCTACCATGTGCAGGGGCTGACCAATAGCACCGGTAGCCCCTGTGACATAGTAAGGGCAAAGGCTATCAGCACCATTTTGAATACTGGCAAAGGCTATCGATAGCAATTTTGAATACTGGCATAGGCTATGGAGTGCAGGAAGTTGCTCCCAGACCCCCGCTGGACTTTTTGCAAGCCTTGTGGGGGTCAGGAGGGTCCCCCAAGACTTGCCAAAACTCCCTGGTGGTCCAGCGGGGGTCCGGGAGCGATCTCCTACACTCGGTCAGACGGCTGCCAGTAATCAAAATGGTGCCGATAGCCTTTGCCCTTACTATGTCACAGGGGCTACCGGTGCCATTGGTCAGCCCCTGTCACATGGTAGGAGCACAAGGTGGCGCAGATGGCCATGTGACAGGGGATGACCAATGGCACCTGTAGCCTCTGTGACAGTAGGTCAAAGGCTATCGGTGCCATTTTGAAACCGGCACCAAGGGTGTGAGTGCAGGGGATGGCTCCCGGGCCTCCTGCTGGACCACCAGGGAGTTTTGGTAAGTCTTGGGGGGTCAGGAGGGTGGGGGGTTGTAGTTAATTTAATTTTAGCGGGGAAACGAATAGAAATCAGCGTATCAACATATTGGGGCGACATATGGCCGAATGCACCGTATCTGCCCCCCAACGAATCCGAATCCCGAATGCAACATATGGCGTCCCTCTGCACATCCCCATTATGTTAAGAACATAAGAACATAAGAAATTGCCATGCTGGGTCAGACCAAGGGTCCATCAAGCCCAGCATCCTGTTTCCAGCAGAGGCCAAACCAGGCCACAAGAACCTGGCAATTATCCAAACACTAAGAAGATCCCATGCTACTGATGCAAGTAATAGCAGTGGCTATTCCCTAAGTCAACTTGATTAATAGCCATTAATGGACTTCTCCTCCAAGAACTTATCCAAACTTTTTTTGAACCCAGCCACACTAACTACATTAACCACATCCTCTGGAAACAAATTCCAGAGGATGTAGTTTGTATGATATTCATCTTCAAAAAACATTTTTACATACATACACATAAGTTTCAAATAAAAATTTGCATATTTTGGGTGCCTGTAAAAAAAACAAACTGAAATATGGTTTGTACACAAATATGTTGACCGAGATTTAGCCATCTTTGTCAGGTCACAGGGACTCATGGGGGCAATTTCCAGATTGTCTACTTAGGGACAAAGTCTATAGATACTTTTTACTCATGGACTTTGTACCAAGTTTCAAAGAGAAAGTATGTGTTTATTTTACCTTTAGAAACTTGCCAAGGTTAAACAATACCCATGACCTTTGCACTTGTTTTTTGTATTGGTAGATGTTCAATTAAAAGACATATCAACAAGCCCAAGCCCAGAGAATAATGTAATCTAGGGACTAAACAATCACCAACCAACACAAGTCTCCAGTAGTAATTTAATTAATTAATCATACCCAAATTTGTTTTACCACTTTAAATATTTTTTCTCTTTGTTTTTTCTCTTTTTGTAGAACCTTCAAGTACCCAGAATGTCAGATTCACATCCTGCTTTTACTCATAAGTCCAATTTTATTTTATTATTATTCTCTTTTCAAATAAAAGACTGTGTCTCTCCAACATCCTCTTCAGTAAACACTGAAGGAAAGAAATCATTTAATTTTTCTGTGATGGCCTTATCTTCTCTAAGTCCCCCCCCCCCTTTGATCATCCAATGGTCCAACCAACAACCTTGCAGGCTTTCTGCTTTGGATATATTTTAAAAAGATTTATTGTGAGTTTTTGCCTCTATGGCCAACTTCTTTTCAAATTTTCTCTTAGCCTGTCTTATCAATGTCTTACATTTAACTTGCCAATGCTTATGCATTATCCTATTTTCTTCTGTTTGATCCTTCTTCCAATTTTTGAATGAAGATCTTTTGGCTAAAATAGCCTCTTTCACCTCACTTTTTAACCACACCAGTAATCATTTTGCCTTCCTTCCACCTTTCTTAATGTATGGAATACATCTGGACTGTGCTTCTAAGATGGTATTTTTTTTTAACAATGAATCACAAGAAATATCCAAAATTGGCTTAAAAAACCCTCACTGTTATGAATTTACATACAAAAACTACCCATGTAAGGATACCTCTTACAAATCACACCGGTTTGTTAATATGATATTAATATCGGGAATTAGTATCAGAATTAAGAATGCTTTTAATACAATCTCCAGGCTCTTGCCCGCAATGGGCTTCAACCAGTTTCATGTATAAGCACCAGATGTCACGTCATTTACTTCTTCCCATTTAAAATCTCATTTCATGTTTTACTTTTTATTATGTTGCATTACTTAACTTCCTTACTATTAGAACTATTAGAACTATTTCCCATAAAGTGAAACCCGATTTATCTAGCATAAAACTTATCTCAATCTCTTTCTGGCAATCAGATCTTTGTAAATTGACTGCTTCTCTTGCTGCTGCCCACTGCATTGCTCCTGTTCTTAAACACCCAACATTGGCAATGTTTTGGCGTGCAGACACGCCTTCTTCAGGGGTCTCAACCTATTCCTACAAACAAAAAAACTCTCCATTCATACAGCATATCATAATTTAAACACAAAGCAACTTATTTTTCTTTGGCCACTCTCAAGCAAGACCTATTCATTGGCTGCTCTCGGCTCTAATACTGTAGCAATTCTTCAAACATGGTGCTCAAAGCTTCAACCCCTAATCCCCTAATTACTGGAGGGTTGATATTTATACACTCTAGGGATGTGAATCGTTTTAGGACGATTAAAATTATCGTCCGATAATTTTAATATCGTCTTAAACCGTTATGGAACACAATACAATAGAGATTCTAACGATTTATCGTTAGAAATCGTTAGAATCATGAGCCGGCACACTAAAACCCCCTAAAACCCACCCCCGACCCTTTAAATTAAATCCCCCACCCTCCCGAACCCCCCCCCCCCAATGACTTAAATAACCTGCGGGTCCAGCGGCGGTCCAGAACGGCAGCGGTCCGGAACGGGCTCCTGCTACTAAATCTTGTTGTCTTCAGCCGGCGCCATTTTCCAAAATGGCGCCGAAAAATGGCGGCAGCCATAGACGAACACGATTGGACGGCAGGAGGTCCTTCCGGACCCCCGCTGGACTTTTGGCAAGTCTTGTGGGGGTCAGGAGGCCCCCCCCAAGCTGGCCAAAAGTTCCTGGAGGTCCAGCGGGGGTCAGGGAGCGATTTCCCGCCGCGAATCGTTTTCGTATGGAAAATGGCGCCGGCAGGAGATCGACTGCAGGAGGTCGTTCAGCGAGGCGCCGGAACCCTCGCTGAACGACCTCCTGCAGTCGATCTCCTGCCGGCGCCATTTTCCGTACGAAAACGATTCGCGGCGGGAAATCGCTCCCTGACCCCCGCTGGACCTCCAGGAACTTTTGGCCAGCTTGGGGGGGGGCCTCCTGACCCCCACAAGACTTGCCAAAAGTCCAGCGGGGGTCCGGAAGGACCTCCTGCCGTCCAATCGTGTTCGTCTATGGCCGCCGCCATTTTTCGGCGCCATTTTGGAAAATGGCGCCGGCTGAAGACAACAAGATTCAGTAGCAGGAGCCCGTTCCGGACCGCTGCCGTTCCGGACCGCTGCTGGACCCGCAGGTTATTTAAGTCATTTGGGGGGGGGTTCGGGAGGGTGGGGGATTTAATTTAAAGGGTCGGGGGTGGGTTTTAGGGGGTTTTAATGTGCCGGTTTTGCGATTTTACGTTTTTTCGATTTTTCACGATTTTTCACGATATTTTACCCCCCCAAACGGCAACAATACGATTCCCTCCCCCTCCCAGCCGAAATCGATCGTTAAGACGATCGAGGACACGATTCACATCCCTACACTCTCTTTTGCTTGAATCCTGACCAATCAGGTTATCTTTCTTACATGAAAATGGACCAATCAACTTCTTTGTTGAGTCCGGTGGGATGTACTGTGTTTAGCTTAAAAATCCACCACAGTTCTCTTTGTAATAGCCTTTGATTTAAGTTGCCCCCACGTTCATCTTTGTTAACCACCTCCAAAATGGTAGAATTCAAACTTTCAAAAGTGTGACTCTTCTCTATGCAATGCTGTACTAGGGGTGCCTCCATCTTGTTGCATTTCAACACACTTCTATGCTCAATTAAACGAGTTTTAAGTTTTCTGGTCGTCTTGCGTATATAATAACTCACATGGACACCATATCACATAGACAAGATTTTCTGACACACATGTTGTTTTCACTATGGGAGTATATTTCCTCAATTTTGCTAATGGAATGTTTATGTTTGGATGTGCCTGTGCACACATTAAACATGAGTTGCATGGAAAATGTCCACTTCACCTATTGCTTTTGCCTCTACCCTTTTAAAAAAGGAATGCACCACTTGGTCTTTAATATTGTTACCACGCTTAAACACTATCAGTGATTGATCTTTAAACACTGAGTACAATTGGAGGACCTGCCAGTGTTTTCTAATACTTTTCACTACCTCCTGTATTCCTGGGGAAAATGGCAATACACAAGTTATCCGACTGACTTCTTCTTTTTTCTTCGATTTTAACAACAACTCCCTGTTGTTCCACCTAGCTCGCTTCTTAGCTTGTCACACCACTCTCTCTGGATATCCTCCCTGAATGAACATCTGACTCATGTCTTTCGCTCTTTCTTTGTACTCTTGCGTGGTGGAACACAATCTTCTGAGACGCAAAAATTGTCCGAAAGGGATACTGTCCCTTAAGTTCTGTGGGTGGCAACTTGAATAATTCAGAAACGTGTTTCTATCAGTGGGCTTTTGATATATTGTAAAGATACATTTTTCAGCAATTATGGAAATTTGTATATCTAAAAACAGCACTGTTGTCTCCCCAAAAGTGTAAGTAAATTGTAATGCCGGATCACAAGTGTTAAGCCAGTTTACAAACTGATGGAACAATTCCTTTCCCCCACACCATAGAATTATGATGCCATCAATAAAGCGGTGCCAAAACCCTATATGTTGTTTATATGGTGAGTCAGTTATCCATTGTAGTTCAAATTGTGGCCACCATATAGACTAGCCAAACTTGGGGCCATTGTGTCTCCCATTGCTGTTCCACCAACTTGTTGGTAAAATTCGCCATCAAATAGGAAGAAATTCTCCTTCTATGATAGCGTTGCTAAGTCTACTACAAATTTAACCGGAGGTCGCAAACCCCTCCCCCTGTTTGTCAATTGGTCATCAATGACATGCAAGGGTGCATCTTGGGGTATGTTTGTATACAATGATACAATATCAATTATTGCCAGAGAAACCCCCTTCAGAGGGATGTCCATTTCCCAAAGTTTTAATTAATTCTCCCTAATCTCGGATATAAGATGGTAAACCCAGGAACAAAGGTTTCAAGAATACATTTACGTACTGAGATAAAGGCTCCAACAATGAACCGCAGGACGAAATAATAGGACGTCCCGGTGGATTCTCCAGGTTCTTATGAACCTTTGGTAGATGATAAAAAACAGGAACCTTAGGGTGATCTACTTTTAGAAACCGTATTCCTTCATTGTCACCCATTCTTTTAACAATGCCTCCTCCAAAAGTTGGTCTATCCGGATTTTCAAAATAGATGTCGGGTCTCCATCCAATTTTTTATAAAACTGCATCAACTAGCTCTAGTATTTAAGCAAGGGCCTGCTCCTCAGTCCTTCGCCTTGGCAATCGGGTCATCACCTCTGTCTGAGCTAGTTTGCCATTCTCGTTCCTGTGCTTGTTCCAGTGTTCCTGCGTCCCTGTTCCTGTGCTTGTTCCAGTGTTCCTGTGCCTGTTCCAGTGTTCCTGCCTTGCTCCTGTGTTCCCGTGGTCCTTCCTATGCTCCAGCATCTGTTCCTGAGTTCCTTCGTTCCTGAATTCTGTTCCTTATCTTGCTACCCAGGTAGTACCTTCTCGGACTGATACCTGGTATTGACTTCGGCCTGCCTTGACCACACTTGGACTGGTCCTTGGAACTGACCTCTGCTTGCCTTTGACCATGCTCGGACAGAACCTTGGAACTGACCTCTGCTTGCCTTTGACCATGCTTGGACTGATCTTTGGAACTGGCCTCTGCTTGCCTTTGACCATCCTTGGACTGATACCTGGAGCAGACCTCTGCTTGCCTTTGACTATGCTCAGACTGATATCTGGAACTGACCTCTGCTCACCTTTGACCACGCTTGGACTGATACCTGGAACTGACCTTCACTTTGACTGACCATTCTCAGACGGATACCCTAGCTTTGATCCTTGCACTCCATTCGGACACTTTCTTCGCTCCTCCCGTGATCACCAGGCCTACCTGTTTTGACACTACCCATGGCCTTCTTCGAGCTGGACCACTAGGCAGTGCCTATTCTACCCGGAGGACCTTCAGTTCCTGTCTTGTTCCAGTGGTCTCCGGTACGCTCGGTTCCAGTCTAGCTCGCCTGTTTACTGACAGCCACGCACCTCTTCTCCTGGTGGGCACACCTCTCCGTCATCTCTCCGGGAGACCCCAGAGGCCTACCTAAGCCCAGGCAGTCCGGGAATCCAAGAGCTCAACCCATGGAGCCCCCGGACCGTTATTGGTGAAGTTCCTGTCAGCCTCTTCTTGTGTGCTCTGCCTCCTCGAGGCAGGTGCCCTCTGGGATCCCTCAGAGGGTCAGACCAGGCCAAGGGTCCACCTCCAGCGCAACAAAACTTCAATAGCAATTCCATTCATCCTAATTTTTCAATGATTTCTTCTATATCTATTCTAGATTTTGCCCTCTACTTTTGATTTCTCTTAGTGAATCTGCATGCTTGATCACCCTCATTGGGAAAATCTTAATTCTATAGCATTATTTATTCTATTCAATTCTTTGTTCCATATTTACACCATAAACTCTAAGGGCATATTTCTAACTTTTGAGGCTAAATCTCTCAAGGTGTTTAACATATTCACTGGTTCAACATCTTCAATCAAAAATTCTTAAAAATAAACATGTTTTTTAAATAAACAAGTAGTGCACTCTAAATACATAAAATGATCAGACCAATATAACTTAAATCCCTGATTCTCAGCTGTGAGACCTCCAGCTCACACAAAAAATAATGAAAAACGTCAAGAGAATGTCTTGCAGTATACTGTATGGGGGCCATTTATAAATTGAATCAGTCCTAGATCATTCATAGTCATTATAAATTAGTTTTAGGACCAGTGAATGCTAAATCAATTATGCATATTATAGTCCCCAAGGATTATCAAATGGGGGGAAATTAACAGTTCTGCTATGATTTCCTTCACTTCTCATATTGACTTCCCATATTATTGAGATGCTCAGAAAACCAATATTTATTTATTTGTTGGTTTTATATACCGAAATTCATCAAGGATATCAAATCGGTTTACAGGATAACACAAACATATGTGTATTAGGTGTTTTACAAATAACAAGCGGGTGAAAATGTAGAACATAACTGGCAACTAGGGGGAGAGGAGAATAAATGCAAACAAGAGAACTATGTACAGAGATCAACAGCATTGAATTGTAAGGTTGTATACGTTATTGAAAATGAGCAGTTGTGGGAAATACAGAGGTTGAGTGCTTAAGCTCACAACAGTATACTTTATTTTCCTTGCTAAGGCTTACTAATAAACATTAACAAGCCATAGGCTGTTTTATCAGTAATTACAAACTTGGTGACTCGAAATGGAAAAAAAACCTCCTTCTCCTCTATCTTCCATCCTAGATCACAAGAAATAAGAAAAGCCTGGTGGGCACATTTGTGAGCTGATGATTAAGTCAGAGCCAAAAAGCCAGGTCTCAGTGATACAAATCATATCCATCTGCTTAAATCAATCTCACTCTCCCCCTTGCTGACCAGGCTTTGAACAGTCTTACATTCAAAGTTAGACTGTGGGAAGATTGGATATAGCATGATCAGAACCAAAAAGCAGTTTCTTTTAAAATATCCATTTACATCTGAGAAGGTAGGACATTTAATTCTGTTTCTGTCATATACTATATGCCTCTAACAATTATGATTCTAATCTACCTAATCCTACTGGCTTGTAACACTAGTCCCCTGGACTGAATCATAATTGGAGGTACAAATTAAGAAAGAGAATGTACAAAAAAATCAGTTAAAACAGCACTAAAACCAAACCAAGGAAAACACCTTAATAATCCAAAGTAATGAGAAAAAAATAAACTCATAGTAATTTCAGTAGAAAAATACCAAGTGGGCAGCCAGCAAGCTTCCCATGGCAACAACCACTCCATGCAGGTTACGCCCAAATGTCCACCAAGGACAATAATAGCCATTCTGTGCAGGTTACCCCCATGTGTCTGTTAAGCGTAGTAACTGCTACTCCATGCAGATTACCCCCAGGCCTTATGTTAAGGATAGTAATACTTACAAGCAAGACCAAGCAACTAACAAACCCATAACAACATTTATACAACACTTTTATGTGGTGAGCAGCCTTCCTGATAATTTAGACAGTGCTTCTATAAAACTGCCAATAAGGTAACAACAAGATGATTTTAAAAATGCCATAAAATCAAGCCATATAAATTACATATAAAAGAGAAATTTTAGAACAATCTGCAAGGGCTAAAATCTGTGGGAATTTTATAGGGATGTGCAATCGTTTAGGATGAATTAGGCAATTTCAACGAAATTCAACACGCTAACGGGGAGTTAGTGTTGTGCTGGGAGTGGACCCTTGGCCTGGTGCAGGATTGGTAAGGCCCTCCGGTCAGACCCAGAGAGCGCCTACTACCAGGAGGTGGAGCAAAGGAGGAGACAGAGGCTAGCTGGATCTTTGCCAATAGCAAACCGGGATTCCCTCAGGTTGAGCCCTTGGTTACCCGCGCCACCTGGTCTTAGGTGGGCCTCGCAGGGTCTCCTAGAGAGAAAGTTCAAGAGAGTGCCCAACATGAACAAGGGTGCATGGTCAGTGTCCAGACAGGGAAGTCCAGAGGTCGCAGGAGGCCGGAAGAGAGTATCCGAGTGTATAGCAAGAATCAAGGTCCAAAGAAACAAACCGGGAACGGATCCAATATTGCAGTAGCAATCAAGAAAAAAGAACCGGTAAACACCAAGGATTCTTGATTCTTTATTCAGCACTAAGCATCAAAAAAGCCCGACTCAGGCCAAGAATCAAGGCCAGAGTATCAGTCCAGAATGGTCAGCCAGGCAGGGTTGGTAACAGAGGTCAATCTGGTAATAGTCAGGTCAAGCAGAAGGTCAAGTTCCAAGTGGCAGTCAAGAGTAGTTGGAGTTACAGGCAGAGTTCAGGACAGGCAGCAATCAAAGAGTAGTCAGAGTTCCAGGCAGAGGTCAGGTCAGGCAGCAATCAAGAGTAGTTAGAGTTCCAGGCAGAGGTCAGGGCAGGCAGCAATCAAAGAGTAGTCAGAGAACAGGCAAAGGTCAGTACCATGAGATCAGTCCAAAGGGTACTACCAAGAATGGAGAGATGAAGGAGCAGGAAACACTGAAACAGGAGACACAGGACACGCTGGAACAGGAGACACAGAAGATGCTGGAACGGGAGATGCTGGAACAGAGAGACTGTAACAGGAGACACAGGAGCAAGGCACTGGAATGCAGGAAGGCAAACTAGAGACACTAGAGGGTATGACCTGATTGCCAAGGCCCCGAGCTAGGGGCCGGGCTGAGGTATATATACCTTGCATGAGTGACGTCAGAATTGGGCGCTGCCTGACCAGGAGGGGATCCAAAATGGCGTCTTGAAGGAAGGTCGTGTGAGGAAGCGCTCTTGATTTCTGGAAAATTTTTCCGCAGAGAATGCCTAATACGAAAAGAAAGGGCAGAGTCCGAGCTGAAACTCCGACAACCCCGACTACTGCCCTTTCTCAACCTGCAATAGAAAGCTTCTTTACGCTGGCAAGTAGACCTCCGGGAGGCGAGTCTGTGACTGCCGCTGAAGTGGAGTGGATTCCAACGGCCTTAGACCTAAATACCACCTTAAGCCCCGGAGCTCCCGTGGATCCCCTACCGCCGACCCACATACAACCCCGGCTCCTGGGTCAGAACGCTCACCTTACGGAGGAAGTATCGGGAGGCCCTTTCGGAGTGGAAAAGGAGGAAAATGTAGTGGAGGCTGGCTCGGTTACGGTGACCCCCGAAAATCCTCGGCGACAGCAGCTGAGTGAGGACGGAGGAAAAATATCTAGCGCCTTACCGATAACATCAACGCCAGACGGGCAGGGAGAGATGGCGGCGGCCTTAGAAGTTAGGCAACAACGCCGTCAAGAAACGCCGGTAAGCGTAATTTTACCTTCTCTTGAGGACCAAGGACAAAAAATTACCTTGGAGAATGTATGGACTGTGTTATTGGAGTTGAAAACCTCAATAGTGAATATGTCAAGTATTATTTCAACTACACAGAATCAAGTACAAAGTTTAGATCCGGTAGTGAAACCACATACTGAAAAGATTGAGAATTTACAAGAACAAATTACTCAAATAAAAGAAGTACAGGCTGAATTGATAAAGTCTGATAAGAACAATATAAGAAGAACAGAGAATATAGAGAATCAAGCTAGATACAGAAACTTGAGAATTTTGAACTTTCCCCGAGTAAAGTTGATTTCTCCCCTGGAACAATTTAAAAGATTTCTACAAGAAAATTTGCAATTTACTTCAGAAGCTATACCTTCTATAGAAAAGATCTTCTACATTAAATCTGGAGAGAAGCCAGGGAATGAACAAGGAAATATAGAAACACAAGCACAGGATTTGGGAAATCTAACAGAGTTCCTGGAACAGTCTATGGAAGAACAGATAGAATTCCGGGGAACTCTTTGTGTAAGATTCGTCTATTCCTCAGATAGAGACACTATTTTGAGGTTATTTCTCCGTAACAGGAATAAACTTTATCTTGGTAGGAAAGTTTGGGTTTACCCGGACATTACAAGAGAAACGCAAATTCGTAGAAAACAATTCCTACAGATGGCTCAGGAAGTTAAAAACCTGGGCGCATATATGGTGATTCGTTACCCTAGTAAATGCGTGGTTAAATTAAATACTCAAAGATATGTGTACTTTGATCCTCAAGATTTACGTAGTTTTCTTGATTCACATAATTCTTTAAATAATGCTACCTAGGCTTCCCATGGGATTAGATCTAATGAGTGTGATTACTTCCTTCTTTATCTTTAAACAAATATATTTCCTGCTGCCTAATTTTTGGAATTTTGGATCTCCCATTACTTTATAAATTAGATGTATAATTCATAGTCAGTATTATTTCTTTATGTTAAATTGATCCAATTAGGAAAAGTACTTGTTTGATTATGAATATACGAATTATTGCATTGGCATGCATTTAACATTTTGCTGTTTATGTAAGCTGAAAATGAATAAAGATTAAATAAAAAAAAAAAAAAAAGAATCGGGCGCTGCCTGAGATCTTCCCGCGCTTGGCTCTTTAAATTAAGCTGGGCTCCGAGCACACACCATAGGGGGTCGGGGCCGACACCGAGGAGGATGCCGAGCCCCAGCGCGAGGAGAGTTGCGATGCTGAAGGCCGTGAGGGAGCCAGGGACACCCGTGGACGTGTGTCCTTTGGATGGAGGTAGATCTGTGATGAAGTCGGTGGAGATGCTCGACCAAGGTTCTGTTGGTGCCGGGAAAGGTTGGAGGAGTCGCCATGGACGGCCAGTTGGGGGCTTCTGTTGCGCACATATGGGACAGGAGTCTACATAGTTGCGGGAGTCCTTTACAATGTTAGGCCACCAATAGTATCTCCTTAGCATTTCAAAGGTCTGAGCCCGGCCGGGATGGCCGGCCAACTTCGAGTCATGAGACCAGCGAAGGACGCATTCACGAAGGCCGTGGAACCACCATCTTCCCTGCTAGCACAGTGTTGGTGACTGCAAGGGTTATGCATGCTGGATCGATGATATGCCTAGGGGTGTCAGGCGTATTCTCTGGTTCAAGAGAGTGGGAGAGAGCATCCGCTCAAGTGTTCTTGGCTGCAGGACGGTAACCAAGTTTGAAATGAAAGCGTTCAAAGAACAATGCCCAGCGGGCCTGTCTGGGATTCAACAACTGGGTTTCTTTCAAGTGCTTAAGATTTTTGTGATCTGTAAAGATTGTGAATTTATGCTGTGCTCCTTCTAACCAGGGGTGCCACTCTTGGAGTGCTAACTTCACTGCTAGGAGTTCACAATCCCCGATTGTATAATTTTGCTCAGCAAGGGAAAGTTTGTGCAAATAGAAGGAGCAGGGTACCAAGACTCCCTTGGAGGAATACTGGCTCGGAACTGCCCCTGCCCCAATGGCGGAGGTGTCGACTTCGACGACGAAGGGATGGTTAGGATCTGGGTGGCGTAGACAAGGTCCAGTGCAGAAGGCCACTTTCAAGGCATGGAAGGCGGCTTGAGCCTTGGGACTCCATTCTTTGTGGTTACTACCTTTCCTAGTCATGGCAGTGAGTGGAGCAGCATGGGTGTGCACTAACTCCCATTAGTGTGTGCTAACCTGAAATTTGGGTCCCCTGAATTACAAAGGCCTGAACCACGGGAAATATGAAATTTCCTGTGGCGGGCTGAAAACGAAGCCCAAACCAAAAGGTTCGGGCTTTGCACATCTCTAGTATTTTATATAATTTACTGACAGGCTTTTGCTGAATTTTCAAGGTAGACGTAATAACATAAGAACATAATCAAACCTAATAAACGAAGCTTGACCGATGTGCCGCAAATGCGCAGTAGAGAGCAGCTCTACTGTGCATGTGCGGGCAAGCACGTCGGTCTCAGCGAGCGTCAGCTGAATTTACCAACATGGCGGCGGCAGCGTCGAGCAGCGGCGGCGGCGACGAGGAGCGGCGGCGTTGTCGAGCGGCAGCGGCGGCGGCGGCGGTGAGGAGCGGCCGCGGCGGTGGCGGCGGCGAGGAGCGGCCGCGGCGGTGGCGGCAGCGAGGAGGAGTGGCGGTGACGAGGAGGAGCGGCAGCGGCGATGAGGAGCGGCGGCGGCGACGGCCAGTAGCGAGGGAGGAGCGAGTGAGAGGGAGGGAGGAAAGAGAGAGGAAGGGACTGAGTGAGAGGGAGGGAGGAGAGAGGGAGAGAGAGACTGAGTGAGAGGGAGGGAGGAGAGAGAGGGAGGGACTGAGTGGGAGGGGGGGTGAGAGGGAGGGGTGAGGGAGGGACTGAGTGGGAGGGGGCATGAGAGGGAGGGGTGAGGGAGTGAGAGGGAGGGACTGAGTGGGAGGGGGGTGTGAGAGGGAGGGGTGAGGGAGTAAGGGAGAGGGAGGGGTGAGGGAGAGAGAGGGAGGGAGTGAGAGGGGGAGGGACTGAGGGAGAGGGAGTGAGTGAGAGGGAGGGGGAGTGAGAGGGAGTGAGAGGGAGGGGGAGGGAGGGAGTGAGAGGGACTGAGGGAGGGAGGGACTGAGAGGGAGGGAGGGAGAGGGTGGAGTGAGTGTGTGGGAGGGAGGGAGGAGTGAGTGTGTGGGAGGGAGGTAGGGGTGGGGAAGAGTGAGGGGAGAGAGAGAATGAAGGGGAGGTGAGAGACAGAGGATGTGAGTAATTGGAAGGGTAAGAAGTTGTTTAGCAGAGAAAAAGGGAGTGGAGGAGGGCTGAGGGAGAGGGGATGGGATTGAGATAGGGTGGGGAGTGACTGAGGGAAGGGGAGAGAGGTGGGAGTGACTGAGGGAAGGGGAGGGAGGTGAGAGTGAAGGGAAGGAGGCAGTGGGAGACAGAGGGTGAGTAAGACTGAGTGGAGGGAAGGGGGTGAGTGAACGAGGGGAAGGGGGAGTGAGGGAGAAAAAGTGTAGAAGGGTGCTGTGTTCGAAAATGGACTGAAAAAAAAATTTAATGTAGCCCGTTTTAACGGGCTTAACAGCTTGTATTTGTCATATTGGGTCAGACCAACGATCCATCAAGCCCAATATCTTGTCTCCAATCAGTGATCAATTCAAGTCACAAGTACCTAGCAAGAACCCAAACATTAAATAGATCCCATGCTACTAATGCCAGCAACAAGCAGTGGCTATTCCCTACTGATTAATAGCAGTTTATGGACTTTTCATCTTGGAACTTATCCAAACCTTTTCCAAAACCTAGTTACACTAGATGCTTTAACCACATTCTCTGACAATAAATTCCAGAGCTTAATTATGCACTGCATGAAAAATAATTTTCTATGATTTGTTTTAAATGTGCTACTTGCTAACTTCATGGAGAGCCCTCTAGACCTTGTATTATCTGTAAAAGTAAATAACTATTTCATATCTACACACTTAAGTCCTTTCATGATTTTGTAGACCTCTGTCATATCCCCCCTGAGCCATCTCTTCTCCAAGCTGAGCAGCTCCATCCTCCTTAGCCTTTCCTCATAGGGAAGCCATTTGATGCCCTTTATTATTTTTGTTGCCCTTCTCTGTACTTTCTCCAATGCAACTATAGCTTTTTTGAGATGTGGCGACTAGAATTGTACACAGTATTCAAGGTGCAGTCTAACCATTGAGCAATACAGAGGCATTATGACATCCTCTTTTTTATTTGCCATTCCCTTCCTAATATGCCCTATTGCCACAGCACACTGAGTTGATAATTTCAATGTAATATCAGCTATGATGCCCAGATCTTTGCCCTGAGTGGTAACATCTAAAATAGAACCAAAAGGATATGATGTACCCATGAATACCGGTATAAAAAAACTGTAAAATAAATAAATAAAATAACCACAGCATAGGTTATTTTTCCCTATATGCATCACCTTGCACTTGTCCACATTATATTTCATCTGCCGTATGGATGCCCAGTCTTCCAGTCTCGCAAGGTACTCCTGCAATTTATCACAATCCACTTGAGATTTAACTACTCTGAATAATTTTGTGTCATCTGCAAATCTGATCACCTCACTAGTACCTCTTTCCAGATCACATCATTTTAATAATTTCACCTGTTGAATATATTTACACGAAGAATGTTATATCTGTTCCCAAGCAAGTATCACTTTCTGTATTTATATTTACATGCATACTTTTGAAAATTGAAAGTATGCACATAAATGCTTTCCCTGCCCCCATTTCTAGCCCTCTTCCTAGTGCCTACACTGCCTAGTACAGGTAAAAGTTAAAACTACATGAATGGGGGTTGCACTTACTTTTACATGCACAGTTCCTTAATTGATTTGTGTAAATAGTAAATCCCCTGAATATATGGTGCTGTCTGCAAGGTCCCTTCTCTTCTTTAGATATCGCAAGGAGATGTGCTTTATAGAATTGTCTTGTGTACACTTTGTTGTTAACATCTTGTTGATAGAATTGCAAAAATACAAGAGAGAGAAAAAGAACTGACATATTTTGGTATAACACATTATGTAGGAGAAAATCACAATATTTCATATCTGCTAATTATTCTGCATTTCCATATGTGACCTTATTAGACACTCCCGTATATGATGACATCAACATTAATCTGATATTGACTGGAAATTAGTAAAATCATCAACAAATTATCTAGTCTATTGTGCCATCGAGTAGATGCATTTCACATAAGTAAAAGTTATTCCACTATTTACCCTAACCTTTCACCTATATTTACTTTATTGCTAACACAGTGGAATTAATTTAAATTGTTAAATGTATGCATCTCAATTCCTAGGCCTCTCTCTTTTATCTTTAACTCTATTCAATTCACAGTCGCTTTCAAAAAAAACACACATCTTAAATGACTACCTCACTGAAGCAAACCCTGACATCTGTGCAATCACAGAATCCTGGTTGAAATCTTCGGATGTAGTGCTATTAAACCAATTACCTACTCAGCTATATGATTTGTTCTCCATCCCTAGACCCAAAAGAAGAGGAGGAGGTCTGCTCCTGGCAGCCAAGAAAGGTCTTGGAATAACATTACATCATTCATATACCACATTAAACATAGAGCTCTCTGTCTTCAAATCTGATCATTTACAAATTGGCCTAATCTATGCTCCTCCAGGAACTTTAGACTCTGACCCTTCACCTGTCATTGAATTCACTGCTAAATATTTCAACCCAGACATACCCGCCATTTTATTGGGAGACTTCAACTTACATGTTGATGCTTCCCCACAATCCCCAAACTGCGTTACCCTACTATCGGCTCTCAGCTATATGGGATTTACACAAATTATAAAAAACCCTACACACAAAGCAGGTCACACTCTGGACCTTATTTTCATTAATCAGTGCATTTCGCTCCCATCTACAATCTCATGTTCTCCTGTTCTTTGGACAGATCATTATATCATCAACACAACCCTCAAGATTTCAGAACACCCTCCTATTTCGTTTCCAAAAACCACTATTCAATACAGGAAACCTTGTTCTACAGATCTTCTCATCAACCAGCTCTCTAATGAATTTTCTCAACTTGACCTTTCTAATGCAACTACAGCCACCACTTCTTGGTGCAACATCACCAAAAAGATTGCAGACATATCCTGCCCTTCCTTCACAAAAGTAATACAACCCTCGCCAGACAACAGGAAACCCTGGTTCTCCTCAGAATTGAAGCTGCTTAAACAAGAGCTAAGAAATAAAGAACATACATGGAGGAAAAACCCATCTCCCACTACATTAGCTACGTACAAAACCTCCCTCAATGCCTATAGGATCACCATTCTTAGAACCAAGAGAGATTTCTTCTCGAAAAAAATACATCATTTCATTTTTGATTCAAAAGCTCTTTTCTCCTATGTTTCAGCCCTCACTAAACCATCCCTTCCTACTATCCCAGATGATCAAGCATTCAACAAAGCCTCTGAATTAGCTGACTATTTCAAGGAAAAAATTGATAAATTGATTGGCCCCTTCTCATCATCTAGTTCCTCTCTCCCATTCCCACTCTCTACCCCACCTCAATTAAATACGACTTTGGAATCTTTCGAGACTACATCAGCTCTTGAGATAGAAAACATTGTCAAGAAAATGAAACCGTCCTCTCATCCATTAGACACAATTCCAACCAACCTCCTCATTGCAATAAGGAACACCATTTCAAAGCCAATTGCAGACATCATTAATTGTTCTCTGTCCCAAGGTCTAGTTCCTGACCAATTGAAACTAGCTATTCTCAAACCTTTACTAAAAAAACCGAACCTTCCGACCACAGATCCAGCCAACTTCCGCCCAATAGCCAATTTGCCTATGATTGCCAAACTAATGGAAAAGATAGTCAATAAACAGCTATCCGAGTACCTGGAAGAAAACTCTATTCTTGCACCATCCCAATACGGCTTTCGTAAATCATTGAGTACGGAATCCCTACTTATCTCTCTTACTGACACTATTCTGGCTAATATGGACAAAAAACAGCCACATCTCCTGATACTTTTAGATCTCTCTGCAGTCTTTGACACTGTCAACCACTCATCTCTATTAACAGGTCTGGCAGACATAGGCATTAAGGGTACAGTGCTTAGCTGGTTCAAGTCCTTCCTGGCAAATAGACATTTTAAGGTAAAAATTAACAACAAAGAATCTCATCTGGTCCCATCCAACCAGGGGGTCCCTCAAGGTTCCTCACTCTCCCCAACCCTTTTTAATATTTACCTCTTACCTCTCTGTCGACTACTTGCTAAACTAAATCTAACCCACTACCTTTACGCGGATGACATCCAAATACTCATCCCAATCACCGAATCTATACACAAAACCCTGATTCATTGGAACAATTGTTTGCAACAAATCAATCATCTTCTTGCTAGTCTTAATCTTATTCTCAACAACAACAAAACTGAGATCCTAATTATCAATCAGGACATCAACAACAAGTTGCTAAACCCAGCTAACCCACTCACTGCAACCATTCCTTTACTAAATAATTCACCACAGGTACGAGACCTAGGCGTCATTCTTGACGATCAGCTTAACCTTAAAAAATTTGTTAGCACCACCACTAAAGACTGTTTCTACAAGCTACAAGTCCTGAGAAAGTTGAAACCTCTCCTTCATTTCAATGATTTCCGGTTGGTCCTTCAAGCCATTATACTAACAAAAATCGACTATTGCAATTCGCTTCTCTTCGGCCTCCCAATCTCATCCTTCAAACCCCTCCAAATGTTACAAAACTCTGCAGCTAGAATTCTTACAAATACGAATAAAAGAGATCACATCACCCCCATTCTCAAACTCCTCCATTGGCTTCCAATTAAGCAAAGGATTCTTTATAAAGTGCTCACAGTAATTCACAAATCAATTCATAATATATCCCCACTTCAGTTAAGCTCCCAACTACGTCATCACTCTTCAGCTAGACCCATCAGAGGAGCTTACAAAGGCACTCTACATGTTCCCTCAACAAAATCCTCGCTCCAGAAACGTACCATATCTACTGCTGGCCCCATTCAATGGAACGCGCTCCCGCCAGATATCCGTCTAGAGTTTTGCCACTCCACATTCAAAAAGAAACTGAAAACCTGGCTCTTTTAAACAAGCCTTTACAGGACCATAAGTACTTTTTTTTTTTTTTTTCCCCTTCAACCAGCAAGAGTTCCTCATCATATCATTCTCCAGGATCTACCTGACTCTATATCCATTCTCTTGCTGCAGATCTTACATGACATCTACTGTTTTGCTTTTATCTTTTTGTTTTTTGTTCTTATTTACACTGCTCTATGAGTTTTGTTAGCTAATTTGTTTACATTACAATGTTCATTTTGATCTAGTTTACCCTTTTCCAAGTTCCACAACCTTGTTCTATGTAATGCCTATTGGCAAAATTTATGTTCAGTTTCAATGTAAACCGATGTGATTTGTATTTCATACAGGAACACCGGTATATAAAAATCTAAAAATAAATAAATAAATAAATAAATAAATCAGGGTAGAGACTTGTGCTTATTTCTAGCTCACATAATGAAAGAAGTTAGTATAAAGCTGAAACTTCTTATCACCAGTGGATACCCTTTTCCTCTTGGCTCTGTTTCTGATTATTGAAGGTTACAGTGAACTGGAATTTCCATCTAGTTCACAAAGGTGGAAATATGATCCTTTGTCAGCATTATAAAAAGACAGGCCCAAGAACCACAAATTCCAGCCTTTGCTCATCAGTATGAAAAACTCCAATTTCTAGGTAGTTTGAGGTCATTTCTTGCATTTCTTTACAATTTTCAAGGTGCCACAAATATGCATAAGACAGGGTTTTATGCACATAAGTTACTATGAAAAGCAAGCCCGAAAACCCAACATTGGTTCTACATAAAACACAGAAAAAAATAGACTTCATAGCACAAATACTAGAAATTAGCTACAAAAATAATAGATAATAGTATAACACCTGGGCAGGACAGATTCCTCAGACTGTACCCAGGGCACATAGAAAGAGAGATGGGACCCGGTTCTGCTCTCAGTTTCTCTCATTCTCCACATGGATATCATTTATATCTGAGTTCCAGGGATCCCTGTCGGGGAAGGCTTAACCTCAAATCCCTTTTGCATTAGTCCCTGCACAAGCCTTTTTTTCCTTCTCTGTAAACAGCACTGCTAATAATCACAGTCTTTTGCAACCAAAACGCACACTGAAAACCAATGTAGTCTTCAACTTCTTTACTCATACTGGACTAGATGACTGAAGAATATTTACAGCACTCAATTCCGAGTTTAAATAAACTCAAAGAATAATTAGGCAGAAGAAAACTTAATAAAATTGTGACCTCACTCTTCTAGTAAAGTCTCAGATTCCTTATGGATGCAACTTTCTTTAAACTATGCTATCCTTCTCTTTCCAGTTTCTCAAATTGAGGAAAGTTCAATCCTACTTCCACTCCCAAATTTATCATACATCTTCCACTGTGGAATGGTTAGAATAAAGTCCCAATAATTTATCAGCACATGAGTTCCAACTCTCATACCTTTCCTAAAGTCTTCTTACATATTTTAGAACTATTTATGAAGAACCAGATGAGCAGTCTCTTCTGAAGCTTAACCCACTTGAGTCAGCAGCAAACACCATTCATAAAAACCTTAAGATCCTTCTCTCTCCTCACTCCTCTGGGTCTTCCTAGGTGAAAGACGCTAGAGATTAGGGATGTGCATCGTTTTGAACGAATGTGCAATCCGCAATGCATAGGTCCCTATTCGTTGCATTCGTGGGTCCACGAAACGCATGGCAAACCCTCACGAATGCCACATATTATACGTTTCCATTCTTTTGGTTCGTGCCGTGGTGTTTTAGAAATAGAAGGCCATCTGAGAGTAGGGGCGGATTGGCCTATCGGGGGATTGGGCTTCCCCCGGTGGACCAGACTAGAGGATCATGTGACCTCCTCTGCTTCGGGCCATTGAGGCCGCTGGGCCAAAGAAATGAAGAGACCAGGCCGGCAGGGCCAAAGAAAAGAAGATGGCCTCAGCCAGCCGCCGCTGCCGGAGAAATGAAGACCGGTGCAGTCAGCTGCCAACGGAGAACAGGCGGCGGGGCTGAAGAAAACAAGATTGGTGCAGCCCAAGACTAGGCCGAAGAAAAGAAGATGGCTACCACCAGCCGCCACCAGAGAAATGAAGACGAGCGCAGCCAGCCACGACAGAGTTGAGCTGTTCAGCTGGGGGCTTTGTGTGTATATGTATTTGAGATCGGAAGGGTGCTTCTGTGTATGTGTATATGAGAAAGGAATGGTGCTTCTGTGTGCGTGTGTATGTGTGTGTATGTGAGAAAAGTATGGTGCTTCTGTGTGTGTGTGTATGTGAGAAAGAAATGGTGCTTCTGTGTATGTGTGTGTGTGTGTGTGTGTATGTGTGTGTGTTTGTGTGAGAAAGGATTGGTGCTTCTGTGTGTGTGTGTGTGTGTGTGTATGTGAGAAAGGAATGGTGCTTCTGTGTGTGAGACAGGGAAGGTGCTTCATGTATGTGAGATAGGGAGGGTGCTTCTGTGTGTGTGTATGTGTGTGTATGTGAGAAAGGAATGGTGCTTCTGTGTGTGAGACAGGAAAGGTGCTTCATGTATGTGAGATAGGGAGGGTGCTTCTGTATATATGTGTGGTGTATATGTGAGTCAGGGAGGGTGCTTATGTGTGTCAATGTGTGTGTGTGAGAGAGAGATGGAGCATGTTTTTGGCTGGCTTGTGGCTGTGAGAGAGGGCATGTGTGTGATTGAGACTGCAAGTGAGATAGAACATGTGTGTGATTGAGAGTTTGTGTGTAAGTGAAATAGAGAGAGCCTGTGTGTGATTGAAAGCCTGTGTGTAAGTAAGAGAGAGCGAGAGCATTGTGTGGTTGAGAGAGACTGGCCAGAGAGGTGACGTGTGTGTGTGTGAGAAAGACTGATCAGGGAGGGTGTGTGTGTGTGTGTGTGTGTGTGTGTGTGTGTGAGAGAGAGAGAGAGAGAGAGAGAGAGAGAGAGAGAAAGAGAGAGAGAGACTGGTTGGGGAGATGATTGGTGTGCGAGAGACAGAAACTGGTCCTGAGGGTATGTCTGGTGTGTGTGTGTGAGAGAGAGACAGAAGAGACTGGTTGTGGTCCCTATGGAAGAGGACAGTGACGACAGCTTCAGCAGCTACTGCTGCTTCTGGTATGGCCTGCAAGGGAAAGGAGTAGGAGAACTGCTGGAGAGGGTAAGTAAAGGTGGTTTTTTAAGTTCATTTTTCTTGATTGACTACCATTTTAATTATTGGGTAGTATGTGATGTGTCTGCTGTTTGAAATATTTTATTGGTGTTTGATAAAGCTTTCAAAATTTGCATGAGTCTTTAATTATTGGATATTCTATTCATCAGCTGTTTTGAAATTATTTTATTATTATGATTTAACTATTATGATTAATGATTTATATATCTTGATTTTATCAATTGTTTCATGAAGAATGGTGAAATTTTTGTTTTTCTATTGTTGCACTGTTTAGAGTCTGGCGTGATGCGTTTTACAGTTCAGTTGTTGTCTGCACATTTCTATTTATACTTTATGTGGCTTTATTCTGTATTTGGTGAGGGTTTGTGTTCTGCATGCAAAGACTGAGATGAAGCATTCTTTTAATATGTGGTTTCTCTGTAGGGATCTGTAGTAGCTTTAGCTTGGCCTGTTCTGCTTTCCTGATAGGAGGTGTATTGATATTTTCGATTCTGGTGTAATATTTGTGGTATTCTTTTTCATAGGTAGGGTTGTTATTCTTTGTTGGCAGATAGTACTATGTTGATACGGGAGGACCATGCCGAAACATATCACAATAGGTATGATGCCATATGAATTCCAAGATGCAAAGTTTTCTTGTTGGCATCACAACAGTGCATGAAATTATCACAATAATGTATATATTAATTTTACCTCAGAATGTCACTTTTCATGTAAAATATGTGTTAAATGCATAATTTAAAAATGTGTATGCGGAGGTGGGGGTAGGGTGCCAGGCTGTAAGGTTTGCCTAAGGTGCCTAATACCCTTGCACCGGCCCTGTGCACAGCAGCAACACTCCACTCCACCCAGCTATAGTTCATCATGTTTCAGGTCCCAGCACGTGTGTTTGACACCTTGGTCCGTGTTTCCAGATGGGTCGCGTGGACAGTACGCCCCGGTTGACAGTCGCACTGCATGCTGAGCCTTGACTTGTCTTGCCTCCTTGTCTTTCCCTTATTAACACCACAGCGATCTGACTACCTCCACTCTGCCAGCCTGGGTTGCCCCTATCAAAACCACAGTGACCTGACTACTCAGTTCTGCCAGCCTGTCTAGCCCCTATCAAAACCACAGGGACCAGACTACCTCCGCTCTGCCAGCCTTTCTTGCCCCTATCAGCTTTCTGCTGCTCTGCCTTGCTGCCATACACCAGATGACTCACTCAACTGCTTGTGGTGTTCTTGCCACTATCATGGTTCCTCAGTGTGTTGGTGCTAGTCTTTCTGCTTGCTATGTTCCCCCTTCATTGTGCTATAGGATGTTGATGCCACTTGTCTTGCCACTTTGCCTGTTGTGCTGCCTTTGACGGTTCATGCATCTGTTATTGGTGCTCTCTTTGGAAGCTGTGGTGTGTTTTTGACACTCTCGCTGCTGCTTTGTAGAGATGTGAATCGGAACCGGAATCGGTTCGGATTCCGGTTCTGATTCACATGTGGGGTTTTTTCAATCGGGCCCGATCATGGTTTTGTTTATTGGCGCGCCCCAGCCGATAAACAAAAAACCCACCCGACCCTTTAAAAGTAACCCCTTAGCTTCCCCCACCCTCCCGACTCCCCCAAAATCTTTTTACAGGTACCTGGTGGTCCAGTGGGGGTCCTGGAAGTGATCTCCCGCTCCAGGCCATCCTCCCGCTCCCGGGCCGTCGGCTACCACTAATCAAAATGGCGCCAATGGCCCTTTGCCCTTACCATGTGACAGGGTATCCGTGCCATTGGCCGGATCCTGTCACATGGTAGGAACACTGGATTGCCGGCGCCATCTTGTGCTCCTACCATGTGACAGGGGCTGACCAATGGCACCGATAGCCCCTGTGACATAGTAAGGGCAAAGGCTATTGGCGCCATTTTGAATACTGGCAACCGATGGTCCGAGTGCAGGAGGTCGCTCCCGGACCCCCGCTGGACTTTTGGCAAGTCTTGGGGGGGGGGGGGTCAGGAGGGTCTCCCAAGACTTGCCAAAAGCCCTGATGGTCCAGCGGGGGTCCGGGAGCGACCTCCTGCACTCGGACCATCGGCTGCCAGTATTCAAAATGGTGCCAATAGCCTTTGCCCTTACTATGTCACAGGGGCTACTGGTGCCATTGGTCAGCCCCTGTCATATGGTAGTCGCACAAGATGGCGCCGGCCATCCAGTGCTCCTACTATGTGACAGGATCCGGCCAATGTCACGGATACCCTGTCACATGGTAAGGGCAAAGGGCCATCAGAGCCATTTTGATTAGTGGCAGCCGACGGCCCGGAAGCGGGAGGATGGCCTGGAGTGGTACATCACTCCCGGGACCCCCACTGGACCACCAAGTACCTGTAAAAAGATTTTTGGGGGGTCGGGGAGGGTGGGGGAAGCTAAGAGGTTACTTTTAAAGGGTCGGGGTGGGTTTAGGGGTTATTTTTGTGTGCCATTTTTCCCGCCCTCCCCCAAAATGATAAGGGAACCCCCACGATCAATATCATGGGGTTTTCCTATCATTTTGGGGGAGCCCCCGATTTCTGACGATTTTGAAAATATCGATGATATTTTCAATCGTTCGAAGCCCGATTCACATCCCTACTGCTTTGCACCTCTGTTAAAGCACTCTTGCCACTCCTGGTACCCCTTTGCCCCTTTAAAGTGCCTTAGGCTATTCATGCCACTTTGGTGCCACTTTGCCACAGCCTTGGAGCTCTTTTCTTGTTCTGATGATTGCTGCCCAGAAGTTTCATCAGAATTGATAAGAAAACCCCAATGAATGTAACACCTCTAAAATTAAGAAACCTTGGTATAATAAAGAGCTAAGACACACCAAACAAACCTTGAGAAAGTCTGAAAAGCTATGGTGGAAATGCTAGGGATGTGTAGCCAAAACGTTTTCGTTGCATTCGTGATTTGGATTCGTCGGGGCGCAAATGCATTACATTCAGCCGTATGGCGCCCTGATGAGTTAATATGGCGAGTTAAATTCGTGTCCCAACTAAAATTAAAATTAACTACAACCCCCTACCCTCCTGACCCCCCCAAGACTTACCAAAACTCCCTGGTGGTCCAGTGGGAGTCCAGCAGTCATCTCTGCATTCTCTCACCCTCGTTTGCCGGTTTCATCATGGCGCCGATAGCCTGTGTCACAGGGGCTACCGGTGCCATTGGTCAGCCCCTGTCACATGGTCACTGGCGCCATCTTGTGCTCCTACCATGTGACAGGGGCTGACCAATGGCACCGGTAGCCCCTGTGACATAGTTTGGGCAAAGGCTATCGGCACCATTTTGAGTCCTGGCATCGGACGGCCGACCTGCAGGAGGTCGCTCCGGGACCCCCATTGGACCCACAGGGACTTTTGGCTAGCTTGGGGGGGCCTCCTGACCTCCACAAGACTTCCAAAAGTCCAGCGGGGGTCCGGGAGCGACCTCCTGCATGCCGGCCGTCCGATACCAATACTCAAAATGGCGCGATCGCCTTTGCCCTCACTATGTCACATAGTGAGGGCAAAGGCGATCGGCGCCATTTTGAGTATTGGTGCCATTTTGAGATGCAAAGGTGATCCAAGATGCTAATAATAGAACTGTCAGAACATTAAATTATGCTAAGAGACTGAGCAATAGTGATGTATAATGTATACAACATAAATGATAATGTGATGGAACTCTTAGGTTATAATGCTACTTCGAAGCACCCCAATTAATGTGGATGTATCGACCCAGAATATGCATTTAGGAGTAGATTTTATAACGTGCGTGCGCACATGGATGCGCCAATTTTAAAATATTCATGCACCAGCGCACATGTTATAAAATGTGTGGGCCGCACTCACGTGCATGCCGGACTTTGTAATCCACGTGCATATGTGTGGGTGGTGCGCTCAAGGGGGGGACTTTCATAATTTCCACGCTGCGACGCATTCCGGCCTTTCCCAGTTCCCTACCCCCCTACCTATACTCCCTCCCTCTTCCCCTCTCCTCCCCACCCTTTAAACCCTACCTTATCTTTCCTTTTTTTTTGTTTCATAACTTACTTCAGCTCCCAAGTTGAAGTAAGCTGCACACGCCGGTCAGCTACTGGTACACAAGTCTTTGGGACAGTGATCAATTACATTGTCCCAGCCCACCCCTCTGCCCTTCCCACCCAGAACACGCCCCTTCCCCCGGCCCACCTCTTCGAAGAGGCCTGGCACTTATGCGCGTACCGGGTTCTACGTGTGTGGCAAGGCCCCTTTGAAAATTTGCCCGGCATGCGCAAAGCCCGGCAACGTGCTTAAATCCCAGGATTTACGCACATGGGCCTTTTAAAATCTATCCTTTACTGTTGAGATGAACTAGGTTATGTATAAAATCTACCTAGAAAATATATATACTAGAAAACATAAAAGCTGTTATATCGAATTAGAACATGAGCATTGATCAGAATAAGAATGTAGACACAGCAACCATAGGCTGATATTGTAAACCGTTGTGATCTGATTCTGGAACAACGTTATAGCAAACACCCAAATCAATCAATCAATCAATAAATAAATAAATAAATAAAAAAAACAAACAGTAAAAAAGCTATAAATAAGAATGTGCTTTGTGATTGTAAATAGTTCTGAAACAGGAGTCACAAGTGGTCCCTGTAGTCAGCAGGAGGACTCAGGGATCACTCATTCTGCAGCTGGGTCCCAGGACATTCCAGAGGATAATTATTCCAGCCCAAAGAGAGAAAGATGAAGAGGAAACAGACAATGGAGCTGGAGCATCCTTTAAAGTCAGCTAGAAATAGAAAGCCACTACTCTGGAACTCTTTGCATGAATTGTTGAGAGAAAATTTGCAGCCAAACATTTTTGAAAGCCAAACATTTATATTGAAATTGATTGCATTTGTTCCAACTGGAATACATAGGCTTAGATATTTAATATAAAATACTGACTTTTCACTGGGTATGGAGCTGTTTTATTTGTGTTTTTTTTCAATTTCTTTTGTTTTTGTAAATATTTGCATTGGGCTTTTTAACATGTATGTAATTATGTTACCCGGCTTGATCCATGGAGAGTGTAGGATTTAAATCTTAGAAATAAATAAAAATGAAACCCAGAAAAAAGCTAAAAACTAAAACTATTACCAAAATAAGTTGTCTTTATTGTCAATAAAGCCAGAAGATGAAGCATGAAGCATAACCAAAAAAGGTCCAAGTAAAACAAAGGCTCAAATGATTTACAAAAGGGCAAAGGTCCATCTATCTTTAATAATTTACAGATGCAATACATTGTGAGGAAGCTCCAGGGAATGAGCTGTCACACAATCCGGGCCCCTGCTTACATCTTTTTCTATCAGTTCCATCTTTCTTCCAGGAGACTGCCACCCAACCACATACCATTTTTATTTGCTGTCTCAATCCCAAGTAACACATGGGTCAATATTCAGTGACATTTAGCTGGATAACTAGTAAGTTATGCTGCTAAATGCTGACTTTTGAATATCCCCCATACATATCCAGCTAAATTTTAGCTGGACAACTTATTATCCATCTTAAATTCAGCTGGATTACATAGAGGCATTCTGGGGGAGGTCTGATATGGAGTTATCTGGCTAACTCTGTCTCAGAAAAAGAAATTCAGAGTGAGCAGAAGGTATGTGTTACCTAGTTTGAGATGGTAATCAATATATTCACAAATCTTTGCAGCTTTAGCTATAGGCGTGTTGTGTTCAGCTAAGTAATCATTATGATAGTGTAGGGGAGAGTAGGAAAAAAAATTGGCTTGGTTCAGGCTATTTCATTTTTAGCCCATTTCTAGATGCTTATAATAGTGTAAGTAAATGATCTATTCAGATTTGTCCCTTTCGAGGAAAATATTGAAGTAGGGCCTGTGCATCCCATTAGATGAATTAGGCGGTTGCCTAGTGCGCCAACCATTAGGGGACACAAAAAAGCAGCCATGTGGGGCCTTGAGCAGAGTCTATCTCGCTCGCTGCAGAGAGGAGTAGAGACTCGGCGGACAGCGAGCGGCGCCCAATCTGCTCGCAGCCCAGAGAAACACACACACTCGGCAGGCCACAAGCAGCGACTCAGCGAATGAGGTAGGAGTGAGGGCCAGGGCTGGTGCCAGGGTGGGGGTGGGCGTAAGACAGGAAGTTCACCTAGGACACCTAATACCCTTGCACCGGCCCTGGATTGAAAAAATACCTTGAATAGCCTCCTCAAAAACAGTATTTTCAGAAACCATTTCTTCCAGGCTCATTAGCTCTGGGAAGGTTGAGCCCTTCTCTTGTGCCTCTAGAATTGTGCCTGGACCTGGTTACCTTAGAGACCATCTGTGCCTTTATATCAGCTCATTTATGTTTGAGGTTTCTCCATTTCCTTGAGTATCAATCACAATAGATCTGCTGTTTGGTATAATTGTGAGTATATATTCTTAAAGTGCTTCCCACAGAGCTGGGTGAAATGTTATACCATTTCTCTGGACCAAAAATTAGACTTTGCTGGGATGTAAGTTGAGATTTTGTACTTTCCGCATGTGGTCAGTCATTTATTTGTAGCCCTTGGAGCCTCAGTGTGCTTCTGGTCTCTAGAGCCTGGAAGTTGGCAAAAGTCCTAGCTCTTGCAAACAAAAAAATTAGAGGAGTTGAAGTCCTTCAAATTTATCTGTCTCCCTGTAAGTAGTGTTTTGGTTACAGCATCCTGGTGTATCCAGGGAGGATACATTTCAAAGAAATCTGTGCAGCCCCATATACATGGATATATGGCCGTGCAGAGATCGACTACAGTATTTTATAACCTGCTGATATCAGGTACGTGCAGATTATAAAATACACTTATGCTTCCTTACACACAAAAATCTGCAATGCATTGAAAGTACTAACTTTTCTGATCTATTTAAAAAATTTATGCAAATATATTTTACATGTGAAAAAACTATGACTTGCGGGTATAAAGCCTTGTTTATGCACAAAAGTCATATATTTTAAAATATACGCACATAACTGAAATCACTAGTTTGCCAAAATTGCCACTAATTCACCCAGTCCTCCTCTAGAACTCCCCTCAGTTCATCCAGACTGCCTACCCAACTCATTGTAAACAATAGACGAGTCTATCAACTGCTCAATATAATTAGCAGATGTAAAAATATGGGAATAAGGGGTGAATTTTCTAAACACTTATGTCCATAAAACTTGCATATATGCATGTAAGTAGCTTTTACTTATCAGCATGCTGTTTTATAACATCAGATATATGCACATATTTTCAGTCTCTGAAGCACATTGATATATATGAAAAAAGGCACAGTCTACAGGCATTGTAGAGCGGAGCCAAGAGGTACATGTGCATGTTGCTATTTTGTAAGAGATTTATGCATGTACATTTGGCAATTTATTTGCATAATTTTTCACCTGATAACTTTCTTGCGCAATTGCTATCAGATTCATCTGTTGTTTACTATGGTTTGGTGGGTGGTCTGGGTGAACTGGAGGGAATTCAGAGTGAGGAACTAGGAGAGTCTCAATGGCTTATAGGACTTGCTGAACTGATGGAGATTTTGACAAAATGATGATTTCAATTATGTGCATGTTTTGAAATATACAGACTTCTAAGGGCAAATAAAGTTTTATGTGAGGAAGTCACAATTTTTTCACATGTAAAATATGCATGCATATGTTTTTAAAATAGCTAAGAAAAATACAGGCATTCAAAGCATTGTAGATATTAGCACAAAAGGAAACATATGTGCATATGTTTCCTGTTAGACATGCACATATTTTATCTGTGTGTACCTGATATGTGCAGTTTATAAAATACTTTAATAAATCTCCACATGGCCATATACACGCATATATGGGGCCATGCAGAATTCTTTTAAAGCTATCCTCCCTATTGCCAAATGTATGTACATAAGTCTCTAATAAAATGACAACTTGCATGCGTACCTCTTGGCCCCACCTCTGAATTCACCTAGACTGCCCCTTTTTTTGCATAAATGTGCATGGAAGATCGAAAATATTGTGTACTTTTGATGTTTATAAAATAGCGTGTATGTGTGTGCAAGCTACTTACATGCATTTATGTTTATTTTATGCCCTTAAATGTTTGAAAATTCACCCCATAGAGCAGGGGTGGCCAAGTTCAGTCTTCAAGAGCCACAAATAGGCCAGGTTTTCAGTATATCCACAATGAAAATGTATAAGATAGATTTGCATACAATGGAGGTATTGCATGCAAATCTCTCATGCATATCTGGCTAAGTTGAGCTGAATATCAATCTCATAGAAGAAAAAAATTGCAGTGTGAGCATTCCAGGGAGGAGCTACTTATACAGCTAACATAGGCCCAGATTCATCATTCCATTATAAACATAGAGGAATGATTGCTCGTGGCCAAAATAGGGGCAGGGAGGCAAAAGTGTGCAGCTGGCTGCATTGCAGTGGTGCATTTTTGCTTGCCGTGGTTGTGGCTGCACTGCACACTTTTGCCCCGTACCGTCAATGGGAAAGGTATAGTTATTTCCGCTGGCACTGCCGGCGATAATATGTAAAACATTATCGCCCGTAGTACTACCAGGCCCTAAATGTTTCAACGCCCCCCAAACCCTGCCTCTTTCCCTCATTTATATTTTAAAGTCACAATTTAATGAATGACCTGAATATCTGGATAGGAAGAGATTTTTTAACTTAGCCGGTTATGTTAGCCGGGTAAGTTAGAAATGTCTAAATCTTCAGGCACATACTGTGCTGTTCATACATCTGACTGTGCATGTAAAACTGGCCCCAAAATTGTAGTGCACCGCCAAAACCCCACCTCCAATTACTAATTACCCTCTTATAGTGGTATAAATAGATGACTAATAGGTATGCTATCCTAGATATCTCTCTCTCTCTCTCCCCTTATCCTGTTTAAGGCATATTGACAACATGCTATTGCACAGAACATTAAACATCCTTCATTTTCGTAAACTCCTCCCCTTTGAGTAAAATTAGCATATGCATCTCACAATGCAATAAATAATAGAGATATGAATCATGTGCCCCATCGTTTTAACGATCAGGTTCGGATGGAGGGAGAAAAAAATCGGATCGTTAGAGATGTGAATTGGAATCGGTTCCGATTCCAATTCACATCGTTAATTTTTTAGTGAGACCTGAGCAGATAAAAAAAAACCCCACCCCGACCCTTTAAAAATGACCCCTTTGCTCTCCCACCCTCCCGAACCCCCCCCCCAAATGTTAAATTACCTGGTGGTCCAGTGGGGGGGGGGGGGGGGGGTGTGCCGGTGAGATCTCCCGCTCTTGGGCCATCGGCGCCATTTTGGCTACCACTGATAAAAATGGCGCCGATGGCCCGATAAAAAAAAACCCACCCTGACCCTTTACAAATTACCCCTTTGCTTCTCCCACCCTCCCGACCCCCCAAAAAACCTTTTACATGTACCTGGTGGTCTAGCGGGGGTCCGGGAGCCATCCCTTCAATCATACCCTCGGTGCCGGTGCTGGACTGGTTTCAAAATGGCGCCGATCGCCTTTGCCCTCACTATGTCACAGGGAGCGACAAAGTGAGGGCAAAGGCGATCGGCACCATACTGGCAGTCGATCGCCTTTGCTCTCACTTTGTCACAGGGAGCGACCGTGCAGGCGTAACTTGTACAACAAAGGTAGGGGGGGTTTAGATAGGGCCGAGGGAGTGGGTTAGGTAGGAGAAGGGAGGGGAAGGTGGGGGGAGGCCGAAGGAAAGTTTCCTCCGAGGCCGCTCCGATTTCGGAGCGGCCTCGGAGGGAACGGAGGCAGGCTGCGCGGCTCGGCGTGCGCAGGCTGCCGATTTTGGGCAGCCTTGCACGCCGCTCACTGACCCAGGATCTTAATGGATACACGTGGCTACGTGCATAACTATTGAAATCCCACGTACTCTTGTTCGCGCCTGGTGCGCGAACAAAAGTGCGCGTGTGCGCACATTTATAAAATCTACCCTATACTGTATGTGTGCTGTGTGCAGTGCTGGCTGATTCCTTTTCCACACTGAAAAAACTGTTAGTTAAACAGAATCAGAAAGACTGGAAATCTGATAAGTCTCTTCTTCTCTTCAGTTCATCAGTATATTATCCTCACTGCTGTCTTATCTCAGACACTAAGACAAGACAGAAACAAAAAAATCATTGACACTGCTGCACTCTCCATACTCCTATTCTTATCATTCCTCAATAAAGAAAAAAAAATCATACCACTGCCTCTGTCTTTCTGGAACAGTTAGATAGACCACATCAACAGAAAAATTAAGAAACAGCCTTTTACCAGTTCCAAATACAAATTTTTCTAGCATTTTTAAACTTGAGAGAGCATCTCAGCAGATGTCTTTGCCTAATAACTGCTAAAGGAAATACAGAGCTTCTTGCACATGCTCAGAAATTTACAGTGGGTGTATGTTAGTGTCACTTGATCCAGGTAGCTGCTATAGGCTATCTAAAAATATGCAGCACTATGATTTGTCCTCTGTTCTCCTTGCCAACTTGTCCTCCTTCAGCTCTGACAGAGGAATGATGTCACACAGGCAAGAGTTGGTTGCTATAGTTACCTGTTTTTTTGGTTTGTTTTTTTTGCTGAGCAGTACACAGCCAAAGATTTGAATGTGCCATAGACTTGAATGGGAAACATAAAGAAATGAGTCAAAATTTTGCGTTTCATTCTTGGGACCTCTGCATTTGTTTCAATAAATGAAATTAACATAAACTCCTTCATTATGTTCACCCAATTGTTTCAAGCAAACTCAAATTCCTAGCAACCTATGCAAAACTAGGATTGGTGTCAACAGATCAAAGCTTACTAGGCTACTGAGAATCTGGAGCTACAAGTGAAAATGAAATGCAGATTTTCCAGTTCCTGCAGGGAGTTTAAACTAGTTTTGAATTTTTAATTCATATCTCAGTATATTCTGTTTTTTGTAGTCTCTGCTTTGAAATCAGCACTGCAGATACCGGAATGTATCATGATAGGATTTGTTCAAACAAGCACTGGCCTAATATCTCCCTCCGGTATTGGGTGACTTGGTAACTATAGTCATTCTTTTTCTGTGACTACATTATCCAGCTGCAAATAGATCTGATTATTATAATCCATGGAGGATACAATTCAAACAAATGTGTGTATATGGCCATATGTATGATATATATACGTTTTATAAAATATACTTATCTCTACCCTGCAACATATGTGTGAATGTGGGCTTATCCGTGAATATATGCAATGCATTGAAAGAGAGTATTTCAATGCATTGAAAAGCATACTTTTCCTATCTATTTTAAAAATATACACACATAAGGTCAGATTTTTAATACTCCCAGCTCATAAAAAATGGGGATTATGCACATGGCTGGGCCTTGTGCGCGCCGCGTGCATTTTATAAGATGTCCGGCCGCGTGTGTAACCCCCGTTACACACACAAGAGCCAGGACTCTGTGAAGGGGCAGTCTGGGGGGTGGAGCGGGGCAATCTGAGACAGCACCATTCCTCGCTGTCCCAGAGCCTTGAGCGCCGGCCGGTTGCCGGCACGCGCAAGTTACTTCAGGTCGGGCCTGAAGTAACTTGAAAAATAAAAGGTAAAAACATGTAAAAATGTTTTTTTACAGGGTGGGGAGGAGAAGGGAAGGGGAAGGGAGGTTAGGGTAGAGGGTAGGAAAGTTTCCACCCAGTCCACTCCTAAATTACAGCGGACTGGGAAGGAACTAGGAATGGCTCTGATGCGTTACCGCCCGAATGTTGACCAAATCGACCACCCCTTGCATGCACCACCGCTGATTTTATAACGTGTGCGCTAGAGGTCACAGGTCACCAGAAGAGAGTGTCCGAGTGGATAGTAAGGATCAAGGCCAGAGTAACAGTTCAGAATGGTCAACCGAAACAGGGGTCAGTACCTGTAGTCAATCCGGAAATAGTCAGGTCAGGCAAAGGTCAGGTTCCAGGCAGGTTCCAGGTCAGGTCCGGGCAGCAATCAGGAGTAGTCAGTGAACAGGCAAAGGTCAGTACCGTGAGATCAGTCCAAAGGGTACTACGAAGGATGGAGAGACGAAGGAACAGAAGACACTGGAACAGGAGACACAGGAGACACTTGTACAAGAGACGCTGGAACAGGAGACACTGGAACAGAAACAGGCAAACTAGAGATACTGGAGTGTATGACCCGATTGCCAAGGCACCATTCAGGGGAACGGGCCTTGCCTTATATACCTGGGTTGCATGATATCATCAGGGAGCGCCGGGTTCGGGGGTCCCGTGCTTGGCCCTTTAAATAGGGCTGCGTCGGCCGCGGACGCGACTGGGGGCAGGGTCGAGGAGCAGGAAGACGCGGAGACCCTGCGGGAGCTTCGCTGTGAGGCCAGCATCGGAGACGGTGAGCAGGGGAGCCGGGGACGCCGTGAACTAGCTGCGGTTGCAACAGAGGAAAGCCTGGAGCTTGTAGATGGGACAGCGAAGTGATCAGGCCCGGCCGCGGAGCGGATGCTGCCAGGAAACGCAACAGTAAATGATAGCAGAGAAGACAAATTTCCCTATTCAGTCTTCTCTGGGAGTGGGAAGGGGTGTGATCAGGGCAGGGCAGGGTCAGTATAGTACCGTATGAATTAAAATCTTGTTGCACTCCTGCTTAGTATCCCTGCTAGAAGATTACTACTGCCAGTTGGAGCATGGTAATTCCATTTTGATAGTCTTAATGGATTTATCTGTGAAATTTGATACTGTCAATTACCACATTTTGTTATTACATCTAGCAAACTTGGTATTGGTGGGGCTCTATTAAGATAATTATATCTTACCTACAAGGTAGGACTTATCAGGTAGTGTTGGAGAAAATCAGCTTTTGATCTTGACATCGACATGGTGATGCTTCTCAGGGTTTTATGTTAGTGTCTATGTTATTTAATCTGTATTTTACCCAATTAGGAGAGATGCTTCAGGGGAGAGGGGAGGCAGGGGGCATGGTTCTTCTTTCACTATTATGCCGACAATGAACAACTCTACACTACACTTAACTCCAATACTGACAAGGAGGTTGCAAAACTTAATGGTTGCCTAAGGGAAGTAACCACTTGTTCAGAATGAATAAACTGCAGATTGATCCCAGTAATGGAATTAGCAAATCCAAAATTCCTAATTGGACTATTCTATCCACCTCGTCTAATTCTCTCCCAGATTCATAGCCTAGGAGAGGTGTTGGAGTTCTGTTTGCAAATGGTACCCCAAATTTCATTGATTGTTACCTGTTTTTATTTTCAGTTATGCAAGTTTCCCCTTCTATGCCTTTTTCTAGGTAAGTCTGTTGGCTACATTAACATTTGTTTTTGTTATTTTTTATTTATTTAGAAACTTTTATATACCGGTATTAGTGGGGACATCATACCGGTTCACATATTAACAGAAGGTTTAGAAATACATTTCAACAGGGAAAGCGAACTGGGCAGGGGGATAACCTAGGGCAGTAAGGAAAATAGATTAAACAACAAGAAATCAACAAGAGGTCATAACAAGAAGACAACAATGTACAATGTGATTAAATTCCTTAATATAAGGAAAAGGGCGGTCACCTAGGGGGTATGAGCGATAGAGGGAAGGGAGCATCTATTCTGTGTAGGCTTGGTTGAACCTGCCTTGATGAGTACTGCAGTGTGCTTTTGGTTTGTCTATAACAAAAGTTTGTAAGAAGAATGCAGCTGGTGCTGAATGCAGCTTTTCACATACTAGATGGTATAAAGATTTGTAATCATGTGACCCCAGTTATACGAGGGAGAGTTATCCATTGTTTTCAGGATAAAATTTAAAATACTCATCTTGCTTTTTAAGTCTTTTATGGGATTGGGATTGGGATCAGTATATGTAGCTACACATTTATGTCCTTTCTCGACAGGATTTCCAAATGCCTCCAGATTTGCAGGACTGGCTGATCCAATACAGGCTTTACCACACTGCATGCATGAATTGCAGTCCAACTTTTCTTAGAGACTGCAATAGGGAAATCAGAACTACAATTCCCTGCATGCAATAGTATAAAACCAGGGCTGTCCTGAAAAAAAATGGAGCCATCTCTGGAATTGCACCTAATCTGTGGAAAAGTAACAGCGCTTGCGGGTTGGTCCCATGAGCCACTATACTCACCCTGACACTGCCAAAAGCAGCCCTGAATGCCATCATCACTCTCCCGCAGTTGGGATGCTGCTGTTTCCTCAATACCGCCAAGCGTGCCCCCCACATGCCTCCATGCTGTTCCTGTCCAGGAACTGCCTAAGCTGTGGGCACAACTCCCTGTCTTAAAAAGCTCAAGGTGAGAAAGTCCCTGTGGTGCCCTTAGATGATATCATCAGCCCTTGCTATATAAGGGCTCCTCAGATGACTCACTGGTGCCTCAGCAATGGGTCTCCAGTAGTAGCAGTGCATGTGGCTTGTGTTGTGAGATCCTGGTTCCTATTGTCATGTGTTTCTGAATCCAGCCTTGTCTTCCAGCCTTGCCTCATCTATCCTTGCCTTGTCCAGCCTTGCCGTTCAGCATTGTTGTTCCAGCCTTCCTTGCCCTGCCCTTGGCTGACTCTTCAGATCTTGATCTTTTGCTTGGACCTGACCACGATTGCCTGCAGGCTGGACTTGAGCTCTTGCTTGGACATGACCATTCTTGTTAGCCTCCTGCCGCGATCTTAGCCTGCCTCTGACTCCCTTAATCTGCTGCCTGTCTTGACCCTGGTATGTCTTTGGACTCTGACTTGCTTCACCACCCTAGTGACCTGCCTAAGTCCTGTCAGCTGCCAGAACCCAAGGGCTCAACCTGCAGGGGAGGCAGCTGGTATAGGTGAAGCTCCAGAATGTCCTGCTGTAGGGCGTGTTCATCAGCTGCCGACGTAGAACTCATAGGCTCGCTTACCAGGCTGCGTCAACTATACAGCAGCACAAAGAGCTCACACCCCCACTACCCTTCACTCTTGCCACAGGATATATGGCTATTGAACAACCTTGATTTGTATCAAAAACAAGTCAAAGCATGATTATTTTTTCTAGCTTTTTAACCTCTTTTGAAAAGGGATTACATTGGCAATTTTTGTTCTAATTGCTAACTCGGATAATGTTATTTATTTCAGGCTTGATTTTTTTCGCTGACAACTGTCCTGTTAGCTATTGTGTATAAACCTCCTACACCTGTGGGAAGATCCACATTAATAACCTCTAGGGATGAGCATTCATTTCCTACGCATTGGTAATCCACAACGTATAGGGCCATATTCGTTGTATTTGTGGGGAAGCGAAACGTATCGCGATTCCCCACGAATACAATGAATCTTTGCCGAATTATTCGGCCATCTAAAGGAGCGAATTTAAACAAATCCCCCACCCTCCTGACCCCCCCCAAGATTTACCAAAACTCCCTGGTGGTCCAGCGGGGGGTCCGGGAGCCATCTCCTGCACTCACGCCCTCGGCTGCCGGTATTCAAAATGGTGCCGATAGCCTTTGACCTTACTATGTCACAGGGGCTACCGGTGCCATTGGTCAGCCCCTGTGACATAGTAAGGTCAAAGGCTAGTGGCACCATTTTGAATACTGGCAGCCGAGGGCGTGAGTGCAGGCGATGGCTCCCGCACCCCCTGTTGGACCACCAGGGACTTTTGGCAAGTCTTGGGGGACCCTCCTGACCTCCACAAGACTTGCCAATAGTCCCTGGTGGTCCAGCGGGGATTCGGGAGCAACCTCCTGCACTCGGGCCGTCGGCTGCCAGTACTCAAAATGGCACCGATAGCCTTTGCCCTCACTATGTCACAGGGGCTGACCAATGGCACTGGTAGCCCCTGTGACATAGTAAGGTCAAAGGCTATCGGCACCATTTTGAATACCGGCAGCCGAGGGCGTGAGTGCAGGAGATGGCTCCCGGACCACCCGCTGGACCACCAGGGAGTTTTGGTAAGTCTTGGGGGGGGGGGTCAGAGGGTGGGGGTTGTAGTTAATTCAATTTTAGCCGGGAAACGAATAAGAATTAACACATGAACGTATTGGGGGCCCCCTTGCTGAATGCATCGTATCTGCCCCCCGATGAATACGAATCCCGAATGCAACGTATGCATCCCTCTGCTCATCCCTAACAACCTCACCTCTCAGCTGTGTGGTTTAGAATGGGCATGTGTAGCATGCCCACACAACTAAAGATCCTCCATGGGGTAGGGAGGAGATGCTGGAGCAGAAAGCAAAAACAATATAAAATAACAATTAACAAACCATGCATTGCTATTGCAAGTAATGCAAACAAAATCAGTGCATCGCATATTTCCATAAGAAATTAGGACTCTTATACTCTGTAGGAAATGGAAGCACATTGCATTAGAGTAAAATAAGCATTTATTAGCATTGGAAAATTAAGATAATCAGTTGTTTTGTAAATTAGAACAGAAAACCACTATCCCGCCCTATAGCTCAGTTCAATGTAAGAAAAAAAACATTAAAATTCTCACCTAATTCTGGCTAAAATATTAGCATAAATTCTCAGGTAAATCTCACATGCTTTGAATATCTGTCATCCAGAAGTTTGATGAAGCAGCTGCAGATGCTTAGGGTGCAGCACTCAGATTAGATTCAGGGTCACCTTGCTTCTCCAAAATGAATGTTCAAACCTCAAATATATTAGAAATTATATTCTCTCTCTTCTCTAAATAAAACTATGACAAATCTTCTGAAATTCCCTGCACCTAAATTTCCCTAAAACTAATAGTGTGTAAGCAGATATTCTATGACTGTGAAACTAAATGAAAAATGAACGAAACAAAATCACTTAATTACTTAAAATCAATTACTTTAGAACATTAAGGTACTAGTTTTTTTTCAGTTGGCTGAATACAGGAGCATGCAAATAGCAAACTCTTTGCAGCAAAAGAAAAAGAATTACTTTCTACTTTTTTTTTCTGGTCTGCAGCCAAGTTGCAAAATAAAAGATCTCAACACTTGGCTATCTATCTCTCCCACTTTTTCTCTCCTCTGCCATTAAGCAAAACACATCTGTACATTTATACTTAATTAAAAAGGCTGATTAGTATTCAATCCCCCGTCTCTCATTCAATTTGAGCAGGTATCACCCACCCAAATTCTGATGCAAAAGCCTACAATAGGTCTTTTTGAATTAAAACATTCTTTTTTATGGAAAGTTGCATATTATAAATTCTAGCAATTTCTTTTTTTTCCAGTAATATCCACTTGGTGTAGGTGTAGTGTAGAAAATAAATACAACACTGGTGTCTGACTAAAGCAGCCCCCCTGAAAGGAAGAGAGGGGCATCAATGAGAATATAAATAACCATCACAATGCAGTGAGAATGACTCTTCTGTCAGTTTCAGGGGATCATTTTGCATTTCTCTGATACTAAAAAAGAAATATGCCAGTAACAATCTGTTTGAAATTTAATTTAGCCAGGCAGGGAAAGGAGCAATTTAATTACCCATTAGTTTACATATGCTTTATTTTAGTTTTGATGTTTGTTAGAGTTTATCCTGTTTTTTGCTTCCTGTGGTATTTTTTACTATTATTTAACTGGGATGTTATATTTCTTATGTTGTGTTCATTTTGGATTTTTTTAATTTGATTACTCACGTTTTTAACCCCTACCTCAAAGCAAGTTAAATGGAGATGCTGTAGATATTTCCCTACTCCAGAGGGCTTACAGTCTAAAGGGTCTATTTATTAAGCCACAGAATTTTCCCCTTTGGGGACAATGCTGCAGAGTACCACAGCTTAGTGAATCTGTGAAATTTTTCCTGGCAAGGAAATGCCTTCAGGAGTAAATGGTAGATAAAGTGTTCCTACTTGCCAGCACATGATTGTAACCCTGCAAGCCAGAGCCACTTTCTTTTCAAGAGAACAATTGGACCAATGAACATTAGAATATAAGACTTGCCACACTGGGTCAAACCAAAGGCCCATCAAGCCCAGTTTCCTCTTTTCAGCAATGACCAAGCCAGGTCACAAGTACCTGGCAGGATCCCAAGGGGTAGATAGATTCCAAGCCAATAATACCAAGAATAAGCAGTGGGTTTCTTTAACTGTACTTTAATAATGGTTAATTGACTTTTCCTCCAGGAACTTGTCAACATTTTTTTTTTAAATCAGCTACACTGTGGGGCGGATTTTAAAAGGCCTGCGCGCGTAAATCCTTCCGGATTTACGCGCGCAGGGCCCTCGTGCGCTGGCGCGCCTATTTTGCATAGGCCGCCGGCGCGTGTAAAGCCCCAGGACGCGCGTAAGTCCCGGGGCTTTCGAAAAGGGGCGGGAGGGGGCGTGTCCAGGGCGTTCCCGAAACGACGCGGCGTTTCGGGGGCGTGCCACGGCGTTTCGGGGGTGGGCCCGGGGGCGTGGCGCCGGCCCGGGGGCATGGTCGAGGCCTCCGGACCAACCCCTGGGAATGGAGGACGGAGCGGGGCTGCCGACTGGTGCTCGCAAAGTTACGCCTGCTTTCAGCAGGCGTAACTTTGCCGACAAAGGTAGGGGGGGTTTAGATAGGGCCGGGGGGATGGGTTAGGTAGGGGAAGGTGGGGGAAGGTGGGGGGAGGGCGAAGGAAAGTTCCCTCCGAGGCCGCGTATTTTTTAAAGATCTATTCCTTCAGCTTTTACCACATCCTCTAGCAACTAATTCTAGAGCTTCATTATGAGTTTGTTGAATTCGTGGACCCTTGAGCTGACTAGGACAGATGATGATGCACTGTGGAAGGTACACAGAGGGTGTCGAAGCTGGGAGGCGGCACAGGCAGGAAACCAGGAGGATCTTCATCACTGGAGACCCGAGGTTCCCCCTGGAGGAACCTGTGAGGACCCAGGCCGCTTGGACTTACGAGCGGTCCCCTGTGGGTCGGTTTCCAGAGGCTAGAGATGAGTAGAGCTGGAGCCAGGAGGCCAATCGTAACTTCACCACTGGAAGCCCGCGGTCCCCCCGAGAGGAGCTCGTGAGGACCCGAGCCGCTTGGACTTAGGCGAGACCTCCTAGATGAAAGCCGGAGTCAGGAATCAGTGGACGAGAGCTGCAGTCGGAAGCCAGTGGATGAAAGCTGAAGTCAGAAGCCAGTGGACGAAAACCGGAGTCAGAAGCCAGTGGACGAAAGCCGAAGTCAGGAACAGCAACTCTTAGGTAGAGTGAACTTCGTTGCAAGGCAAGGATAGGCTTGTCAAGCCAGTTTAAGTACTGGCAGCATCTGACGTCACATCCTGAGGCAGAGCATGGTTTTCCCGCGCTGGTCCCTTTAAATAGCAGAGCCCCTGCGCGCGCGCACGCCTAGGGGCGGAGCCAGCCCAGACGTTGGCAGCGTCTCCCTCTGCGAGGGAACGCAGCGAAGAAGTTTGCCGGCTTGACTAGGCCTCAGAAACGCCGCAGCTGCCACGAGACTACCTGGGGTAGGTGGGGGACCGGCTCGCGAACCTCCGCGGGTCGAGCGCACAACAGAGTTGAGTAAAAAATTATGTTCTCATTAGTTTTAAATGTGTTACTTAGTAACTTTATTGTGTGTCCCTTGGTCTTTGTACTTTTCAAAAGAGTAAACAACTGATTAATGTTTACTCATTCTATTATACTCATTATTTTACAGACCTCTTTCATATCTCCTGTCTGCTGTCTTTTTTCCAAGCTGAAAAGTCCTAACCTCTTTAGTCTTTCATCATAGGGGAATTTTCCATCCCCTTTATCATTTTGGTCACCCTTCTCTATACCTTTTCTAATTCTGCTATTCAATGTATTTTCAATCATGACCCCTAGATCCTTTTCCTGAGTGGTGACTCCTAATGTGGAACCTTGTATTATGTATGTTGACTCTCAGTGTGTGGACTCTTAGTCTGACTTATGATAGATGAGTCAGTAGGTGGATTGAGAACAAGAGTCTTTAAAACTGACCTTAAAGATGTTTTGAATTTGATCACGTAGTTAAATCTCAATAAAGTATTTATTCAAAAATATCATAGTTCAGGAACATAACACAAGAACTTTAAATAAGCATATACATGAAAAGTAGGTAACAACCAAACAAGTGAAATAAAGGCAGAGCTCAGGTTGCAGCGAGGCGTTCATGGTTGTAGACAGTTGCCAAGTTAGCCAAAATGCCTCACTGCAGAGAATATAAGGATCTAACGTTAAGTAAAGATTCTAAACGGCACAAGCCCTTTGAGGATTCTAAACAACACATAACAGCACACATACCTCAAGGCTCAGCAACGCGAGTCCCCCATTCCAAGCCTTTCAAAATAAAGATGCATGCTCTGGAACAAACAATCAAACAGAGCAGCAACAAGTGTCCCCGAGATGACACCCGCGCCCACTCCACGCATGCACACCTCCCGACGTCAAGACTTCAAAAGCCACGGGTCGTCACAGCACGCAGCGCCGGTAAACTTCCCGGATGATGTGATGACAAGCCGGACAATAATGATCCACCTGGGCCCTGGCATAACCCACCCTGACCAGCGGTAAGGTCACAACATGTAGCTATAATTTGCATTTCTCTTCCACAATCGCATCACTTTGCACTTGTCCACATTAAATTTAATTTGCCATTTGCATGCCCAATCTCCCAGCTTTGCAATATCCTCTTGCAATTTCTCACTATCTTCTTGGGATTTAACAATTTTGAATAATTTTGTGTCATCTGCAGATTTTATCACCTGATTTGTTCCCATTTCCAGGTCATTTATAAATATATTAAAAGTAGTTGTCCCAGAAAAGATCCCTGGGGCACTCCACTATTCTCCTTTTTCCATTGGGAAAATTTACCATTTAGCCCTGCTCTCTGTTTCCTGTCTTTTAACTAGTTGACAATCTACAATAGGATACTTCCCCCTATCCCATGACTTTTTATTTTCCTAAGAAGTCACTCATTACTATAGACTTTGTCAAATCCTTTCTGGAAATCCAGATACACTATATCAACTTGCTCATGTTTATCCATGTTTATTTACGTCCTCAAAAAACTGTAGCAAATTTCTGAGGCAAGACCTGTCTTGTCTAAATCTATGTTGGCTTTGTCCCATTAATCTATATTAATCTATTTGTTCAGCAATTTTGTTCTTCATGATAATTAGTTTCTAACATTTTGCCTAGTCCAGATGTCAGACTCACTGGTTTGTAATTTCTCGATCACTCCTTGATCCCTGTTAATGGATTACATTCAGATTCTGTAGGTATTTCCCTATTCTCAGAGGGTTTTATTATCATTCATCACTGGATTTATCATTCATCGCTGAATGATGAATCCAGCGAAAACGGGGGGGGGGGGCATGAGGGCAAAGGGGGATGGGCCTGCAAAAGCCCGCAGCGTTCACACCACCACGGTGTCTTCGCTGCCGGGTTTTGCACCGAATAGCGCCACCATGAAAGGTGGTGCTATTCGGCGTGCTACTGCCGACGATAACATTGGTAACATTTTCACCGGCAGCGAAGACACCGCCGACTCCTCCCTCCCCCTAATTAAAATGACTTGCTGAAGGTCACAAGGAAGAGCAGTAGGATTTTAAGCCTGGCTCCCCTGGTTCATAGACCACGGCTCTAACCACTAGGACTGCTCCTGCTCTGCTTATGTCCCTCCCTGATCTTGTGAAAACCCCTGAATCCCTTTGTTCCAATCCCTGCTACATCTTCAGGTGGCCCCAATAGCATACATGTAAAAACAAAAGACCATATGTGTCCCGTCCTTGGCCTATCCCCCTCCCTCCCATACCCTGCCCCTTTCTGCAAAATAATTAACCCTCCTAGCACCTGGGATCTCCTGCCCACCCATTCCTCTGATCTTCCCAGATCACTACCTTTCCTTCCATGGTGTTCTATTTTTTTTTATTCTTTATTGCTTTTTATACAATTTACAAAGAAAACTTTGCTCAGAAATTCTGTAACATATTTTCTCACAACATATACATTAACATCAGGTATCATCCATTATATAGACCACAATCTTATTTCAGGAATATAAGGTGGGAGAAAAACAGAAATCGTGGGAGTCATTGAAGAAAAGAAAAAACATATCTCAAAAGAAATAGCTTAACAAGCTAGTCAAATTTAAACTCTTCATTCTCAGCCTGGGTTAAATCTTAACCCGGTTCCTCATTTGGAGAGGAGGTCACAAAGGCCCTCTTTCTATCCTAAGCTGTTCCGGGGCATAACATATATACACATCTCGATTTAAGGTAACAACCCCTTTACAGGGGTATCTTAGAAGAAACTTAGCCCCTATTGTATTCAACTCCTGTCTCATAGAGAGGAAAGCCTTCCTCCTCTCTTGAGTTATCTTCGACAAGTCTGGGAAGATTTGGATCTTTTGACCCATGAAACTCTCACTCATATATTGAAAATAAAATTTCATAAACAAGCTAACATCTGTTTCAGTAATTAAAGAAACCAGTAAAGTCACTCTCATATATTTCTGCAGAAGATTCCAAGATTTCAGTTAAATTGCTTAAATCAAGTTGTGGCTGATTACCTTCCCTGTTTCTATTAAATGGGAGGAAATAGACCTTATTTATAAGTGGAATCTGATCAGATGGTATTCTTAATATTTCTGTTATATATCTCCTCAAAGTTACTCAAGGTTGTTCCCTGATTATTTTTGGGATATTCAAAAGTCAATCTCCTCAGTCTATTTTCAATAAGTTCCACTCTTCTGTTGACCACTTACTTATCCTGGATTAAAGCTTGACAGACATTCTGTGTCGATTTTACTGCTACTTGTAATTCCATAATCTTGCTTGTATTTTCACAAATCTTAACAGGATACACCTTTTCAAGTATAACTAATTCTCTTCCAAATAATGTGGTGGGGAAATTTTTATTTGTATAAGATCACCTTCATTGCAGGCCTATTATTCTGAAATAGATTTCCTAAACAAATATGGAAAATGGTTTCCACCAAATCTTTTAAAAAAGTACTAAAAACATTTAAGGTGAATTTTAAAAGCCCAGAGTATGCCAAAGTCAGGCTTGCGCATACCCACCAAATTTTAAAAGCCATCCAGATGCACATGTATCTCCTGCTGTGTTCACAACTCACTCCATGCCAAAAAAGGGTGTGGTTTAGGCATGGTCTAGGCAGGGCATGATGGCTTCTCTTGGCATCGCCAAGAGATGTGCATGACTGCAAATATTTATGCACCCTGGCGTTCACCCAGTTCCACTGCTGCGTGTGCTTATTTCTGCTATGGAGGAAGTATACTTTGTAAAAACAAAAACCTGACATTTTGGATGGGTTTAAATGGTCTGAGGTAAGTAGGGAGAGTGCAGGCTATCAAACCAGGGGGATTTCGAGGACCTAGCTCAACATTGGGTGAACTGGGGGACAAATTGGTGAAACTGGTCATGACATGGACGCACGCCAGTTTTAAAATACCCTAGCTTACACAGTAGTAACAGGATTTATGTGCCTAGGTGCACACCTACTTAAAATTAGGAACAAATGTGCATGCACATGCTAATTTTTAATATGCGCTTGTAACCGATAACCATTTTCAGTTACCATTAAGTCCTGGGATATGACATTAGTGCCATTAGTGAGAGAAATTATTAGGGGAGGATCAATGCATTCTTGCTCCTCCCATTGAGGGTGCAGGAAGGGACATCCCACTTCAGAGGTTTTATAGGAGATCTCCACTTAGAACTCAGGGGGAGGGGCAGTATAAATTGCAGTTCTGTAGGAAGGCTGGAGATTGTTTTCCTCAGTTATAATTTTGGCCTACCTGTGCACCATCATGCCTGGGATCTTTTGGAATGGGTTGAGGGCTCCACTTCTGTACTCTTCTCCCAAATTACACAGTGGTTGTCCTGGGATTTTTTACTTTTATGTGGTAGGAGTCTTGCTGGACACCTGGGCCTTTTCTGGACTCAGGGAATGAGGAACCCTGTGTTTGGCACGCCCAGGCATAGGGAAGACCTGACCTCCAAGATGGTGGCCCTCTGCAAGGAGTAACTCTGGTGTCAATTCTCTTTTGGGGAACAGAAGAGAAGGCTTTGCAAATTACTGGGATGAAGTGTTTTCTGCACCTCTTCCTACCCACTTAAGGACCTGTGAAGCTGCAGTTCCATCTCTGATCCCTCTCTAGAGGGATCTCCATCATGTCAAAAGGAAAAATCTACTAATTGTGAGTAAGAACCTATTCACATCTTAGAAGACACCCATCTGGGATCTTCACCCTGGGAGAGAGATGTTTGTCCTCTTGGTGCATGGGCAGGATTTTGGCCATCTTTTAAAGGGGTTTTCCCAGCCACCTTAAGGTTACCCTGCCCATGGGACCACCATTTTACTAACCCAGGAGAGCAAATGGATCTCTTGCCTGTTTGAAAGATTCCCACACAGATAAAGGGTCAAACTTGTAACAAAAGAAAGAAATACTGTTGTGCTGGAGTCAAATTTATTGTAATATGAAAGGAAGGTAACACTACAGCACTGTTACAGCATATAGACTCATGAAAAAAACCAGTGCCTGATTTACATTTTTTTATTAAATACTTCAAACATTTATATATTTATTGTGCCATTATTCACCTAACCTTTGAACAGTAAAGTTTTAGTTTGAACACTAACCCAGTGCATCGTCCTCGGTTTTATGGCACCAAAAGGATCCACACCTTGGGGGAAGGGGCAGAAAGAAGTGTTAGCCAAGAAGAGTTTACAAATTCTTTTATGGCCCCACTCGTGCAGGACAGGCACATGCAAGTGTGCGCTCAAGTTATAAAATCACCACCTCTCTGGGTGCGCACCAACGCACACGCACGCCAATGTATGCCAGCGCGCTGCTTTGAAAGTTATCGTCCCTCTGTTTAAGCAGTCTATCAAGGGGAATTCTATTGACTGCTCTCAGTAGCCAACCACCAATTTCAGGATTGGTTCTGATATATCCTTAGGCAGCATTTAATCTGCAGATGTGACCTTAAGATTCGTGTGTATGATAATTTTGTTTTATGTCTGTGTTTGCTCTGTACCCTTCCATGAACATTAGTGAATGTGTGCTAGTTATAATTTTTTTTAAATAAATAAATAAATTGTGAGCTGATTGCCATATTCGCATGGCACCAAGTTTTTAGGGATGAAGATAACATGCTGTATTTGAAAAAAACACACGTTACTGCGATGTTGAGGCACGTACCACCCATTAAAACCCAAATGCAACTTAGTAAATGATCCCCTAAGTTTGTAGCCAAAACAATGAAGGGTGAAGTGACTTAACACAGGATCACATTGAGCATCAGTAGGAAAAGCACTGCTCTAACCACTGGGCTGCTCCTTTACTATTTTACTTATTGTGTCATTTCAAGTCCTTGGCATCCCTATAAATATTGCAGCTTTGCTTATTCAATTGCTGTGTCTTATTGATTTGTACATCACCTCGAAAACAGGAAAGGTGGTTTATAAATAAAGTTGAATTGAATTGACATCATAAGCAGCGGTGAATAGTCCTCTGTGTTATCAGATTATACCTACTTACTCTTTCAACAGCGTGTGCAATGTACATATTGCATGAAATACAAGGAGAATATTGCTTTGAAAGTTTATACACATGTTCTCTTACTTCACTAGTTATGAATGACAACATTATTTATTCATGATCCCCCTGTGCCAGCTTGTTTCTGCTGCCCTAGCTCTGCCAATTTTTGTTACAAGCTATATAAGAAACGCTGGTTGAATTTAGGTATTTTCTTTTAAGAAAAGTTAAAATTAGCTCCAGAGGCATGAATCGTGTTTTGCCTACATGCTGGAAAAATGCACAGTCTATGAGCTCTAACCTTTCCTTTGAAGGCTCAGGCTTTGCTCAGATTGAATAAACTTCATTACATTGGAAAAGGCCCTCGTCCCATATTAATTTCAAGGAGAATGAAGCTATTGTTTAACAGACAGTGGATGACAAAATCCAAAAAAAGCATGACCTCAGGTCCTTCCATATAAAGTGCAGCTGAGCCAGATGTTGTAAAGGCAGCAGTGCAAGGCATGAAGAGGAGAGGGATCTTGTGATACAAATTAGGTGTCAGAAGCAATCTAGATCTCTTGACTACATTACAAACAAAAGATAGACATTTTTAATACACCAAAATATGTGGTGTGCTAAACGTGTAATCATATGTCACAATGATTTATATTTCCGCAATTAGATAGTGATTCAATATACTCTTCTAGAAAATAAACAGTTGCCCAGTATTGTTGTCTCTGATTTATTTATTTTGAAATATTTCTTACCTGCACCTTCCATGGTTCAGGGCAGGAAACAAAATTACATACATAATAATAAAACCATAAAACAAAATTATAATCTATAAATAAAACAATTTATATACACAAACTTAAAAAGGACAATAAACTATTAAACTACTTCCTGAAAAAACTCAGCCTTGAATATCATGAGTTAGACTGAACTCTCAGGTGCCTCTCTAAATAGAAACGTCTTAAGAGCTTTCTTGAAAACTTTTGTCTTGCTAGTGCTCTGAACCTGTGTTGGTAATGTATTCCGAAATACAGGGCCAGCAGTTGCCCTCTCATTAATTTCTTTTATGAGTGTCTAAGGGCAGGAGGAAATGTGAAGAAAATTTTTAATGGAGGAGCACAGAGGTCACATTGGAGCATAAATCCTGAGAGTGGAGTTAATCCATGGAAAATTGATATTTGTTAATAAATTAAATATAATAACAGCTATCTTGTATTGAATACATCAGTGTACCCGGAGCCAGTGAAGAGACTGAAAGATGGGAGTGACATGGTCTCTGGGGCCTATACCTGTTAAAGTCAAAGTAGTGGTGTTCTGTACCAACTGAACAAGACATAAAGTGTTAACTGGAAGACTTTGAAATGGGACTTGCAGTGATCTATTTTAGAGAAAATCAATGATTGAAACACAGTCCTAAAGTCAGAAGGTTCGAGGAGTGGCTTCAGATGGCATAATATTGCAATTTAGTGAAAGAGAACTGAATAGCAGAATGAATATGCAGTCACATGGATAATGACAAATCTAAACGTTGCATTCGTGGACCCTAAGGCTGAGGCAGGGTTGATGCAACCTTCAGGGAGAAGCCCTGACGTTCCCCCACCATTGGCAGGCATACCCAGATGAAACAGAAACCCAGCTGGAACTTTGCCTTTACCAGCTCATATTCCCTTCGGTTAAGCCTTTGGGTGCTGGGGCCAGCAGGTCTTAGGTGGGGGCCTCTGATGTTAGCAGAGATTAGGTGAAGGTCAGCATACCCGATGGCAGGCAGGAGTCAGGGGCAGGCAGTGGACTAGTGTATACAGGGACAGGCAATGGTCGGTGGCAGGCATAGGTCAAGCATATCCAGGAACAGGCAGTGGTCGGTGGCAGGCAGACATCAAGTGTATCCAGAAGGAAGCTGAGGTCAATACCAGGTATCCATTTGAAAGGAATGGTGGGATGGATAAGCAGGACAGGAAGGTGAGGAGATGAACAGGTGGGCAACAAGGGAGATGCTGAAGAACTGAAGACAAGGATGCTGGGCTGAAGAACTGAAAACAAGAATGCTGGGCTGATGATCTGAAGACAAGGACACCGGATTGAAGACAGGAATGCTGTAACAAGAGTCAGGAGGCTGGAGCAACATGCACTACTGCTGGAGTAGGGAGACCTGTTGCTGAGGCATGTTGTGACTGAAGCGTTGCCCTTATACAGGGCTTTGTCACTGACATTATCAAGAGGGTCCATGGGGGATTTCCTGCCATGGTTCCTTTAAATGCAGAGGAGAAACACAGGCACGCGCATGCCTAAGAAGGATGTGCCATGCAAGGGTTTGTCAGCGATGACCCTGCCATGTGTGTTGGCAGTGTCTTTCCACGTATGTTGGCAGCATGCTGCCTTGCTCAGGGTTGTTGCATCGGGCCGGCGCAGAGGTGAGAACAGCGGTACGTGGAGATAGCAACGTATGGTACGGACCACCAAATGTAAAATTAAAATCACTCCTAGACTAGTCCAGATGGTTAAAGAAATCAGAATATTGTGTCTATTAAAAGTGAAAACAAGTGGAGTATCTGTGAGGGGAACTCTGCTATGAATCAGAATTTGCATCTTGTCAACATTTAAAGAAAGGCAGCCAGCTTTGCACAGAGGATGGACAAATAGTGGCAAAGTAAAATGTAGCTGCCTAGAATGCTTTTAATGGCCTCTGTCGCTGACATCATCAAGAGGGGACGAAGAGGATTTCCCGCTTCAGTCCTGTAAATGCAGAGGAGATATGTGCATGCTTAAGGAGGAAGTGCCTCACAGGAGTTTGTTGGCACCGTCCCTGCCATGTGTGCTGGCAGCATCCTGCTGCTTATGTCGGTGGGTGTGCTGCCGCATTCGAGGTCGTTGTGTCAGGCCGGCCCGGAAGTGAGAGCGTCAGTCCATGGTGTAGAACATGGACCGCCAAACGTAACACTAAAATCACTCCTAAACTAGTCCAGATGGTTAAAAAAATCAGAATATTGTGTCCATCAAAAGTGAAAACAAATGGAGTATCTGTGAGAAGGACTCTGCTACGAATCAGAATTTGCATCTTATCAACATTTAAAGAAAGGCAGACAGCTTCACACTGTCGAGAGACAAATTGAGGCAAATTAAAATGTAGCTGCCCAGGATGCTTTTAATGGAAAGAAGAACTGTATATTATCAGCATAGAGCTTATATATAATGCTCAGTGCGGCAAGCAATCTGCAAAGGGGTGTCATGAAGATCTTGAATAAAGCCACATAGAAAGTGTAGATCCTTGAGGGACCCCTGATCACTTTGCTTGCCAAGAAGATGTCAGACAATATACCAACCTGCTGTTTTCTTTCAAAGAGATAGGATTTAATCATGATGACATGATTTAATCATGTCATCATGGAAAACGAGTACATATTCACAGGAAAGGTAAATACATTTATATAATGAGATATAAAGTGTGCTACAGATGCAGAATACATTTTTTATTTATGCCTTTGCCAGTGCTATTAGTGTAGAGCAAGCCTTCCCAAACTTGTCCTGGTGACCCCACAAGCAGAATTGGTTTCAGGATATGCGTAATGAATGTGTGTAAAATGTACCTGCATGTGTAATGGATATGCTAGAATTCAGTGTGGATTAGAAATTTCTTTAATTCTAATTTGGGTTGTTTACTGATTATTCAGATCCCTGCAAAAGGGACCCTTGTCCCGGGCAGGGCACAATATGTGCGGGACAGGCCACTAGAGGTTAGGCAAACAATAGGGACTAGTTAGGTACTAGGCTAGGAGGGAAAAGACAAAAGAGGGGGAGGGTGTCGGGTAACAAGAGGAGGGAGCTTGGAAAAGGGGGAAGGCAGTTGCAGGGATTAGGGAGCCATGCCCATTGGAGATCCCAGCCCTTTATAAGGCACCCTAATCATAGGGAAAACCCCTTTTCACCCTGGATGGACAGCAGATTGTGTTTCTTACATTATATTTGCTATCTGCAATACTACAGCTTTCATCTTCGGCAGCAGTGGAGAGGCATTCTGCAAGGTTTGGAAATATTCTTTCTACTTCACTTAGTGACTGTTTGATTTGCTCAGAACGGCAGCTGATAGCATTCGCTGGCTGGTATATTAAAAAAAAAAAAATTGTTTTTCTCAAATGTATAAGCTGCCGCTGTGTTGCTGCATGGTAGGCTTTTGGTAGTGCCCCCTTTCCGTGCAGGGCAGCACTGGCGTTTGGACGGTGCCGGAACCCTCTCCAGCCTCTTGCAGTCCGTTAAAGTGGCGATGCATGCTTTTCCGGCGCAGGGTGCCTCTCTGGCCTTTTTTGCAGGCCACCAATTTTCAGCAATGCGCTGGCCACCGTTTTTCGGCAATGCAAGCTTGGGGCCTTTCCTGCCCGATGCACGATTTGCGCTTTCTCCCGTCGCCAGGGGGCCTCCCCAGCCTTGTGTAGGCTGCCATTTCGTCAATGCTCGCTATGCCGGCGCCGGTGCCTTCTCCAGCAATTGGCAGGCTGACGCTTTGCAGGTCACCCCCTCTGCAGTGCACGCTTTGCGGGTGCCGGGCCTCTACGGCTTTTTCTGGGCCGCTATGCAGACTGACGAATTGTGGAGAAAGAGAAGACTTTTTGGTTTTGAGCTTTCCACGGTGTTGCGGCTGCTCCACGTGGCGGCATGCTCACGTCCGTCCTTGGCCGCCGCCGGAAGGTGGGTGAGAGGGGGTGGGAGAGGGAGTGATGAGTTCGGGCAGCTGCATTGCAGGAGAGGGGGGTTATGGAGAGGAGAATTGCTGCGATTGCATGATGCCGGTTGCCTGCCCCTTGCCGCCACCCAAGCGATGGGCCTTGGTCTGGCACCCTGACTTTCGGTCCGAGTGGCACCGACCACTGCGATCCTTTTCGGCGAGCTGGGAAGCGGCTGACCCTTTCAGTTGGTGGTGTGCGCTGGCGGCGGAGCAGGTGCGCATCGATGGTTGGGATTGGGCATTGCCCCGCAGGATCGGGCATGCATTGCCCCGTGGGATGGCAGCTGGTGAGCACTGCATCCAGTAAGCAGCAACCAAAGCGGCTTGGAAGCACATAGCCACTGCTGGAGTGCTGAGTCCAGCAATCAGCAATCGCAGCAGCTCGGAAGCACATGGCCGCTCAGGGTGGTAGCCACCGCTCACGGGGAGGGGGCGGAAGCTCACGGCACCTTGGCCGGGCTACAGGGGTAGCATCTGGTGAGAAAGTTAATTTGCAGCATCACTTCCGATTCAGAAAATGGTGGCCATATTGGGGAGGTCATCTTGAATACATATTTACATCTTTAGTCATTCGGCAGACATCTTGGGTAATCATACAGTGGCCATTTTAGAAAGGTCATAGTCACACAGCGGCCATTTTTGGAAGGTCATAATTAATATCTGCATGGCTTTGGGGGCCATCTTTAGATAGGACATGACATACTATCTCCACAACAATAGACACAGCTATAGTGACAAGATCAGACACAATGAGACATGAAGACGAGCTATGTGGAGTTAGCACTCTCACGAGAGGTGTATCTAGGAAAAAAAAGAAAGGAATATGGAGGAGGGAATTCATCCACATTTTCTCGCTGTTCTTACCTGATCAAGAGGAAGAGCAAAAAGATAGCAAAAATAAATATCACAATGTCGACGAAAAAGAGAAAAAACCAAGGGTGCCCAAAACACTTAATAATTGGGTGTCCACATTCCACATTTTCATGAGTGTTATAGTTGAGCGGGAGCTCTACTTAGCACCCTACCTCAAACATTATCTAGATTCCATCATGAAAGCACACAAAAACTATGGTGGTTGGGCTTGGTTCAACTACGATATCAAATTCTGAAAAGCTATGGTAGAGGATGGCTCTATATCCTGGTGCCAAAGGGTTGTCGACCTATGGCTAGATGAAATGACTTCCCAAAAACATACCACTCATGAACGCCCTTATTACCAATCCATTTTCAGAGACAGGCCCCTGAGTACACAGGCGGGGAGGCGTGACACATGCAGGCTATTTAAAGCAGGGCATTGCACCTGGGAATGCTGTAAGTTCAGACATGCATGTGCTAGTTGCGGAGGGTCACACCCGGCGGCGCACTGTAGAACATCAAAAGACAGACGACAACAGCCACCACCACAGCGCAATGGTGATGGGGCTGGCCCCATCTCTAATCAACATTGAAGCAATGACACCTTGGTTTCAGCGCTATCCACACAGCACCCAAGCGGTCGAAATAATGCAAGGCTTTACTGTAGGATATCTAATTCCATGTACGGAGGACCCACCATAGGCTCTTATTACAGCACGCAATGCAGTATCAATAAAATAGCACGAGGCGTTAGCATGGGACAAAATAAAAATGGAGCTAGCATTAGGCAGGCTAGGGGGCCCTTTTAAAGACCCCCCTTTTACAAACCTATTTATCTCCCCACTGGGCCTGATTCCAAAAAAAAGAACCAGGAAAATTCAGGTTAATACATAGCCTTTCATTCCCAAATGGAGGCTCCATAAATGACAGTATCGACCCATAATTATGTTCAGTCAAATACGCCTCACTAGATCAGGCCATAAAAATCCTACAAGACCTCGACAGTCAAGCTTTACTCGCTAAAGCAGACATTGAATCCGCCTTCAGACTGCTATCAGTACATCCCTCATCTTTCCACCTATTAAGTTTCAAATTCAAGGAAGAATACTTCTTTGATAAATGCATTCCTATGGGTTGTTCCATCTCATGTGCATATTTTGAGAATTTCAGTTCTTTCATACACTGGGTAGTAGAAAAGATGGCAGGATCCAAGCAATTAATGCATTTCCTCGATGACTTCCTACTCATCGGTAGGGACGAACAGGACTGTAGATGGCTCCTCTCTTCATTTCAAAAGATTGCGGAGGAATTTGGTATTCTGCTAGCACAGGGCAAAACTGAGGGCCCATCACAAAACATTGTATTTCTAGGAATAGAATTGGACATAAAAAATCGAATATCAAGACTTCCTTTCAACAAACATAGACAGACTCAGACAAGCACTATGACACATGAATCTAGTCAAAGAGGCTACTCTAGAACAGTTCCAGTCGTTATTAGGCCTTTTGAACTTCACATGCAGAGTTATACCCATGGGTAGGGCATTCTTAAGAAGGCTAGCACAGAGTCACGTGATGTGAATGAGCTGAGCAGGATGTTCCCTGCACAGCTCTGGATGCCACGCCGCCATTTCTTTATTAAACTAGCTGTTTAGATGCTTCACTTAACCTCTGGAAGTGAGAGATTATTTGCTCATGTCTATAGTTACATATATGAGCAAAACCCCACCAGTGAAACTCACTCGGGGAGGCAGGAAAGAAAAAGAAAAAAGTAAGGCGCCATAAGATAAAATGGCGACAGGCATGGTGATGGTGAAAGAGCCTCAGGAAAACCCTTATTGCGCGGAACATCTGCTATCCGAAATTAAAGAAATCATACATGCAGCACTGGCTGAAAAACTGTCTAGTATCGGCACCCAATTGGAGGAAGTAAAGTCGGTATTGGCTGACCTTGGGTCCAAGATGGACCATACTGTAATGAAACCGCTATCTGATGGGAGGAGCAATCAGATAGGAGTTAGCAATCTGTTCAGTTCGGAGTTAACAGTCTGCTTGGGAGTTAGCAATCTGTAGTATTTAGGAGAGTTGTGGGTGGATCCTTAGACCAGTGGCAGATGACCATGCCCCTGGGGAAGACCCCGAGAGGGACCACCGGTCAGGCTCAGAGTATGGAGACAGATACACACTAATTCTTTTATTAGATTGTATACTGAACCACCAGAGGTAGCAGTAGTGAGCTGGAATGCCCGGCTGGGCTGTAGTCCTTCAGAAGCTGGAACAGCGATTCCTGGAGGCTGAGCTGTAGAGAAACTGAAATATAGTGAGTAGGCAGGGTAAGCAGTGTTCATGTACCGAACCTGATGGTAAGACTCACACAATGTCTCATAGAAGCCCAGGAGCTGAAAAGTATAGGCCCTCGAGGAGCGAGTACCTGGTTCCAGGGAAAGCTCTGAGAGAGCAATGGTATCTCACAGATGTAGTAGGCAGTGCTGACTTCCAGGCAGAAGTGAATTCGAAGAAGCTCAGCAACAAGGGCCCTCAAGGAGTGAGTACCGGTTCCAGACTGCAATCTACAGAGAGCGAGGCTCCCAAGGAGCGGGTACCTCTGGTTAGTCCGAGGAGGCAGAGTAGCGTAGATAGAACAAATACATATCCTTGCTAACTCGATGTGTTAGCAAATTCTAAGACCTTAAATATCCGTCGTGGGTGATGTCATCTTCGGGGGATGCCCCCGAGGTTCATGCCATCGCCAGTACTTTAGTTGGGGCTGCGCCGTGTGCGCGCCCCTAGGCCTCCAGGATACATGGTAATTAGCAGCGTGGAGCCAGTCCGGGGACACTGGAGAACCTCGGCAGGAAGATGCCGCCGCAGCCAATCTTCCCGTGGCTGAAGAGGGAGGCGCCAAAGAGGTGAGGAGGGCGGAGAGAGGGCATCGGGAACCGACGGACACAACACATGCGGCGGGACACATTTCCTCCATAGAATTCGATGCCTTGAATCATACTATCAAACTCCATAAAATGGAGAAAATATTAGAGGAGTAGGCTCTAAAAATCGATGATTTGGAGAATAGAGCAAGGCGCTTTAATCTGAGGTTTTTAGGTTTCCTGGAAACTATTGACGACGCACAATAATGGCTGCCAGAGGCCCTTCAACTACAGGAATTGAAAGGTGCTCTGAATGTAGAATGGGTGCATCGATTAGGCCCGAAACGTGACAGCAGAGAAAGACCACGCATCATGATCGCAAAGTTTTTAAACTTTGCGCACAAGGCAAAAATAGCACAGGCCGCAAGGAAGCACCCAGAGCTCAATTATCAAACAGCTAAAATAAGAATCCTGCAAGACTACCCCGCAAAGACAGCAGCTCTTAGGAAAACTTTCACTCCTGCTTGCTCTACTCTATTCCAGCACCAAATTCACTTCTTGTTGGATTTTCCGGCCAAACTCCGGGTCTGGCATGAAGAATAGACATTCTCCTTTGATACCCCACAGGCGGCGCAAGCATTCATTGAGGCCACTTTTGGCCCTTAAATTCAATCTAGAGGTGAGGTGGCTTCTCAGTTCTAACTTTGAAGAAAAGTTTTGGTTTTTATTTTATTTTTTTTTTATTTTATTTAAAAACTTTTCTATACTGTCATTAAGTTAGGGACCATCATAACGGCTTACAATAAGGCACAAATAATAATATTGGAAACTATAATAAAATCTATCATTAAACAGGTGCCAAGACTTTACGGTAACATATCTCGTTAATAATTACTCATAATTGGAAGTGTTGTATAATAATATATCATGTCCATTCTTTATTATAACAGATTTTAAAATTCTAAAATCAAGAGCAAACATGTATAAAATAAAAATAGAATACATATACCCGTGTAGATTGGGGTAGCGTGCTTGAGTGTTCTGCAGATCGCTTTTCTTATTCTCTATGTTCTACTTTCCTTTCTCTTTGTTGTACGCCTGTTTAAATAACCATGTTTTTAACTGTTTTCTGAAGGTTTTGATGTCTCTTTGCAAGCGGATCTCGACGGGCATGGAGTTCCATAGCATAGGGCCTGCTAAGGAGAGCGCTCTTTCCCTTACTTGGGTTAGTTTGGCTGTTTTGACTGAGGGGATGGTCAGTAAAGCTTTATTAGCTGATCTCAGGTTTCTGTTAGGGATGTGTACGTGGAGGGCTGTATTCAGCCAATCAGCATTATCATTATGTATTAGCTTATGTATTGTACACAGGGTTTTATACTGTATTCTTTGCTCAATGGGTAGCCAGTATAATTCCATCAGGGTTTCAGTGATGTGGTCTCTTTTACTTTTACCAGTCAGAATTCTGGCGGCCGTGTTCTGCATTATTTGAAGTGCTCTGATTGTTGTGTACGGTAACCCAAGTAGGAGGGCATTACAGTAATCTGTGCTAGCGAAAATAAGAGCTTGTAACACTGAATGGAAATTACTTGCTGTAAGTAGCAGTTTTAGTCTTCTGAGGGTCATGTGTTTAGTGTATCCTTCCCTTAATTTTAATGATATGTGTTGTTTTAGGTTAAGGCTCTGTTCATGATTACCGTTGAAAAGACTGACTTCTCCCTTGGTACAGAAGGGCATCAACATGCCTCGCTCCTGATGGACCCCTGAGATCTCATGAGTGAATACAGAGAGGACATATCCAGGGTATGTTCACTAGGGACAGGGCATTCTGCACAATGGAATATAAAGGAAGGCTCTGAACTAATGTCCCCTAGGCTGGGCACAACACAGAGACTGTTTCTGTCCACTGTAAAGGATATATACTGGGAAAACTTTGTTCTCTGCAGATCATAACAAGGGACTTAAGTTATTTGGTGTGGTAGTGCAGCGGGGTCCTTCCCCCATTTGGAGAGCATGACAAACTGGGAGCCAAAATTGGAAGGGGAGAGGACCAACCGGCAGAATTGGACTTTTACCTTTTCCATACTTTTGCGCGGAGATGAACCGGACTATTACTCTAGCTCATACCACATACCGAAAGGGACAGTAAGAGATCCTACAGGTTTCCAATTTGGGAGGGGGCATGAAAGGGAAATCAATGCTTTATTTTCCGAGTAGGAGAGCAATATGACTCACCTGACTCATATGCTCCTAAAACGTAAGGAGCTCTACACTCAGGGGAATGAGGGAGGGGCAGTTGGGAGGGAAGTGAGGGCAGGGAGGGAATTAAGGGGGGAGGAGGGGGAACGTAAGGTGAGGGTACATGAAGAAGAGACCATACTGGGCTGTGAGGGTTGGGAGAGATACCGTGGGTTTGCACAGATAATACCAAGATTGCCATGAGAGAGAAACTGTCTTTGGGCTATGTATGTGTTCAATGGGAGACATATAACTCTGGGATCTATAATAGTATGGGGACCCGAGGTATATACAGTGGGGTTTAGCTGGGAGACACCCCCCACCCCCACCCCTATTCAAGAAATTCAGAACCATTAGCATACTTTTAAGAGGGGATTCCCTCAATGAGGAATGAGTGTCCAAATATTTTCATGGAATGTTAATGGTTTGCATTCCCCCATAAAATGTAAGAAAATACTGCATCATCTCAGAAAACAGGGTGCTTCCATATCATGTTTGCAGGAGACTCATCTCTCAAATGGGGAAAGTGCTAAATTGCAGTGAGAATGGGTCGGGAGTAGGGATGTGAATCGTTTTTCAACGATTTAGATTATCGTCCCGATAAGGTTTAAATCGTCATTAATCGGTAAAGAGTGCGATTCAATAGAAATTCCCCTGATTTATCGTGAAAAATCATTTTTTGGTTAGTGCGCACTAACGGGAGTTAGTGCGCGCTAACAGGAAGGTAGCGCGCACTAACCATTGTTTGTGCGCACTAACAGAAAATGATACAATTTGACACTTTTCAGGTCAGTTAAGGTCAGTTTAGGAATGAATATGTATTCCTATTGGCTGCCCTCTTATTTACTCATGTTACCAAGGTTCCCACTGACAATATATGGGGGATGGGAAATGGAAATGGTTGGTAGCTTGACAAAAAAAGTAATGTGATCAGTCAATGTGACTAGAACTTGTGCCCTATCCCTGATACCGGGAGTGTTGTGATCTTCCTGCATGCAGTGCCGTATCCCTGATACCGGGAGTGTTGTGATCTTCCTGCACACAGTGCCCTATCCCTGATACCGGGGGTGTTGTGATCTTCCTGCAGCAGTGCCCTATCCCTGATACCGGGAGTGTTGTGATCTTCCTACAGCAGTGCCCTATCCCTGATACCGGGAGTGTTGTGATCTTCCTGCACACAGTGCCCTATCCCGGTTACCGGGGGTGATGTGATCTTCCTGCACTCAGTGCCCTATCCCTGATACCGGGAGTGTTGTGATCTTCCTGCATGCAGTGCCCTATCCCTGATACCGGGCATGTTGTGATGGACAGGCACAGCATAGAGGTCAAGCCCTTGTAGTGATGTAAGGCCTGGACAGATAGGCACAGCATTAGAGGTCAAGCCTTTTTAGGGACATAAGGGCTGGACGGACAGCTAAAGCATTAGATGTCAAGCCATTGTAGTGATGTAAGGCTGTATGGACTGCCACAGCATTAGAGGTCAAGCCTTTTTAGGGACATAAGGGCTGGACAGACAGGCACAGCATTACAGGTCAAGCCCTTTTAAGGACATAAGGCCTGGATGGACAAGCACAGCATTAGAGTTCAATCCCTCATAGGGACTTAAGGCCTGCATGGACAGGCACAGCATTATAGGTCAGGCCCTCATATGGATGTAAATTCTGGATGGACAGGCACAGCATTAGAGGTCAAGCCCTTGTAGGGATGTAAGGCCTGGATGGACAGGTACAGCATTAGAGGTCAAGCCCTTGTAGGCACATAAGACCTGGACGGACAGGCACAGCCTTAGAAGTCAAGCCTTTTTAGGGATACGCCTGGACAGACAGGCATAGCATTAGAGGTCAAGCCTTTTTAGGAACATAAGGGCTGGACAGACAGGCACAGCATTAGAGGTCAAGCCCTTTTAGGGACATAAAGCCTGGACGGATAAGCACAGCATTAGAGTTCAATCCCTCGTAGGGACTTAAGGCCTGCATGGACAGGCACAGCATTATAGGTCAAGCCCTTGTAGGGATGTAAGGCCTGGATGGACAGGTACAGATTTAGAGGTCAAGCCCTTGTAGGGACATAAGACCTGGACGGACAGGCACAGCCTTAGAAGTCAAGCCTTTTTAGGGATACAAGGCCTGGACAGACAGGCATAGCATTATAGGTCAAGCCTTTTTAGGGACATAAGGGCTGGACAGACAGGCACAGCATTAGAGGTCAAGCACTTTTAGGGACATAAAGCCTGGACGGACAAGCACAGCATTAGAGGTCAAGCCCTCATAGGGACTTAAGGCCTGCATGGACAGGCACAGCATTGGAGGTCATGCCCTCGTAGGGATGTAAATCCTGGAAGGACAGGCACATCATTAGAGGTCAGGCCTTCGTATGGATGTAAATTCTGGACAGACAGGCACAGCATTAAAGTTCACGCCCTTTTACGGACGTAAGGCCTGGAGAGACAGGCACAGCCTTTGAAGTCAAGCCCTTTTAGGGATATAAGGCCTGGACAGAGAGGCACAGCATTAAAAGTCAAGCCCTCATAGGGACTTAAGGCCTGGATAGACAGACACACCATAGAGGTCAAGCCCTTGTAGTGATGTAAGGCCTGGACAGATAGGCACAGCATTGGAGGTCAAGCCTTTTTAGGGACATAAGGGCTGGATGGACAGGCACAGCATTAGAGGTCAAGCTCTTTTAGGGACATAAGGCCTGGATGGACAAGCACAGCATTAGAGGTCAAGTCCTCATTGGGACTTAAGACCTGCACGGACAGGCACAGCATTAGAGGTCAGACACTCGTAGAGATGTAAATCCTGGAAGGACAGGCACAGCATTAGAGGTCAAGCCCTTGAGGGATGTAAGGCCTCATAGGGACTTAAGGCCTGGATGGACAGGCACAGCATTCAAGGATAGAGGTCAAGCCCTCGTAGGGACTTAAGGCCTGGATGGACAGGGACAGCATTAGAGGTCAAGCCCTTGTAGGGATGTAAAACCTGGACGTACAGGCACAGCATTTGAGGATAGATGACAAGCTCTCGTAGGGACTTAAGGCCTGGACGGACATGCATAGCATTAGAGGATAGAGGTCAAGCCCTTGTATGGAAGTAAAGCCTGGATGAACAGGCACAACGTTTGAGGTCAGGCCCTTGTAAATACCCAGAAGCTATTAACTGTAGTTAATACTTTTACACTTCAGCTGATGACAAATGAAATTGAAGAGCTCTCAGAAATAAGAAAACTGCTTCTGAAGTCCTAATCAACCTATGTTGACATTGTACTTTACACAGTGCCTCTGTAAACTATGGGAACACAGAGGATGAACTAGAGTGCAAATACCATCAGTTTTCTATAATACTAGAAACATTAATGTTGACACCTAGGAAATAATTAGGGAAAATAGCCCATATTATAAAGGTAATGAAAACTATTGCGCATATTAAATATCCAGGCCCCAAGCTGGACAGACAGGCACAGCGTTAGAGGTCAGGCCTTTGTAGGGATGTAAGGCCTGGATGGAAAGGCAAAGCATTAGACGTCAAGCTCTTGTAGGGACGTAAGGCCTGTACGGACTGCCACAGCATTAGAGTTCAAGCCCTCATAGCGATTTAGGGCCTGGATGGACAGGCACAGCATTAGAGATCAGGCCCTCGTAGGGACATAAATCCTGGATGGACAGGCACAGCATTAGAACTCAAGCCCTTTTTTGGGGACATAAGGCCTGGATGGACAGGTACAGCATTAGATGTCAAGCCCTTTTAGGGACATAAGGCCTGGACGGACAGGTACAGCATTAGATGTCAAGCCCTCATAGGGACTTAAGGCCTGCATGGACAGGCACAGCATTAGAGGTCAGGCCCTAGTAGGGATGTAAAGCCTGGATGGACAGGCACAGCATTAGAGGTCAAGACCTTGTAAGCATGTAAGGCCTCGTAGGGACTTAAGGCCTGGACAGACAGGCACAGCATTCAAGGATAGAGGTCAAGCCCTCATAGGGACTTAAGGCATGGATGGACAGGCACAGCATTAGAGGTCAGGCGCTTGTAGGGATGTAAGGCCTGGATGGACAGACAGACAAATTGGTTTTCCCCCCTTTGAAACTAAGGCATTGAATTTGGGTCCTGGAGAAACAAAAACAGAATCGAAACAAATTTTTTTCGTTCTGCACATCCCTAGTGGGCACCAACTGCCATTTCCCCATGATGTCTCCTAACTCCCAAATCCCTCACCACTGGGCACTTCAACCACAGGCCTCTCCAGGCCTACAAGCAACCACTACAGGCCCCAACTAGCTCACAACAACACCCAGACCAGCTCATCTTCTCCAGACTTGGATAATTATTATTTTTTAACCCTATTTACAAGGGCAAATACAAAGATATCAGAGAAGCACATTTTCCAAAGCTGACTAAGAAAATAAAAAATGTCTCATCCCAGAACCCATTACAGTCCCATAAAAATTGAGCAGGAAGAACTCTGAAGGAAACAAAATACAGCAGCAAAATATGGAGATATGCAAAGGGGAAATTTTATTTGATTCACTTCTGTTTCAAAGAAACATATTTTTTAAATACCATTTCATTCCCTTTGTTTTCAGAAATTTATGCATGTAAATACTATTTTACCAGAAGAGTTTGAGGTTTTGCTAGGGATGTGCAGAGCAAAAGTTTATGTTCATAAGTCCATAAGTTGAAAGGGGGTCCCATTTGCGGTCAATATGGACATATGGAGAATTCCATAAGTTGAGTCTATGTCCATACGTGCAAATAAAAATTTAAACCCCTCACCCTCCTTAATCCCCCCCCCTAAGACTTACCAAAACTCCCTGGTGGTACAGCAGGGAGTCAGGACGCCATTTCTGAACTCCTTTGCGAGGAGCACGTGATGTCGGCGTCACGTCGGAGTGACGCGGCGTCACGTGATTCCCCACGCGATCGCTCCGGGGGACCCTCGTTGCACCCAAAAGGAACTTTTGGCCAGCTTGGGGGTGTCAGGAGGCCCCCCCAAGCTGGCCAAAAGTTCCTTTTGGGTGCAACGAGGATCCCAGAGCAATCACGCGGGGAATCACGTGACGCGGCGTCACTCCGACGTGACGCCGACGTCACGTGCTCCTCCCAAAGGAGTTCAGAAATGGCGTCCTGACTCCCTGCTGTACCACCAGGGAGTTTTGGTAAGTCTTGGGGGGGGGATTAAGGAGGGTGAGGGGTTTAAATTTTTATTTAGGATCAACAATCGCGATTTCCAACTTATTCAACATAGCTATGTTGAATAAGTTGGAAATCCGATCGTTTTCGCCTCATCACTTTTTTAAGTTAAAAAAAAAAAAGTTGCGTTTTACATTTAAGTTCAAAACGAATGCACACCCCTAGGTTTTGCTACATCCAATGCTAAGCAATTATGACTGAACTGAACCTATACTTTCTGAAGGCTATTCTGCAATCTAGTAACAGAAATGGCGACATCTTTACGTGTCAGATGAATTATCTGGATATCGTCAGTGTAGATCTTGAATTGCAGATCCAATTTAGCAAATAACAGGCACAGAGTTAGTATATAAATATTAACGTGGATGGGAGAAATTTCACAACCCTATCCCTATTCTGATGGTGCTCCCCTTCATGCTCCCACCACATCTCTAGCCTCTCTTTATCGTTCACCCCCAAACCATGCTCTTTCCCCTGTACTCACAAGCTTGCAATCTCAGATTCTCCTCCCATCCACCTCCCTCTAGTCTTCTCTCCCCCTTCCACTCCTGGACCTCTCCACTTCTCCTCTTCTGGTTCTCTCCCCAGTCCTGTCCTGTGATGGGGCATGAGAGAATTAAGTGAGAGAGATTAGGGGGTTGGGGAAGAGAGGAAGCTGCTGTGCAGAGGGGAAAGAGAAGAAGTCAGGTTTTCAGTTGTGCACTATAGAGTCTGATCTCTTGGGGTTTCTATTTCACTTTTTGTCTACACATTTGTAATTTGTGGTCAACTGTTCTGTATCTGGTGAAGATCTGTCTGTTTTCAGAAAGATGGTATACATCGCAGAGTACTGAAAGAAAAAGAGAAGAGAAATTGCAGACCTGCTACTGGAAATGTGTAAACTATCAGTAATATGATCTATGGTACCTGAAGGCTGTAGGGTTGCCAATGTAATGCCAATTTTTAAAAAGTGATCAAAGGGTGATCCAGGAAACTACAGACTAGTGAAAGATGTATGTGCCAGACAAAATGGTAGAAACTTTCATAAAGAATAATATTGCTGAACATATAGCTAGGCATAGTTTAATGGGACAAAGCCAACATGGATTTAGCCAAGGGAAGTTTTGCCTCACAAATTTGTAATATTTTTTGAGGGTGTAACTAAACATATGGATAAAGGTTGATATAGTGTATTTGGATTTTCAGAAAGAATTTGACAATGTCCCTCATCAGAGACTTCTTGGGAAATTAGAAAGTCATTGGATAGGTGGCAGTGCCCTTTTGTGGATTGGAAACTGGTTAAAAGATAGAAAACAGAGAGCAGAGCTAAATGGTAAATTTTCCCAATGGTGAAAGGTGAATAGTAGAGTGCCCCAGGGATCTGTTCTGGAAGCACTACTTTTTAATATATTTATAAATGACCTGTAAATGGGAACAACATGTGAGGTGATCAAATTTGTTGATGACACAACATTATTCAAAGTTGTTAAATCACAAGAGGATTGTGAGAAATTGCAAGAGGACCTTGGAAAACTGGGAGACTGGGCTTGTAAATGGCAAATTGAATTTAATGTCGACAAGTACAAAGTGATGCTCCTAGGGAAGAGTAACCCAAATTATGGCTATACAATGCAAAGTTCCACTTTAAGAAGGAACACTCAGAAAAAGGATCTAGGCGTCATGATTGAAAATACATTGAAATCTTCTGCTCAGTGTGCAGCAGCAGCCAAGTAAGCAAATAGAATGCTAGGGATTATTAGGAAAGGAAGGAGAATAAAACAGAGAATATCATAATGCCTCTGTATCACTCCATGGTATGACCTCATCTTGAGTACTGTAGCAGTTCTGGTCACCACATCTCAAGAAAGATATAGCAGATACAGAGAAAGGTGACCAAAATGATAAAGGGGATGGAAAATTCCCCTATGACAAAAGGCTAAAGAGGTTAGGAATTTTAAGCTTGGAGAAGAGATTGCTGAGAGATGTTATGATAGAGGTCTATAAAATAATGAGTGGAATGGAGCATGTAAAAGTTAATCAGTTGTTTACTCTATTGAAAAATCAATTATCAGGGGACACACAATGATATTACTAGGTAATAAATGTAAAACTAATAAGAGAAATATTTTTTCACTAAATGCATAATTAAGTTCTGGAATTTGTTGCCAGAGGATGTGGTTAAAACTTTAGTGTAGCTGCGTTTAAAAAGGGTTGGACAAGTTGCTGGAGGAAAGGTCCATTAGCAATTATTAAGGGAGAGTTGCAGAAATCCACTGCTTATTCTTGGGATAAGCAGCTTGGTATCTATCTACCCCTTGGGATTCTCCCAGGTACTTGTGACCTGGAGTGGCCACTGTTGGAAACAGGATATGTTGCTTGATAGACTTTTGGTCTGACCCAGTATAGCAAGTCTTATGTTCTCATGTTCTTATTATCTTCTGTCTCTCCATACATAGTACAGAATTGTTGCTTAGTACTGACACTTCCATAAGTCAATCTGTTTGTGTTGTTTTCTCCTGTATCACTATGTCTGTTTTTCTAGCATTCAGTATTTTATTATTGGTTGGTCTGGAAATAAATAAATATAATCTGATTTATGTGAAGAAGATATGAAAGAATGACATGAATTGTAAATGGATCCAGAAAACAAATCGGAAGCCGATCCAGTTGGCAGTATAGAAGTAAAGAAGTGAAGATCAGTGTATGTAAAAAACCCCCTTATTGAAATTTGCCCGACTCTGGCTGAGTTTTGTTCTTTGGTCAAGAGCTGCCTCAGGGGCAATATGTATGGGCAGGATTTATTGCATGCTTGCAGGGCATGCCTGCAGGGCTAAAATCACAATATTAGGCCACAATATTAGTACGTCCACTTTTATATATATAGATTATCAATCTACTTGCGGCCGGACCGGCAATTACACGAACTGCAGGTATGTGGTAGAATCGTATTGTGTGACATCCATCTAAATGTTTCACCAATGCTTTGAGGACAAAATTGAAAGTAGTGTTCTTCACATTTGATGCTACATGTCTTGACTATATGTACCGTCTAACAGGTACTAAAGTTTGTATATAAAAGTGGATGTACTAATATTGTGGCTTTAGCCCTGCAGGCATGCAATAAATCCTGCCCATACATATTGCCCCTGAGGCAGCTCTCGACCAAAGAACGAAACTCAGCCAGAGTAGGGCAAATTTCAATGAATTGTAAATGGAAAGTAAGACATTGGCAGTAGGAATGGGCTGGGGGCAGAGTATGGATAGAGTTTGATTGCCCCCCCTCCCAAAACAAAAAGGTGTTCCACTGCCCCTAAATGTGGGGTATGTTGTTGCCCTTCTGCAGTTTGGACCTCTCAAGGATCCCATCTACCTCACCCTGTGCAGTTCAGGTTGCAGGAGGGCTGCAGAATGCCCACAGTCAAACACAGGCAGAAGAGTCCTAGAGGGGACAATTATCTGTGGCAGCAGTGGGAACAGATGGGTAGCTTTTATTAAAAACAATGAAGGAAAATATAAGCGGGAAGGGAAAAAGAGGGGACAAAAAAGGACTGAGGATTGGGGGGTGGTCTGCCCCAGGTGACAACAGGAGGAGGGGGTGCCATTGCCGCCAGCAGGATGGTCTTCGGGCATGTGTAGCAGTGACGTGCTGGCAGGGTTTACACTCCCTGCCAGCAAAAGCAAGGTCCTGAGGAAGAGGCCAGCAGAAGAAGAAGAGGCTCAGCAGTGCCGCCAGCATTTCCTAGAGCTGGCGGCAGAAGAAGAGGCCCAATGGTGCTGTTGGCATCTCCCGGAGCTGGTGGCAGAAGGAGAGGCCCTGCTGTGCAGCCACCAGCTGAAGAAGCGAGAGACTGGCCCTGTGAGAGTAAGTGCCAGTGTATGAGGGGTGTGTGTGTGTGTGTGTGTGTATGGGTGGGTGGGTGGGTGAGTGTGTGTGCGTGTATGAGGGGGTGTGAGTATGAGAGGATGCCTGTGTGCATGAGACAATGAGTGTACAGAAGAGTGAGTGTGTGTGTGTGTGTGTGTGTGTGTGCCTGTGTATATATATGAGAGGATGCTTGTGGGTGCGTATGTGAGAGAGGGTGCCTGTGTGCAGGGGTGTGGCTGGAGGTGAGAGAGAAGAAGTATGTGTGTGTGTGTGTGTGTGTGTGTGTGCATGCATGGGTGAGACAGGAATAGTATTGAGAGATACAGAGGAAGCATGTGTCAGTGTTTGTATGTGTGAGAGAGAAACGGAGGAAACGTGTGTGTCTTTCTCTTTCACACATGCACATTCAAGCTCCTCTGTCTCTCACCAAGCGTGCATGTGTGAGAGACAGAGGGAGCAATTTTTGTTTATGTCTGTGTGTGTGTGTGTGTTCCTCCAGTTCAGGACAATATCAGGGTGACAGGTATGGAGAGTGGAAGATTTTTAAAATCCTTATTAGTTTTAATTACTGTAGATGCTTAGGAAATTTTTAAAAATTTGAACAGAGCTTCTAATTATTTAACATTATTCTATTCATCAGCTGCATTGAAATGTATATTTTTAGTATATTTTTACTGTTCTGAATGATTTATATTTCTTGATTGTATTGTTTTGAGGAATAGTGATTTTCTGCTTTTCCATTGTTGCACTGCATACAGAATCTGGCTTGGGGGTTCGCGTTCAGTTTTTGTCTGCATGTGTGCATGTGTGTGTAAGAGAGAGAGAGAGAGAGAGAGAAAGAGACAGAGGATGCATGTGTGTGTGTGTGTGTGTGTGTGTGTGTTAGCATGTGAGAGAGACACAGAGGAAGTATGTGTGTGTGAGAGAGGTACGGTGAAAGTGTGTGTGTGTGTATCTCTCTCTCACACACATATGCTCCCTCTGACTCTCACCAAGCATGTATGTGTGTGTATGAGAGAGAAAGAGCATATTGTGTGTTTGTGTGTGCATGTATGCCCCCAGTCTACAACAATCTTAGGATGATAGATCTAGAGAGCGGGAGATTTTTAAAATCTTTATTAGTTTTAATTATTTGGTGTTATTTGATGTGTCTACTGTTCTGAAATCTTTTATCAATGTTTTGGAAACTTTAAAATTATATATTGTGGGGTGCCAAAGAAGTATTTACCCCACATGCCAAATACTTCAGGCACGCCTCTGGGTAGCATTAACAGATAGCAAAACATGCAGCTAATGGAAGGAAAAGAAGCAGGAGGTGAGCATTTACAGTAGGAAAAATATTGCGGTGTGCAATAACGTACTGCGATGCAGCAAGGCATCAATTTGAATAAACATGCCTCTTTTTCTTATCACAGGCATTAGCCCTACAAAATTATAGCATTTTGATGAATCTAGGGGTTAGGATGACAGATATAGGGGTAGATTTTAAGATCTGCGCACGGGCGTACATATGCGCGCACTACCCGGCACGCCCACATGCATGCCCGATTTTATAACATACGCACGCATGTTATAAAATCAGGGGTCGGCACGCACAAGGGGGTGCACACTAGTGCACCTTGCACGCGCCGATGCCCGCAGGCTTCCCCTGTTCCCTTCCCCCTAAACTAACCTTGCCACCTCTTCCCCTAACCATTCCCACCCTAGCCCTATCCTAACCCCCTCCAAAACTTTTGTTTCACCTTTTGCGCCTGCCTCAAGGCAGGCGCAGGTTGAGTGCGCTGGCAGCCTGCCGGCACGCGATCCTCCGACACAGCGGCAAATGGCTGCTGTGCTGGAGGCCTCTGGCCCCGCCCATTCCCAGCCCCCGGACCGCACCTTTAGTAAAGCCCCGGGACTTAGACGCGTCCCGGGGCTTTATGCACGTCGCCAGGCCTTTATAAAATAAGCCCGTGCGCGTAAGCCACTCTACACGCGTAAAGCTTTTAAAATCCGGCCCATAGAGAGAGGGAGATTTTTAAAATCCTTGTTAGTTTTATTTATTGGGTGTTATTTGATGTGTCTGCTGTTTTGAAATATTTTATCGGTTTAATAAATTTAAACATTATATATTGAGAGGGTGCCAAAGAAGTATCTGTCCCGGGTGCTAAATATTTTAGGTATGCCTCTGCTTGGGGGGATAGCAAGCAACAATATGCCTAGAGGCAACAACAGCTCAAATTCCTCTGTGGTTCTTGAAAGGATCAACATAACACACCCTGCTTTACTTTACCACTCCCACCATTATCAATCAATAGGAGGAATTTTACAAATCTAAACAATTGTCTCCTTGGGAATGAAATGTAAATCAGAATGAAAAAGAGAAATCATAATGATTTTATCTAAAAACATTACCAGTGTTACTGGTCTAAGGATCTGAATTACTAAGGATTTTTCCCCATGGAGACAGAATGGGGAAAAAGCCTTAGTAAATTAGGCCTTAAAGTAGCAATAGCAATAAACATCTGTAGCAACAGAGCTAGAAATAGAATCCATGGGGTGGATTTTCAAAATCCCATGGCGTGGCAAGTTTTCAGACTAAATATTAGGCTAAACCCAGTCAGGCAAAAGGTGTCCAGCTGGATTTCAGACTGATATTTGAATAGCTAAGGATGAACAGTTAAATTTAGCTGGTTAGAGCTGAAAATCCTTACTATCTAGTATCTAAGCCCTATATTTATCAATTTGCTATAAATATTGCATGCAATAGAAAAAGGGTTGTGTTTTATGATAATTATCACAATGTTAGTGCTTTGCATAGGTATTACCACAAAGTGTTAACTTTTCACAAATACCTACATAATCGGAGAGAGAGGGAGAGAGACTATAAGACCCTTGTATAGTTATTTATATCTCTATAGGAGGCCCACCTAATAACTCGAGGTGAAGATTTGATGTCCTTCAGAGTGAGAAAACTCACACAAAGATGAGATTTGTACAAATGTTCTCTCGACCTAGCTTGATGGACTCTCTATCTGGGTAACATCAAGCTAGGTCGAGAGAATATTGTACAAATCTCATCTTTGTGTGAGTTTCCTCATTCCGAATGACATCAAATCTTCACAAGAGTGTACTGTTCTATTCGTACGTCTCACTCTGCATGTAAAAGTGGCCTCTAACCTCTACACTACTACCTAAACCTCACCTTGAGTTATTAAGTGGGACTCCTATAGTAGCATAAATAGCACCTTACTACACTGTCCCCCCTAGAGGCTCTCTCTCTCTTCTCCCCCTCCCACCACTCTCCTCCCACATCCCTGTCCTTTCCTCAGCCTAAAAGTAGCCAAAACAGAATTTGTAAACAAATTGCATTATGGGCATATCACACAATTGAAAACAATATAGTTATTTTCAGCTTTAAAACTGTGATATTGTGCATTATGGCTTCACAAAGCCAGCCCACTTTTACAGAAATCCCACCCCAGACTCCTCCCCAATCCCTCCCCTTTAAAAAATTTGCATTGCACCATGCTTTATGCTGCTTATTGCGTGCATTAAGGCATTTTGCATACGTTAAGGCGTTTTTTGCATGCAAAAACGCCTTAAAGCATCTGAAAACACCATGATGCGATTTGATAAATGACCCTCCCTGTAAGCCCTTTAAATTATGATGCTACATACTAGTCATAAGCAACCTTACCATTCCTGTTTCCTCTGCCTGCACTGTTTCCTTAACACTAGAATTTTTGTTTAAATCAGACCTGTGTTGCTATTTTGATGTATTCTTTTTTTGTGGAGGATATACAAGCTTTCTGTCCAGGGAAATATTGTGCTAGACAAAACGTAATTCTAGTGTAGCAGAAGCATTGTTTTCCATCATTACCTTGGCTTAGTGCACCTGAAATTGATTACCTCTTACTCCCTTTCTAAATTTCATCTATTATATTTGAGTTCATGTATAACAACATGCATTTCTTTTCTACCATTCCGCTAGAAAACAAAGAATTGGAAAGTCAGCTCAGCTTCTATGATAGTAAAATGGCTATTTTCTACAAAAATATCTTCATATTGATCTTCGCATTGAATAATATGGTCAAATCTCCCAGTATAGCCATAAATAAGAGATGCAGCTTCAAAAGAGATTACCTCTTAAAATGGCACATCATTTTTTATTGGTTTTCTGGGGCACTGAATATATTAGTGCACAGATAATTGATGTGAAACTTTCAAGAGACAGATTCTTTTAGGCGGCTTCAGTTCAATAATGCTCTTCAAAATTGAGCAATCAAATCATTAAAATATATAAAAGGCAAGAAAAATAAATCCCAGGGCATTGTGATTACATGATGAGTTGCTGCAAAGTCAAGTGAGTCTTTCCATTGTTAGACAGAGAGAGATGGGAGAAAAGGAAATTTAATAGGTTTGATATGTAGCACATATAGGCTTGGTGAATCTAAAGCTATTTACTTCAAATTTGTATAACAAAAACGTCCTCTGATATTCAAAAACTGCAGCTCAATAGAGCTCTAGATGTGATATTTAAATTAAGGCTAAATTACTTTACAAAATAGCACCAGTAATTCATGTCATTACAAATTTCAAAGAACTATTGATGCTATCCATTAAAAATATTCCAGATTGAAGGAAAATTCCTATCTGAACAGATTTTACGTATTGTTCTCCTTTTCTTAACAGAAGTTGCATGAGGCAAGTTTTATTACCTGCTAGGCATTTTTTTCACTAAAATTATTTTGTCCTTAAGCCTGAAGATCAACATGCTTGCAGCCATATTTCATCCTTCTCTGTGGCAGTAGCTAAGATCTCAGTCATACAGCAAACCTGAGACAACCTGTGGGATAAAGAGGCTTCAACAATTACTGCTAAGCACCTTAGAGTCCTCTTCAACTCCTCTCTCTCCTCTAAGCATATCCAAAACACTGCTAACATGAGTCATTTCTTTCTTTATAACATTGCCAAAATCCATCCTTCCTTTCTGTACTCACTACCAGAACCCTTATCCACTCTCTCATCTCCTCCCACTTAAGACTATTGTAAGCTGCTCCTCACAGAAGGAGCCTGTGTGTGTGTGTACATGTGAGAGAGAATGAACATGTGAATGTGTGAGCCTGTGTGAGCACCTATGGGTCACAAACATACGCATACACACACATAGGGCCTTATTTTCCTGCGCTACCTACATCGGGGCGGAGTTGGCCCCGGAAGAGAAGGAGTTGGGCCTGGAAGAGGAGTCACGGTGGCGCTATTGGGTGCGAAACCAGCAGCGATCGCACTGCGGCAGTGCGATCACTGCCGGCTAGTGCAGGTCTGCCCCCCTGTGTCGACCCCCCGCCCCCATTAGCGCGCTTTTCTAAAGTATTGCAGACCTGCGATACTTTAGAAAATGAAGCCCATAATGTGTGAGTATGTGCATGAGGGAGAGGGAGTGCAATGAAATATCTTCTTCAATGGAAATTCTATCAAACTAGCTAGAAATTGAATATATCTCCTACCCACAACACCCAGATCCTGCTTCCAACCTACCCCAGGGGGTAAAATAAGCAGCAAAATGCCACTGCTAGCAGCTTGTCTCAGTGGGACAGAGAGACCATCTGAGATCAATAAAAAAAAGTGTGGTCAAAATAAGCATGGCTAGCTGGCACTGCAGCAAAATCGAACAAATATCTTTTTCAATGGAAAATTCTATCAAAGTAGCTAGCAATTGAATACAGATTTGAGACACTCAGACTAGCTCTGAGTACAGCGGACCAGCCCCGCAAAGAAAGAGCATGGCATGCCACGTCTTAAGGTATAAATAGTATAGCATCATCAGGAACAGCGTCACAGAGCACTGAGTGAGAGCGGCGATTGACTGCATTAGAAAAATGCTTAGCTCTGATAGGTTCCATTCTCGTCTCCTTGCCAACCTGTCTGACCCACTCTATGACAGGGCTGTGAGGGCACTTATGACTCACAGGAAAGGGCTGGTTTTTGCTATGGATACTCCCACATGGCCTTCTCCTATTTCAAATGGCCGCTAAGAAATCACTGCGAACCAAAAGAATGAAACTAATATGATATTTTTTTATTTATGGGAGATCATGATGCGTTTCGCAAACCCACGAATACAACGAATAGGGACTTATGCGTTACGGATTGCACATTCTTTGAAAATGAATGTACATCCCTAGTTGTTTCCCGGATCGCCCCTGGAGCCCTTTTTAAATATTGGGGTTACATTAGCCTCCCTCCAGTCTTCAGGTGCAATTGATAATTTTAGTGATAGGATACAAATTTTTACTAATAGGTCTAAAATTTCATTTTTGACTTCCTTAAGAACCCTGGGGTGTATACCATCCGGTCCATGTGATTTACTACTCTTCAGTTTGTCAATCAGGCCTACCACATCTTCTAGGTTCACCGTGATTTGGTTCAGTCCATCTGAATCATTACCCAGGAAAACCTTCTCTGATACGGGTATCTCCCCAACATCCTCCTCAGTAAACATTGAAGCAAAAAAAATCATTTAATCTTTCCGCGGTGGCCTTATCTTCTCTAATTGCCCCTTTAACCCCTTGATCATCTAATGGTCCAACTGACTCCTTCACAGGCTTTCTGCTTCATATATATTTAAAAAAGTTATTACTGTGAGTTTTTGCCTCTACGGCCAACTTCTTTTCAAATTCTCTCTTAGCCTGTCTTAATGGATCCTCAGTGATCCAGTATTGCAAGTCTTATGTTCTTCAGTAGGCACATTGGCTGTGGGTAGGAAAGGAAAAAAACACCCACACTTGTGATTTTGACTAAAATCTATTGCGCTCAGTTGGACTAAATGCATGTTTGAATTGTTTATGAAGGGGGTAGTTTTCAAAAGGATTTACCTGTATAAATACAGCTACTATTGTAGCAATTTTCAAAAGTAATTTTTCCGTGTAAAATGCACTTACACGTGAATATGCTATGGACAATTAAATGCCTTCTATTGTAGTAATTTTCAAAACCCATTTATATAAGTAAACTGCATTTGCACAGGTAAAACCCATTTTAAAGTGTGTAAATGCTGTTGAAAATCAGGCACGTACTGTGCATGTGTGGGTGTTTTTTCATAAAGCTGCATTGAGAGCAGAGCTTCCGTTTTCTAAACTGCTGACTTTATCGAAATCTTGTGAGAATGCAATTTTAGGCCTGGATTTTCTATCTTCACAAAGTTTTCTGAATTGCACGGTAACGGGGGGGGTGTGGGGGCAGGACTGCAAAAGCCGGCAGTGATCGCACCACCGTGGTATTATCGCTGTCAGCTTTCGCACCCAATAGTGCCACCGTGAAAGGAGGTGCTATTGGGCACCCTACTGGCGGCGATAACGGGTCTTACCTTATCACCGCCAGCGAAGTTTCCGCCGCATACATCCCGATGCAGCCCCAACTCCTCCTCTTCCAGTCCTGACGCCGCACCGACTCCACCCCGATCTAACTATCACACGCAAAAAGGGACGTTTCCCGTGCGATAGGGATAGAAAATGACCCCCTTAATTGGCTAGGTCAATTATAAACTAACTTTAACTTATGGTTCATTTCAACTGGCCCACTTCACCCTGGAGAGTTTTGCTTATATACACTCCTTGAAGATCCATTGTTTACAACTAAGTGGACATTTATATCTAAAAAAAAATTTGGGGAATACAAGAAAGGATAGCATTTTAATTTGGATATTGTTTTTATGAGATACCTGGAATAAGATCATGAGCATTGTATTAAAAACACAAAAATTAAAGAAATGTATTAAAAATATAAACAGATTAAATAATTGATAAACATTTTTAATAAAAATGTATTGGAGGTGGAGGTTTTCTGACCAATGGTTGTATTAAATAGTATGCTTAAGCTGTGCATAGTCGCATGTATAATTTGAGTCTGAGGTCTTTTCCTCCTCTCTTATAAGTCAGTCTTATTAAAGGAAAAAAAAATCTTTAACTTTGAATAGTAAAGGTTTTGATGATATGGTGTACTCAAAAATTAGGATCAACAGCCCTGACTTTCCAGTCTAATTCATCGTCTTTCCTATTGCTGTAATGCTGAAGTCAATCACCTGGATATGCAGCACAGCCCACTAGAGATATGCATTTATTTGATAGAAAAATGAAAAATGCTGAATGAGCCCATTCATCATTTGGTTTCAAATGAAACCAATTGTTTTTTGCTGAGGACAGGGTCATTTTTGTTGACAGAAGAAGGAAGACAATGGAAGACTTGGTCCTGGGCCTCCTGTTCTAAGCCTAGGCCTTGGCAATAGTCCTAGCCTTGGCCGGGCCCTGCTGTTGGGACTGGGTTTGAGCATAGGCTTGGGACTAAGTGACAGAACTCAGTTTTGGCCAAGCCCTGGTGTCAGGCTTGAACCTGTGCCTGGGCCAGGGTATTGGTGACGGGACTCAACCTTGACTGGAACCCAGCGTCAAGCCTGTCCTGGGCTTAAGTCTCAGGCCTGTGCCTAGATAGAGGGACCAGGCCTGGTGTCAAGCATAGGCCTGGGCCTGGGCCTTGGCAATGGGACTCATCTTCATGCTGGGCCCCGGAATCGGATCTGGACCTAGGCCTCGGTGATGGGACTTGGCCTTGGTGATAGGACATGGCCTTGGGCTGGGCCCCTGTTTCAGGTGTAGGCCTGGTTCATTTCAACTGGCCCACTTCACTTTTACAGAGAAGTTAATGGGCTTTATGATTGCTTCCCCCATTGATTTCAATGTAAAATGAAAAAGCAAATAAGATGAACAAACATTTTTTTTTTTCATTTGAGATAAAACTGATGAATGACTATGACCTACTAAACTAATAAGCAAACTAAAATAACATTTTTTGACTCTGCATCTCCCTACAGTCAGCCTTTATCTGGCTGCTCTGCTCCCACTAGAGTTGCTGCTGGACCCTGGCTTATCAAGCTGCCACCAATGTGCTGTCAGGGAGAAGTAGGCAATGTGTAGCATTCTGGTGGAATGGATGCTATTTTTCTCCATCTTGGCTAGTTGTGCTTGCATGAAATTATGGCACTGAATGTAGAGGATGGGGTTAACATTCCTACTGAATGTTGTCCTGGAGTGCACTTTGTAATTGAGGGGCTAAGATGTACAGCAGCCACTTAAATTCCACATTCTCTTTGATCCTCAGTCTGGTTTTCCAAGAATATTTTTTTTTATGTGCCATGTCACTACCTTTGATGCCACCTGCCTCTAGGCTATTACTATGGGACAGTGATGTGGCTGTTCTATGTTGCCTTGCTACAGTCACATGTGTATAGGCTGCTCACTTGTCCCCTCACTGAGGAAAAGGGCTGGGGGGCTGGTTTGAGAGACAGATTTCCCCTTTCCTTTGAGTGAAAGATATGATCCCCAGACTAGTACTTGCGGCCTGCCCTGAGAACAACAGCAATGGGTGTTCTTTTTTCAATTGATGCTATAAAACACTGTTTATAGGATGACGCAGTAACTTTCCTTTACTGCTTACCTTACAACAATGAATGCATTTGACAAAACTCTGGTCCTCAGTCACTCTAAAGTGCCTAAAAACTCTGATGTTTTATAGAATCTCCTTTCCCTCTCTGAATTTTTGAGTGTTGCTGCTGGGGCTGGGATTGAGGGCAGACCAGGAGAAAAATGCCAGAAGCATCTACCATGCTTTCCACTACCCGATCATTCTGAGGAGTGCTATTTGGTTTGCCTCAGCAGTTTCACTTGCTGCCTGCTATGACTCCTCAGCTACTAGATCTTTATTATCTTCTAACTCAGGAAATCCCAGATATGATTCAACTAAATAACTACTTTCTTCAAAGATCTTCTACAGAAAGCCCTCAAGAGGAAACAGAAGTGAGTGATGGTGCTGTACTGCTTTTGGTTTCTCCATTCCTTGTGACACTGATCCCCCCACTGCTTCTCACTCTTTTAAATGACTCTGCCTTCTCCTGCTCCTTCTGCACTACAGTGGGGGAGGAGATGGGAGCAGGCAACTGCTTTTCTAGCTTATGGCCTGACCATTCCTCCATAATTGCTTTTCCCTTGCTAAAATGCATAAGAACATAAGATTTCCTATACTGGGTCAGATCAAAGTCCATTGAGCCCAGTATCCTGTTCCCAGCAGCGGCCAATCCAGGTCCAAAGTACCCGACAGGATTCAAAAAGGTTGATAGATTCTATGCTGCTTATCCCAGGGATAAGCAGTGGATTTCTCCAAGTCCAACTTAATAACAGTTTAAATACTTTTCATTTAGGAACTTGTCTAAACTTTATTTAAGCCCAGCTACACTAATAGCTTTCACCACATCCTCCAGCAATGAATTCCAGAGTTTAATTATGTGTTGAGTAAAAAAATATTTTCTCCTATTTAAGTTGAATGTATCACCTAGTAACTTCATTGAACGTCCCCTAGTCTGTACTTTTTGAAAGAATAAACAACTGATTCAGGTTTACCCGTTCCATTCCACTCATCATTCCTCCATCTTGAACCTCCCTCCCCATGCTTCTTCATCACCACAGGAACATTTGGATCAGCCAATCAGACTCATCTCCCAACTGCCTACCTCAGCATGCTAGTGCCACCTAGCAGACTGGTAGGTGGAGCCTCCTGCTAGAGGGCACCCAATGAAGGGGGCGCACCAGTACCGAAAAGTGTCAGATACTTTTTCCCCACATAGCCTTCTCCATCTGCATTCGGCTCTCCTCCAGCCTCTACCTGCTGCCTAAAGTACAGTGTCTCCTCCTGCCTTTGCCTTGATCTCCTCTACCTATTCCATGTTGTGCCCTTTCATCTTTATTTGACTCTGCCCACCTCCATTCAGCAGGGATCCTGAAATACCTCTTCTGCTGCGTCTTTGTCTCCATCATGTGCTGCTTTCCTCTTCCCACTATACATAATAACAGGTGGGGTAAATATGCCTCCTACTATCACTCCCTCCTAACAGGCACTTTGGGATTTTCCAATCTCTAATACTTTCCCCCAGGGAACTTCAAACCCCTGAAAGACCTGCCGCCCATACCACACCTCTCAAGAGGGACATATACCCACTCCCATTAAAAAAGCAGTAATTAAACCCACTCTGAAAAAGCCAAACCTGAACCCATATAAACTCATTACTACCAACCAATCTCCAATCTTCTTTTTCTCAGTAAACTTATTGATAAAGCTGTCCTGCGACACCTAATGGATTTCCTTCATGTCATTAATCACTTGGATCCCCACCAATTGGGTTCAGACCTTTTTACAATGCAGAAACAATCTTAATCTACCCAGTAGATGACACGTTTATACTTATATTGAGGACAGCAAGCCCTTATAGTGCTCCTAGACCTCTCAGCAGTATTTGATACAGTCGACCACGAGCTTCTCATATTCTGCCTGGCTGAACTAGGTATCTAAGGCATGGCCCTGACAGGTTCTGTTGCGTTCATGCCTGTTCTCACCCTCGCTCCACCCTCTCTATCTCAGTGGCGACTCCCTTCGGGTCTGATAGAGAGATGCTGCCGCGGCTTCTCCTCGCCACTTCTCCCTAAAATCCCTGGGCTGGCCTGATGCTGCGGATCCGCCATGTTCCTGATGACATAAGGGCACGCTTGCGCTCCAGAGTTTGTACTGGCAAGGGCGCGAACCTTGGGGGCGTCCCCCTGTAGTGACGTCATCCGCTTCCAACTTAAAAGGTCTTTGCTTGCAACTACGAATCGAGTTAGCAAGGGACTCCATTGGACTAGCTTTGACTGTCCGAGATTACTTGCACTCAACGGGGGAATTCATTCTCCGCTGCTCTGCCTCCACCAACTTACCAAGGGGTACTCACTCCTCGGGGGTCCCGCTCTCTCTTCTTGATTTCAGATTGCTAAGACGGGATCAGGTACTCGCTCCTCGAGGGCCTACATCCCTGAATGCTCAGAAGACTCCTTACTACCTGGAAGCGATCGCAGACGCGAACACTGTGAGTTCTATTTCAGATAGGAACTGGTACTCGCTCCATGAGGGCCTATGTTCCTAATCTCCAAAGACTCCCTTCTGTCTAAAACGTTATCGCAGGTATGGAGATCATGAGTCATTATTGCAGATTGCAGATAGGAACCGGTACTCGCTCCACGAGGGCCCAAGTTCCTAAAACCCTTCACGGACTCTCTTCTATTTCAGAAGCTATCACCTACCTATATCTTGTGAATTACTATTATAGTTTGCAGACAGGAACCGGTACTCACTCCACGAGGGCCTATGTTCCTAAAACCCTCCAAAGACTCTCATCTATTCCAAAAGCCATCTCATACACAGATATTGTGAGTTCTCATTCCAGACTGCATATAGGAACCAGTACTCGCCTTCGGCTCCTGTTCCTGAATATACTGAAGACTCTCTATTGCATAGAAGCCATTACAGATATCTACCATTGTGAGTGTATCATCCACTACTGGTTATGTATCCAACATAGCCTGTCTACTCACTACCTATAGTCTCCCTCTACAGCTCAGCAACCCAGAGACTGCAATTCCAGTATCTTAGGGACTTCAGCCCTGCCGGGCACATCAGCTCACTACTGCCACCTCTGGTGGTTTTACCTCCTGTCTAATAAAGAACTATCTGTGTTTGTCTCCATACTCCAGCCTAGCCGGTGGTCCCTCTCAGGATATCCTCTTGGGGGCACTGTCATCTGCCATCAGCCCAGGGATTCACGAATTTACATTAGTTTTCATTCCTTACACTACTAGAATTCCGCCTATGGAGCATTACTATTGTTAGCCCTTCCCCTTGCCAGGGGGATCCATAACAGATTACTAAACTCCCTAGTGGACATAAGAACATAAACATAAGAATATGCCATACTGGGTCAGACCAAGGGTCCATCAAGCCCAGCATCCTGTTTCCAACAGTGGTCAATCCAGGCCATAAGAACCTGGCAAATACCCCAAAACTAAGTCTATTCCATGTTACCGTTGCTAATGGCAGTGGCTATTCTCTAGGTGAACTTCTATCAGATTGCCAACTCCTCCCCTTGGCAGGGTGATTTGTTATGATTGCTGGCTCCACCCCCCTGGGGAGCAGATTCCTAACAGATTGCTACTCCAAGCACCAGAATTATAACAGATTGCTAACTCCTCCTACTACAGGAGTGTCCAGCAGCAGAAATACAACAGATTGCTAACTCCTCACAGAGAAATACAACAGGTTCAAATCATTTCTCTAAGATTGTACTCAATCTATCAACTTAGGACAATCCCTGCTCTCTCCCATGTTGTTACGGGTTCAGAACATGTACACTGGTTTCCTGCCCAGGGGCGCTGACCTGGGGACTAATCTCATATAAACACACACAATTTCTGAGATTATACCTGGAGGCTTGAACACAGGAGTTAATTTCCAACATTATTTATGGAGAGAGTTCAGAATGGCTCAAAACATCCTTGCGATTGCACGCTCCTCAAAAAATCCTGAGATCGGCTAGCAAAGGACTTTTAACAGTGCCGACCATTAAATCTGCAAAGCTTTCTCAAGTAAGAGATCAGATAATTTCAACCACAGGAACAAAAGTGTGGAACACGCTACCAATTTTTTGTGAGATTACAAGCGGACAAAAAGAAATTTAAGGCTGAACTGAAAACATGGCTGTTTAAATGTGCCTACATGGAATCTGAGCAGTAATAATTTAAGGGCTAATTCTTTCTGTACTGTATATTTAAGATTACTTTAGTATGATACCCTTGTTTGTTAAGTATTCTTAGCATTTGTTTTTTACTGAATTTAATTTTAGTTTGACATTTTAAAATTTTACTATGTATTTTTAACAACTAATTTATATTTTCTATCTTTTATCTTTTAGCATTATTAGCTGTTAGCGCTTTTTCTGAACTTATTGTATTTTCTTTAATTCTGAGTGTACACCATTGTGAAGGCTATGCTGATGTAACGGTATAGAAAAGCAATAAACTATAACTATAACACAAAGAGCCACACACAAACTTTGATTCAGTACATCATGGTTCCAGATAAGAAAGTACGTTTATTTGAGCAAAAGGGGGATAGAAGAAATAAAATCAGATTGTACAGAAGAAGTAATGGTAGAATCTAACAATTAGGGATGTGAATAATTTTTCTAATTAATTGAAATATTGTACGATATTTCTAAATTCGTTAATATATCAGGTAAAACAAGAAATGATCACTTTTCCCCCTGAATTTTCGTAAAAATCGTTTTTCGGGTTAGTGCGTGCTAACGAGAGTTAGCACGCACTAACAAAAAATCATTTATTTTTGTTGTTTTTTGTTACTTTTTGCTATTTTTGTTAGTGTGCACTAACATGAGTTAGAGTGCACTAACCTGAAAAATGATTTTTCATGAAAAAACAAAATGGGGATCCGCGGGAAAATGAGATTTTCCCGCGGCCAGACGATCCTGGAAGTGGGAATGATCAGGCACCTGATTCACATCCCTACTAACAATTGCTACATAGATATAAAAAGCTTACATTTCCAAAGGATCAGCTGTACCATCACGTCCAGGGCTCTCTCTCTCCTCTCTTTCTTGCTGTCTCTCCCTATACACAGCAAACCCTTATGAAAGCAGTGACGTTCCCTGCCTCTGAGTTCTTATCAGATTTCAGACACAGCTATGTGGCCTTCCCTTTCTCAGGCTTTCTACGATTAGTCTTAAATGTGCTACTTGCTAACTTCATGGAGTGCCCCCTAGTCCTTCTAGTATTCAAAAGTGTAAATAACTAATTCACATCTACTCGTTCAAGACCTCTCATGATCTTAAAGACCTCTATCATATCTTCCCCTCAGCCATGTTCAACAGGCTGAGGGGGTTGTTTAAAAATACAATCCTAGAGGCGCAGTCCATATGAATTCCACACATTAAGAAAGGTGGAAAGAAGGAAAAACGATTACCGTCATGGATAAAAGGTGAGGTAAAAGAGGCTATTTTAGCCAAAAAAAAAACATTCAAAAATTGGAAGAAGGATCCATCTAAAAAAATAAGATAAAACATAAGCATTGTCAAGTTAAGTGTAAAACATTTATAAGACAGGCGAAGAGAGAATTTTAAATGAAGTTGGCAATAGAGGCAAAAAATCATAATAAAAACTTTTAAAAATATATCTGAAGCAAGAAACCTGTGAGGGAGTCTGTTGGACAATTAGATGACCGAGGGGTTAAAGGGGTTCTTAGGGAAGATAAGGCCATTGCAGAAATACTAAATTAATTCTTTGCTTCCATGTTTACTAATGAGGATGTTGGGGAGATACCAGTTCCGGAGATGGTTTTCAGGGGTGATGAATCAGACGAACTGAATGAAATCACTGTGAACCTGGAAGATGTAGTAGGCCAGATTGACAAACTAAAGAGTAGCAAATCACCTGGACCAGATGGTATGCATCCTAGGGTACTGAAGAACTCAAAAATGAAATTTCTGATCTATTAGTTAAAATGTGTTACATCATTAAAATCATCCATTGTAACTGAAGACTGGAGGGTGGCCAATGTAACCCCAATATTTAAAAAAGGCTCCAGATGTGATCCGGGTAACTATAGACCAGTGAGCCTGACTTCAGTGCTGGGAAAAATAGTGGAAACTATTCTCAAGATCAAAATCGTAGAGCATATAGAAATAAATGATTTAATAGAACACGGTCAACATGGATTTACCCAAGGGAAGTCTTGCCTAACAAATCTGCTTCATTTTTTTGAAGGGGTTAATAAACATGTGGATAAAGGTGAACCAGTAGATGTAGTGTATTTGGATTTTCAGAAGGCGTTTGACGAATTCCCTCATGAGAGGCTTCTACAAAAACTAAAAAGTCATGGGATAGGAGGCGATGTCCTTTCATGGATTACAAAATGGTTAAAAGACAGGAAACAGAGAGTAGGATTAAATGGTCAATTTTCTCAGTGGTAAAGGTAAACAATGGAGTGCCTCAGGGATCTGTACTTGGACCGGTGCTTTTCAATATATATATAAATGATCTGGAAAGGAATACGACGAGAGAGGTTATCAAATTTGCGTATGATACAAAATTATTCAGAGTAGTTAAATCACAAGCGGACTGTGATACATTACAGGAGGACCTTGCAAGACTGGAAGATTGGGCATCCAAATGGTAGATGAAATTTAATGTGGACAAGTGCAAGGTGATGTATATAGGGAAAAATAACCCTTGCTGTAGTTACACGATGTTAGGTTCCATATTAGGAGCTACCACCCAGGAAACAAATCTAGGCATCATAGTGGATAATACTTTAAAATCATCAGCTCAGTGTGCTGCAGCAGTCAAAAAAGCAAACAGAATGTTAGGAATTATTAGGAAGAGAATGGTTAAAAAAACGGAAAATGTCATAATGCCTCTATATCGCTCCATAGTGAGACCACACCTTGAATACTGTGTACAATTCTGGTTGCCGCATCTCAAAAAAGATATAGTTGTGATGGAGAAAGTTCAGAGAAGGGCTACCAAAATGATAAAGGGGATGGAAAGGCTGAAGAGGTTAGAGATGTTCAGCTTGGAGAAGAGACGGATGAGTGGGGATGTGATCGAGGTCTTTAAGATCATTAGAGGTCTTGAATGAGTAGATGTGACTCAGTTATTTACACTTTTGAATAATAGAAGAACTAGGGGGCATTCCATGATGTTAGCAAGTAGCACATTTAAGACTAATCGGAAAAAAATTATTTTTCACTCAACGCACAATAAAGCTCTGGAATTTGTTGCCAGAGGATGTGGTTAGTGCAGTTAGTGTAGCTGGGTTCAAAAAAGGTTTGGATAAGTTCTTGGAAGAGAAGTCCATTAACGGCCATTAATCAAGTTTACTTAGGGAATAGCCACGGCTATTAATTGCATCAGTAGCATGGGATCTTCTTAGTGTTTGGGTAATTGCCAGGTTCTTGTGGCCTGGTTTGGCCTCTGTTGGAAACAGGATGCTGGGCTTGATGGACCCTTGGTCTGACCCAGCATGGCAATTTCTTATGTTCTTATGTCTCTTCTCCAAGCTGAACAGACCTAACCTCTTCAGCCTTTCCTCATAGGGGAGCTATTCCATCTGTAGCAACCTTGACATTTACAGGTAAGTTGAACTTACTGGCTCAGACTCATGTGATGTCCAGCCACTCATCCATTCTCTCAAAGATATCTTGTCCCAGCGATTTGATGAGGCACTTCTATATCGGTGTCATGATGATAAGGCAAGGGGCGCCTCCTCTGGTCTGCTGCATATATTTATTGTGGCTCGCCACCTTATTTTTTAGTTGGACCTTGATGTCCCGGTACTGGTGGGCCACCTACTCCACACTCCTTTTCACTCCAATGCACCGGGATATTGCCTGGGCAACAGTGCACCAGATGTGGCCCTTTACTGCCCTGGAGGTCCTGGCTGCACAGTTGCCAAAAAGCATGGCATAGTTCTTGAGGATTCTAGCGATGATCATGTTGTTGTCCTCGAAAGTGAACTTTAAGATCTGAAGATGATTCCACCCTGCTGCCTGGCTCCCAGATGAACAGGGTGCCACTTCCTCTTCCAGAGAGGTGTCACTTTCCTCACTCTCACTCCCACTCCCTGCTCCCCTTCCTCCCTCTTCCTGCACCTGCCCTACCTATTCCCCTGCCCTCTGCCCTCTCTGTCTATCCCTACCCTGCCATTCTTCTCCCAGTGTACTAGTCTGCCTATCCTCTTCCCCTTCCCTCCTCCTCCTATTCCTTCCCTCCTGCCTATCTATACCCCTATCCCTGTCTCTATTCCTAATCCTCCTCCTACCACTCCTACCCTTGTCCTCCCTCCTCCTCTCCTCCATCCTCCCCCTCCTCTCCTGTCTCCAGGCCTCTCCTCTCTCCCCACGCTTCTCACGTTCCATATCTTCACTCCTCATTCCTCCTCACCACCACCACTCTTCCTCATTACCACTACCACCTCCTAACTCATCCATACCACCACCACCACCACTCCTCCTCCCTCCTCCACACAAAAAGACAGACAAACTAGACAAACATACAAAAACTTTCACACATAAATATAAACAATAGACCAAGGTCAAGGGAAATAGGTGACAACAGAAGACAAAACAATAGGGATGTGAATCGTGTCCTCGATCGTCTTAACGATCGATTTCGGCTGGGAGGGGGAGGGAATCGTATTGTTGCCGTTTGGGGGGGTAAAATATCGTGAAAAATCGTTAAAAATCGAAAAATCGAAAAATCGAAAAACCGGCACATTAAAACCCCCTAAAACCCACCCCCGACCCTTTAAATTAAATCCCCCACCAAATAACTTAAATAACCTGCGGGTCCAGCGGCGGTCCGGAACGGCAGCGGTCCGGAACGGGCTCCTGCTCTGAATCTTGTCGTCTTCAGCCGGCGCCATTTTCCAAAATGGCGCCGAAAAATGGCGGCGGCCATAGACGAAAAAGATTGGACGGCAGGAGGTCCTTCCGGACCCCCGCTGGACTTTTGGCAAGTCTCGTGGGGGTCAGGAGGCCCCCCACAAGCTGGCCAAAAGTTCCTGGAGGTCCAGCGGGGGTCAGGGAGCGATTTCCCGCCGCGAATCGTTTTCGTACGGAAAATGGCGCCGGCAGGAGAAATGTAGAAAACCATTGAAAACTTGGTTCTAACAGTGAAAGAAACACATTTCAGCATGAGAAAATCACTTTTGCATGTTTCACTCAAAACTTGCATTTCCTCCTCAGAAATGTACAAAACCATTGAAAACTTGGTTCTAACAGTGAAAGAAACACATTTCTGCATGAGAAAATCACTTTTGCATGTTTCACTCAAAACTTGCATTTTCTCCTCAGAAATGTAGAAAACCATTGAAAAGTTGGTTCTAACAGTGAAAGAAACACATTTCAGCATGAGAAATTCACTTTTGTATCTTTCACCCAAACTTGCATTTTCACTTCAAAAATGTACAAAACCATTGAAAACATGGTTCTAACACTGAAAGAAACACATTTCAGCATGAGAAAATCACTTTTGTATCTTTCACTCAAAACTTGCATTTTCTCATCAGAAACGTAGAAATCTGTTCAAAAGCTGGTTCTAACAGTGAAAGAAACACATTTCAGCATGAGAAAATCACTTTTGCAGGTTTCACTCAAAACTTGCATTTTCTCCTCAGGAATGTACAAAACCATTGAACACTTGGTTCTAACAGTGAAAGAAACACATATCAGGTCTATGGCCGCCGCTGAAGACGACAAGATTCAGAGCAGGAGCCCGTTCCGGACCGCTGCCGTTCCGGACCGCCGCTGGACCCGCAGGTTATTTAAGTTATTTGGGGGGGGGTTCGGGAGGGTGGGGGATTTAATTTAAAGGGTCGGGGGTGGGTTTTAGGGGGTTTTAGTGTGCCGGCTCACGATTCTAACGATTTATAACGATAAATCGTTAGAATCTGTATTGTATTGTGTTCCATAACGGTTTAAGACGATATTAAAATTATCGGACGATAATTTTAATCGTCCTAAAACGATTCACATCCCTACAAAACAACGCATTCAGTTAATCAAATGAATAAAGTTCCTATTCCCACAAAACCCACCAGCTCTCCTCTCTACATGCCTGATACATCCTCAAAGAAGTGTCTGCAAGAAATTGGTATATATAAACCACAAAAATAACAATCCAGATGTAAATCAATGCATATCGCTTAAAATGATGCCTGACACTCTGACACTTCGCAAGATGCAATAAAGTATCGCGAGTTGTGCTAATTACTTAGGCGATGCAGTAGATCTTAAATTTCCCTAACCACACCCCTTCTTCTAATGGGAAGCTACCGCACCAGATTTCTGCTATATTTATAGCTTTTTGATGAACCTAGGCCTGAGAGATAACCTGAATCTACCTGCCCTTTGTTATTTATTGTTGTTAAGCAGTTCTCTGTAAAGCACCTTTCACTGTATATCCAGTTCCTTGTAAACCGATGTGATGTTCCCAACGAATGTTGGTCTAGAAAATCTTTAAATAAGTAAATAAATAAATAAATAGCTTGGATGCAGTTGTAGAAGAATTATTTGAGGCAGGTGAGGATCGGGCATGAGAGATCTAAGTTGAATGGGCAGGAGATGAGGACTTAGTGGTCTGTAATGTCAAGTGCTGCAGAAAGATCAAGGATGACTAGCAGAGTCTGTTGTACTCTGTCCAGATACAGGCATTGATCATCCACAAGGCATGACAGTGCAATTTCTGTTGCGTCGGAGGTGGACCCTTGGGCTGAGGTAGGGTTGACACAACCCATAGGCAAGGACAGGTGGAGTGAGCTGAAGCTAGAGGCCGCTGGAACTTCACCTATAGCAGCCCTCATTCCCCTTGGGTTGAGCCTTTGGGTGCCGAGGCCAGCAGGACTTAGGTGGGCCTTGAGGTTAGCTAGAGATGAAAAATGATTCAGCCCAGAGACAGCAGCTGGTAGATGGCTTAGTCCTACCCTGGACTGGATTCAGTACTGGAACTCAGGCACCAAAGGAACAACGAGTAACTGGAGGCGCTCAAGCAAAGGAAGGCCTAAGCCTTGTAGGTCCACATCCAGAGGATAGGTGAGAGGAGGCGTCACTGACAGGCTAGGATAAGAGTCGGTGGCAAGTGGAAGTTGTGGCAAGCAACGTAGAACTCTGGACACAGGAAAGTCTATAGCGTAGTCGTTCAAAGCAAGGGTCACGACACGGAGAAGGCAGACGTAGTCAATCAGGGCAATGGTCAGAGCACAGAGAAGGCAAGCGTAGTCAATCAAGGCAATGGTCAGAGCATGAAGAAGGCAGGTGTGGTCAGGTGTAGCGGAGGTCCTGGACTGGAGAGAAGCTCGAGAGTAGTCAGGCATAGCGGAGGTCCGGGGCTGGAGAGAAGCTGAAGAGTAGTCAGGCGTAGCGAAGGTCAAATCCAAAGAGTCAATCCAACACATAGACGAAACAGGAACAATGAGAACAGGAACTGGGAACCACAGGAAAACAGGAACACAAAGAAGAGACGATTCTAGGAACAGCAACAAGTATGAGTAGTATGAGGAGACCTGTTCCAAAGGCAATGCTATGAAGTGAGGCCTGAGCTTTTATACACTGAAGAGTCTGATGTTAGCATCCGGGTCCGCAGCCAGATTCCCACCGCGGGCCCTTTAAAAGAAATAATGATGCGCGCACACCTAGGAAGGGCTTGACTGGCAACAATGGGTAGCGTGGCAGGGCCGGAGGCACTGGAGAGAACCCAAGGTCGGAGTTGGCAGCCCACTACCACTAGTGAAGAGGAGCCAGGAACTGGAGTCCATCTGAAAAGGTGAGAGGGCCATGCCACGGGGCTACCGCAGGCGGCACGCATAACAGTTTCTGTGCTGTGAAAGGGTCTGAAATTAGATTGAAAGGGGTTAAAATGGCTTGAGATTTATAGTAGTTGTGTTAGTTGTAGTACCACCACTTTGTTTATGATTTTGCTTAGGAAGGGGAAATCAGGCAGGAATGACCCCAAATTGCTCCTGCGTCATAGATTTCCTACTTAAAATGGCATCAGTCATCCTGTGGCAGTATTCAAAAATGGTGCTGGCCTTAGGTCACTTGGCACCATTTTAAAGTACAGAACCAGCAGGACAGAATTGACTAGGGATCACTCCTGCCCCAATTCCCCAGATGGGGTATGTTAATGGGTAGGGGGCTTCTTGGAGTAAGGGCATTGTTTTCCAAGCTCAGGGGGAGGGAGCCGCTTTTTTTTTTTTTTTTTTCAAATTTAATTTGTTCAGTCAGTGGGTTTTATGTAAACAAAACAAAACAAATACAAATGAGTTTATGAAACAAAAGTAAATGAAGTGCACAATTTCTTTGAAATTTCTAATTTCACTTCTAACTAAAGCTCATCACTAGCATGCAGCATACATCATGAGCCTGAGGACTTGAGAAGGGTATTAAGAGAGATGGCAAGGTGGAAAAGAGAGTAGAGAACCTCCTCTCTCTTGCAACCCCTCCCTCTCATGTTTCACATCCTTCTCATTTCATATCCACCATCAAGCATCTATCAATGAAGAGGGAAAGTATGAGCAAAGTCCTTTCCCCTAACACTCAGACTCACTAATGGACCTATTTTACTAAGCTGTGCTATGCATTTGTGTGCAATAAACACCGATACCATAGAGAAAAATGCATTATTGCATGCTATTGGGAAATAACATGCAAACTTACTATAGCACAGCTGTATCCTCATCTTAACTAATTATGACTCATCTGAATGTAATTAAACTTCTCCTTACCCCAGTTTGGGGAGGGCGAGAGAAACTAGTTCAGATTTATCCTAAGCCTCATCACCCTCTGGGCATTACTTTGAATTCAGTTTATACTTTACTTGCAATGTAACACAGCTGAAGTTTGAAGGGCCATTGTTGATTGTACATAGTTAGATATCTTGGCAAAAAGTATTTCCATGACCTGCATTTTGATAGGACATATTCTAAAGGAGCTAGCACATTCTGGAGAGAAATATGATTGTTTTAAAGCACAACTACTGACTGACAATGCAATGATAGGTCATTGTTTGCCGAGTAGTTACAAGTGCTCTCCTCCCTCACCTTATGCCTCAAGACCTGAGGAGTAGGTGTCATATTTCTAGAAAGGTATGCACACTAAGCCATTAACTGCTTAATTAATCTTCATGAATCACATTACTATGCTCTATGAATTTGCAATAAGCACTCCCAAATGCTTCCTTCATTATCTTCAAATAAAAGCATGCCTTAGCACAGGAAAAATATACTGAATATACACCTCTGGAAAGCACAACAGTCATGGGATACTGTACTGAGCAAAGGTGATTAAGTGGAAATGAATTAAAAAGAAAACCTCAACTGTAAGGAATTCTCATTACACTAAAAGACTTCATGATGTATTTTTGTTCCAAGAGAAAACCTCTGCAACATGTAAATAAAATTTGATCTTTCTTGCTGTAATTGTCTCCAAATGAAATGGGCAACATTGCTTCGATTCCTTTTCCATGTTTTTCTTGACATACTTATAAGTTTCTGCTGTTCTTTGAAGCAGCGCCTGCTTCCCTTTTGAAACCCATTGGGCGTAACTTGTTGGCAATGATGATGGGTTACATCAAAGAGGCTCACAAATCTGCAACAGGCGGAGAGATGGTGTGCATTAATTAACAATTTAAAGTGTTATGTTGCACTTTAAATTGGTCATATTAAGTTAGATAATAGCTTAATAGTGATATATTAACATGTCATGACAAATTTGCAGTTGAATTGCTATTTGCTGGAATAAAATAATGTCAAAGGGGCCGATGTACTAAAGGATGCCAAATTTCACGCACAAGTTGAGATTTTCCATGCATAACTTTTCTATAGGGAGACCTTTGCAAATAAGCCCAGTAAAAAGTGTATAGGCAGAAATTTCCTATGAACAATTTTTGCATAAAAGATAATTACCCATCATTTAGGATTAGTTATCCATTTAGCAAAAAACAATATGTGAAGGCCTATTCACAAATATTTCAGTGTTGTGAACATAGTTAGTGAGCTGTTTTGCAAGAATTTGCATCACAGCAGCTAACTTTGATTTTGCATACAATTTTGCAAAAGTAAACTTACACACACACAATTTTTCAAAGGCATTTCACACAGAAAAAATCTTGTATATGCACATATTCAATATATGCACATAAAAGCAATTTTCAAAACACGCAGAGTACAAGCATATCTGGGTGCTTGCATGGGGAAATCATGTTAACAAACTGGACATGTTTGAGTCATGTTAGGGCATATTTGAATGTTTGCTCACGCTTTGTGATTTTATAAAGAATATACACACAATTGTCATCAAGAATAATCAAGAAATTTTACATTTGTTATTTAAGGCGCCAATTTCACACTTCAATTGCCTTTTTGGACCTGGTGTATGGCATGCTAAATTCTCCTGGTGAGTGGACAGGGTTGCTTGCTAGAAGGAGAGGAGGAAGGTATCGGGGATTAATTAATTCTACGATGTTTAGTGGAACATTTGAGGATTCCCCTCACTACTTTGAAGATTCCACTACTCTTATCATCTATACATGGAGAGCCGTTACCTGGGGATGTTACCTGTTGTACCGAACTGGTATCCCTTTGCACCGGAGCCCTCCATACAGAGTCAATTTCCTTCTTTGTGTTAGAGAAGGCCATGCACCCTATCGTTCTGGGGTTACCCTGGTTGCAGCTTCACATGCCACAATTAAACTGGGCTACATTGGAACTCTCCCGTTGGTGCCCAGAATGTCAAGGCAAATGCATAAAGGAGGACTCTCCTATTCTCTGCATGCCTACAACTCCAGTGATGCCAGGATTGCCGCCTCAGTATGCATCATTTCATGATGTTTTCTCCAAAGAAGCTGCTGACATCCTTTCTCCACATAGATCTTATGACTGCGCAATAAGACTGAAACCTAATGCTGAACCTCCTAAGGGACATGTTTACCCGCTGTCAGTGATAGAGAATAAGGCCATGTCCGAGTACATTGAGGAAAACCTGCAAAAAGGTTTCATTAGACCATCTAAGTCTCCTGCGGGTGCAGGCTTCTTCTTCATGGCGAAGAAGGATGGCACTCTGCGTCCTTGCATCGACTATCGAGGTCTGAACGAGATCACGATTAAAGATGATACCCCTTACCTCTGATCTCAGAGCTGTTTGATCGACTTCAAGGAGCCAAGATATTCTCAAAATTTGACCTAAAGGGAGCCTATAACTTGGTTCGCATCCGCAAAGGCAACGAATGGAAAACAGCTTTCAACACTTGAGTGTTGTGTCCTCACTGTCGGATGTCTCTGCTCCGCCCATGTTACCTCATTGATGATTCCCTTCAGGGTTTATGGAAGGCTAGCTGCTGCGGCGTCTCCAAGCTGTCCTCCCCTGGCGTTCCCGGATCGCTTGACGCTGCAAGCCGCCATGTTGACCAGATTCCTAAGGGCGCGCGTGCGGCCTGACTGATATACCAGCATTGGTGCAAACCTCGAGGGCGTTCCCCTGAGATGATATCACCAGCTCCAGATATTTTAGGTCTCAGTTTTCGCTAACAAGACGAGTTAGCAAGGGATTGGTTACCTAACTTCCTCCTGGTTGCTGCGGATGGGATTCGCTCTCCGCAACCCTAGCTACTCTGCCTCCTCGGACTTCACTAGAGGTACACGCTCCTCGGGGGCCTTGCTTTCTCTTTTACTTTGCAGGTCACAGTCTGGAACCGGTACTCGCTCGAGGGCCCACGTCCCGGACTTGCTCCTGCATACCACTTCTGCTAAGAAGTCATCGCTGCTTACAACATTGTGAGTTTCCATCTATCTCTCGGAGCTTTCCCTGGGTCCAGGTACTCGCTCCTCGAGGGCCTAATGTATACCATCTCCTGGGCTGCCTTAAGAGACTATTGTATGAGTGTTACCATCAAGGACTTGTTCCAGAACTCTGCATATACTGCCTACTCACTGTTTTAGTTTCTCTACAACTCAGCCACCCTGGGATCGCTGTTCCAATACCTGAGGGACTACAGCCCATCTGGGCGCTTCCAGCTCACTACTGCCACCTCTGGTGGTTTACCATATTGTCTAATAAAAGAACTAGTGTGTGTCTGTCTCCTACACTAAGCCTGACCAGTGGTCCCTCTCGGGAATTCCCCCGAGGGCGTGGTCACCTGCCACTGGTCCAAGGATCCACCCACAACTACTTTAAATAACTACAGATTTAACAACAGAGCTTTCTGACATCGAGATGGACATTTTGAATATTTGGTGATGCCCTTCGGCCTGTGCAACGCTCCCGATGTGTTTCAGAACATGATGAACGACATTCTGTGGGACCTTCTGTATAAAAGTGTCATTGTTTATCTAGATGACATCTTGATATTCTCACAGGATATTGTCTACTCATCTAGCAAATGTCAAACAAGTATTACTGAGACTTTGAGAACATCGCCTCTACGTCAAATTGTCAAAGTGCGAATTTCACAAAAAGTCTGTGCCTTTTCTTGGCTATATCGTCTCAAAATAAGGCCTCCAGATGGATCCACAAAAATTAGAGAGTATCAAGAATTGGTCTCAACCTACCAGTCTGAAGGCCCTGAGATGATTTTGGGGGTTCACAAATTACTATAGAAGTTTTATAAAGAACTATTCTTCTTTCACAGTGCCCTTAACTGCAATGACACGGAAAGGGACCAACGCTTCTAAATGGTCTGCAGAGGCCATTTCCACGTTCGAGAAATTAAAGACTGCCTTTTCCACTGAGCCATGTCTGCATCACCTGGACCCCAATAGACCCTTCATCGTGGAGGTTGATGCTTCAGATGTTGGAGTAGGGGGCCGTGTTAAGCCAAACTGGAGATTCTAAAGCCTTACATCCCTGCTCCTTTTTCTCGTGACGCTTTTCTCCTGCTGAGAAGAACTATGGGATCAGAGATAAAGAGCTCCTGGCTATTAAACTGGCATTCGAAGAATGACGGTCTTGGCTCGAAGACGCCCAACATCAAATTACCGTATTCTCGGACCTCAAGAATCTAGAGTATCTCCATTATGTGCAACATCTTAGCCACAGACAAGCCAGATGGTCCTTGTTTTTTAATCGCTTTGACTTTGTGCTCAAATATCGCCCCGGAGACAAGAATACCAGAGCTGATGCCCTGTCATGCTCTTTCCTCTCTGAGGATGTTCCTTAAGAACCTCAGCACATCATCAACCCGAAGAAAGTCATCTTGGTGGCTACCCATTCTGTGCCTGCCGGTAAAACAATTGTGCCTAAGAACCTCAGAAAGAAACTTCTATACTGGGCTCATGATTCCAAATTGGATGGCCATCCTGGTCAACGCCATACCCTACTAAAATTACAGAAGTACTATTGGTGGCCTACTATCAAGGAAGACACATACTCCTATGTAGCATCATGCTCCAACTGTGCCAAACATAAGCCTACTTCTGGCCAGCCATGGGGATTGCTACAACTGCTGCCAGTTCTGGAACAGCCATGGACTCACATTGCTATTGACTTTGTAGTTGATCTACCTCTTTCTGGAGGAATGAATACTATCTGGGTGATGGTTGACCATTTCAGCAAGATGGCTCATTTCAAGGCACTGCCTGGCTTACCTTCAGCCTTGGAGCTTGCAAAGCTCTTCATCGCACACATCTTTCGACTTCATGGCCTACCGAAGCACATAGTCTCGGATAGAGGATCTCAATTCTAGGTTACACAATGTTCCTTGTAAAGGCTTTGCCTATATATATCCTTGTTTTAAGTTATCTGTAAACCGGCACGATGTGCAAACGGTTGCCGGTATATAAAATTAAATAAATAAATAAAAAAAATAAATTCACGGCAAAATTCTGGAAGGCTTTGTGCAAGCTATTTGACATCTCTCTGGATTATACATCTGCCTATCATCCACAATCTAATGGCCAAACTGAATGGATGAATAGGACCCTAAAATAGTTCATTCAGGCCTATGTGAGTTGCCATCAGAATAACTGGGCTGAGCTGTTACCATGGGCTGAATTTGCCATTAATTCACATCCAGCCTCATCCACTGGATCAACACTATTTGAAGTGGTATATGGACGTTTACCTTCACCGCCACTTCCACTGAAGCTCTCAGTGTCGTCCCCAGCAGCTCAATCCACTACTGATGATATCCATCAATTATGGACTCAGACTAAAGATATGCTAATCAAAGCGGGTGATCGAGCAAAGAAGTCCTACGATGCTTACCATTCTAAAGCGCCTGTGTTTCAACCTGGTGACAAAGTCAGGCTATCAACTAAGCATCTGAGACTAAAGTCACCCTCCTCTCGATTTGCTCCTCGCTACGTTGGACCGTTTCGAATCCTTCGATGTCTTGGCAACATTTCATACAGTCTGAAGCTACCGCCTGGATTGAAAATCCACAATGCATTCCACATTTCACTTCTGAAACCACTCATTCTCAGTGAGTTCTCATCCATGTCTCCTGAACCAACTTCTATCAACACAGAAGAAGACCTTGAATATAAGGTTGAAGCTATTCTAGATGTAAGAAGACGTGGCAAAACTTGGGAATACCTTCTGTCTTGGGAAGGTTACGGCCCCGAAGAAAATTCTTGGGAGCCGATGGCTAATATTCTGGATAAAGAGTTGCTTCTTCAGTTTCACCAGATCCATAAATGCATGTATATGGGACTGCACAGAAATGTTTGATGGATTTACTATATGTGAAATCAAAAGGTTTTACAGTGTGCTTTGCAATAAAAATGCTAAATAGTACCCCTAAGTCCATCCTTCATGCAAAAGTTACCATTTTTATGTGCCAAAAGAATAATGTGAAATTTGGCAAACTTTAGGAAAACAACTCCTAAGTTAAAAATGTAGAAGCAAAGATCAAGGGCCTCATTCAAAATCAATTTTTCCTTATTGTGACCTTATAGAAACAAATCTCTCTGTAATGAAAAATTCAGGTTCTATAAATAAGAAAAATGAGCTAACAATGGCATTGATACACTCCTAATGGTTTTGGCCTCTGGGAGGTGAACAGCAGACAAATATTGGGATTACATAAGAACATGCTATACTGGGTCAGACCAAGGGTCTATCAAGCCCAGCATCCTGTTTCCAACAGTGGTCAATCCATGTCATAAGAACTTGGCAAGTACCCAAAACCTAAGTCTATTCCATGTTACTGTTGCTAGTAATAGCAGTGGCTATTTTCTAAGTCAACTTAATTAATAGCAGGTAATGGACTTCTCCTCCAAGAACTTATCCAATCCTTTTTTAAACACAGCTATACTAACTGCACTAACCACATCCTCTGGCAACAAATTCCAGAGTTTAATTGTGCAATGAGTGAAAAAGAACTTTCTCTGATTAGTTTTAAATGTGCCACATGCTAACTTCATGGAATGCTCCCTAGTCTTTCTATTATCTGAAAGAGTAAATAACCAATTCACATCTACCTGTTCTAGACCTCTCATGATTTTAAACACCTCTAACATATCCCTCCTCAGCCATCTTTTCTCTAAACTGAAAAGTCCTAACCTCTTTAGCCTTTCCTCATAGGGGAGCTGTCTTTTCCCCTTATCATTTTGGTCACCCTTCTCTGTACCTTCTCCATCACAATTATCTATTTTTTGAGATGTGGCAACCAGAATTATACACAGTATTCAAGGTGCGGTCTTTCCATGGAGCGATACAGAGACATTATGACATTTTCCGTTTTATTCACAATTCCCTTACTAATAATTCCCAACATTCTGTTTGCTTTTTTGATTGTCGCAGCACACGGATCCGATGCCTAGATCTCTTTCTTGGGTGGTAGCACCTAATATGGAACCTAACATTGTGTAACTAAAGCAGAGGTTATTGTTCCCTATATGCATCACCTTGCACTTATCCACATTAAATTTCATCTGCCATTTCGATGCCCAATTTTCCAGTCTTAGAAGGTGTTCCTGCAATTTATCACAATCTGCTTGTGATTTAACTACGCTGAACAATTTTGTATCATCTGCAAATTTGATTACCTCACTCATCGTATTTCTTTCCCGATCATTTATAAATATTTTGAAAAGTAAGGGTCCCAATACAGATCGCTAGGCACTCCACTGTAGGGATGTGCAGAGGGTACAGATTTGTCCGATTCGGTATTCGTATTCGACGGCAGGCAAATATGTTGCATTCGTTCAGTGGCAACCCCGATACGTTGATACATGTCATTCGTTTTCCGGTTCCCATTAAAGTCAATGGGGGAAGTATTTGCAGCCTATTTTTGGCTACAGAACTGGGGTTTTATTATCAAATTTGATGAAACTTCTGAGGAGCAATCATCAGTATAAGAAAAGAGCTCCAAGGTACTTAGACTATGGCAAAGTGGCACCAAAGTGGCATGAATAGCCTAAGGTACTTTAACGGGGCAAAGGGGTACCAGGAGTGGCAAGAAGAGTGTTTTAATAGAGGTGCAAAGAAGCAGCGAGAGTGTCAAAAACACACCACAGCTTCAAAAGAGAGCACCGATAACAGATGCATGAACCCTTGAAGGCAGCACGACAGGCAAAGTGGAAAGAAAAGTGGCATCGACATCCTTCAGCACAATGAAGGGGGAACATAGCAAGCAGAAAGAATAACACTAACACACTGAGCAACCATGATAGTGGCAAGAACAACACAAAGAGTTGAGTGAGTCATCTGGTATATGGCAGCAAGGCAGAGAGGCATAGGGTAGATACAGGCTGGCTACACTCGGGGAGAGTTCCCTTTCCTTTGTGCAGGAAAGGGTTCCCTAGAATGGGTTCGCCCCTAGAGTGGTTTGTTTCTGTTGGCCTCTAGTGAGCTCTCGCTGGTCTTTTAAAATTTGGTGGAGTTAGCAGATATGCAAATGAGAATTTTCAAGGCTGAGGCAGAGGAGGTTTCCATGTAAACAGCGGTTCAACATGGGTCAGAGGATAGATACTGGCTGGCTACACCTGGGGAGAGTTCCCTTTCCTTTGCCCAGGAAAGGGCTCCCTAGAATGGGTTTGCCCCTAGAATGGGGTGTTTCCGTTGGCATCTAGTGAGCTCTCGCTGGTCTTTTAAAATCTGGTGGACATAGCTGATATACAAATGAGAGTTTTCAAGGCCGAGACAGAGGAGGGTGCATGTGAACAGCGGTTCAACATGGGTCGGGAGGGTAGATACAGGCTGGCTATACCCGGGGAGAGTTCCCTTTCCTTTGAGGTGGGAAGGGCTCCCCAGAATGGGTTGGCCCCTAGAGTGGAGCACGAGCCTTCAAAGTGTGGCGATGTGGAGCAGGGTGTCATGTGAACAGCGGTTCAACATGGGTCAACCGGTGCTAAGAGATAGGCTGCAACACCGGGGAGAGTTCCCTTTCTTTGAGCAGGAAAGGGCTTCCTTGGAATGGGTTGGCCCCTAAAATGGAGCACGAGCCTTCAAAGCATAGCGACCTGTAGCAGGGTGCCATGTAGCAGTTCAACATGGGTCAACAGGCACTAAGAGATAGGCTGCAACACAAGGGAGAGTTCCCTTTCTTTGAGCAGGAAAGGGCTTCCTTGGAATGGGTTGACCCCTAGAGTGCAGTACGAGCCTTCAGAGCATGGCGAGCTGGAGCAGGTTCTCACTGTGAGCATGGTCTCACTGGGTTTGCCACAGTCTAAGTACCTTGGAGATCTTTTCTCGTTCTGAACATGGGTCAACAGGTGCTAAGAGATAGGCTGCAACATCAGGGAGAGTTCCCTTTTCTTTGTGCAGGAAAGGGCTCCCTGGAATGGGTTGGCCCCTAGAGTGTATAATGGTACAAATTGTTAGGATTTAAGAATTTGCAATGAGGGTTCAGCCATTAGGACTGGACATAAGGCCTGGACGGATAGGCACAGTAATCGAGGACAGAGGTCAAGCCCACGTAGAGACATAAGGCCTGGATAGACAGGCACAGCAATCAAGGACAGAGGTCAAACCCTTGTAGGGACATAAGGCCTGTATGGACAGGCACAGCAATCGAGGACAGAGGTCAAGCCCACGTAGAGACATAAGGCCTGGATAGACAGGCTCAGCAATCAAGGACAGAGGTCAAACCCTTGTAGGGACATAAGGCCTGGATGGACAGGCACAGCAATCAAGGACAGAGGTCAATCCCTTGGAGGGACATAAGTCCTGGACGGACAGGCACAGCAATCGAGGGCAGAGGTCAAACCCTTGTAGGGACATAAGGCCTGTATGGGCAGGCACAGCAATCGAGGACAGAGGTCAAACCCTTGTAGGGACATAAGGCCTGAATGGACAGGCACAGCAATCGAGGACAGAGGTAAAACCCTCGTAGGGACATAAGGCCTGGACGGACAGGCACAGCAATCAAAGACAGAGGTCAATCCCTTGAAGGGACATAAGGCCTGGATGGACAGGCACAGCAATCGAGGACAGAGGTCAAACCCACATAGGGACAAAAGGCCTGGATGGACAGGCACAGCAATCGAGGACAGAGGTCAAACCCTTGTAGGGACATTAGGCCTGGACGGACAGGCACAGCAATCAAGGACAGAGGTCAAGCCCCCATAGGGACATAAGGCCTGGATGGACAGGCACAGCAATCGAGGAAAGAGTTCAAGCTCATGTAGGGACATAAGGCCTGGATGGACATGCACAGCAATCGAGGACAGAGGTCAAGCCCACGTAGGAACATAAGGCCTGGATGGACAGGCACAGCAATCGAGGCAGAGGTCAAACCCTTGTAGGGATATTAGTCCTGGACAGACAGGCACAGCAATCGAGGGCAGAGGTCAAGCCCATGTAGGGACATGAGGCCTGGACGGACAGGCACAGCAATCGAGGACAGAGGTCAAACCCACGTAGGTTGAGAGAACATTGTACAAATTTCATCTTTTTGTGAGTTTCCTCACTGCGAAGGACATCAAATCTTCACAATAGTGTACTGTTCTGTTCGTACATCTCACTCTGCATGTCAAAGTGGCCCCTAACTCCTACAATACTACCTAAACCTCACCTCGAATTGCTAGGTGGGCCTCCTATAGTAGCATAAATAGCTGCTTATTATGGCACTATCCCCAGAGGTTCTCTCTCTCTATCTCACCCCCCCTCCCCCCTTACCTAGCCTAAAAATTGCAATTTGTGTTATGGGCATATTGCACAGCTTAATGCCAATGACAAAGGTGTAGTTATTTTCAGTGTTAAAACTGTGTGATATGGCTTCACAAAGCCAGACCACTTTTCGCAAAATCCCACCCTCAACTCCTCCCCTTTTAAAAATTTGCATAGCACCATGCGTTATGGTGCTTTTTGCATGCGTTAAGGCCATAACACGAGTTAGAACATAACCCCCAAAGATATTCAGAGCGAGCAAGAATCAGGAACCTATTTTTATTATTATTAGGGATGTGCATTTGCTTTTTACGAATTAGACAATGTCAACGATATTGTATAAATCGTAATGGATCGGATGTGCCGAATTTTTTGTCGAAATGTCTTATTTCGTGATAGTGTGCACTAATGGAGTTACTGCGCACTAAATATCTGTTACTGTGCAGTAATACCAATTAGTGAGCACTGTTTTCTAGCTAATGAACTCCTCTTAATTGATACGTTTTACTTTTTAAGTTGCACTAACAATAGTTACAGCCCACTAACACATACTTAGTGCGCTGTAAGTTCTATTAGGGTGCACTAACTAACCTGCTAGTGTGCACTAACTAACCTGTTAGCACGCACTAACAAGCCTTAATGTGCATTAACACCTAGCTAGCGTGCACTATCTAGGTCAGTGTACTGTGCACTAATGCTGAGATAGTGCACACTAACTGGTTGTTAATGCGCATTAAAGCTCGTTAGTGCACCCTAAAGCACTTTGCCGAAAATTGCCGAACAAAACAAAATTTTCATGAAGCGGCCGATCCGAAGCCCGACCCGATATCTTTAAATGAAGCACATCCCTAATTATTATCATGATTTTCTCTACCTTTATTCCTGCTCCCAAAGGGTTACTCAACTTTCTAGATAAAAGATTTATATTACACCTCCTTGAGCCTGTCTAATTTTTCTATAGGAGGAAAAGTGTGCAGTTTAAACAAAACTAGTTTGACAAACCCACAAAAAGTTTTGAGATATGTCAAACTAGTTTTACAAACTTAAAAAAAAAATAAATTCAACATGGTTCAATCTTATCAATGAATTTTCATCAAAACTTGGGAAATTTCACCCAGACTGAAAAATCCAAAACAGGCAAATTCAATGCAAATTATCAGGAAACAACAATGTTGCAAAAATCTGTATCAAACTTGTTTGAATATTCCAAAATTTGCTGGGAAATTTTCAATTAATTTCCCCAGCCGATCTGGGGGAAATTTAAAAAATAAAATCCCAACAATCTCAAACCAGGTTGAGTTAAGAGACAAGTAGAACAATAAATATAAAAATAAAAATCTTTTTGTATCATCTATGTTCAAAGTGTAAAAAATAATATATCGTTTGCTGCCAGTATGAACTTTGAGTTGATATTTCTCATGGAATAATTAAAAAAAAAAAGTCAACATTTTGTTAAAATTGTTTATTATTGTGAAACTTTTGCCTGCTATTAAGATCAATCCTTTGTATACTTATTACATTTTTTAATAAAAAGAAAGAATGATTTAAAAAATGTGTAACAAAGTATACATAGCACAGCTGTTTGGCCATTGAGGGGATAATGATCACAAAGTAGAGTATGAACACATTTTTTCAGATCAGAATCCCAGTGTTATTGTTCAAACTTTTTTTAAATTTCTGTGAGTTGTTTGATTGACAGTTCAGCTGTTCTTTAATCTTTATAGTCATTGTCTCTGTGCGATAAGTCACCAGTGCATGCATTTTCATGCTAACAATAGCCAGACATTTTTATTTATTTATTTAGCATTTTTATATACCGGAGTTCATGTAACAGGTTACAAATCACCTCAGTTTACATTATAACAAAACCGTTGCATAATAGTGCATTACATTGAACAGGGGTGGAACCAACTTGGATCAAGGGTTTAACATAAAGGCAATTGGGGGAAAATTTAACCAGTGTGCCGGTAGCTAACATAGGAGTATGGCCAGTTGTCTAAGAGGAGACACTGGAAGGAGAAATTGAGGAGGAGCATTATTAACTCGTCTGTGAAGTGCGCAGCTTGTTAGTGAAGAAGGTCTACTAACGAAACCGTAGGAAGTTCCTTGGGTCCTCAGAGTTAGGTGAAGGCTTGGCCGAACAACCAAGTCTTTAGTCTTTTTTTAAAGGTGATTGGGCATTTTTTAAGCCGAAGATCTGGTGGGAGTGAGTTCCATTGCGTTGGTCCAGCCGTGGAGAGGGCTCTCTTCGTTAATGAGGTTTTTATGGGGTGGGCCTGTAGGGTGTCTCTGTAAGCTGCTCTCACCGGCCTGGAGGATAAGTGAAGTTGCAGTGGGATCTTGAGATCTAGTGAGGTGATGTTGTGAATGGATTTATGAATGATCGTTAGAACTTTGTATAAGATTCTGAATTTGATTGCACACCTGCCTCCACTTCTTTTTTGTTGGTCTTAGTTAGAATCCTTGCTGAAGCGTTTTGTAACATCTGTAAAGGTTTGATGGTATTAGCTGGGAGGCCGAGCAGGAGTGAGTTACAGTAATCAATTTTTGAAAAAATGATTGCTTGAAGAACTGTCTGGAAGTCTTGGAAGTGGAGGAGAGGTCTCAGATGTTTTAAGACTTGAAGTTTAAAAAGCAGTCCTTTGTAGTGCTGTTGATGAAACTTTTACAGTTCAGTTGATTGTCCAAGGTGACTCCTAGATTTCTGACTTGGGGAGAGAAGACTGGGTGAGTAGCAGGATGCGTGTTGAAGATTGAGTGGTTTCCGTCTTGGGTAATGAGGAGAATCTCCGTCTTGTTGTTGTTCAGTATCAGGTTGAGGTTTGTGAGGAGGTTGTTTATGGATTGGAGGCAGGTGTGCCATAACTCCAGGGATTTAGATAGTGATTCAGTAATCGGTATGAGAATTTGAACATTGTCAGCGTATACGTAGTGGACTAGATTCAGTTTGGAGAGGAGTTGGCAAAGTGGGAGCAGGTAGATGTTGAAGAGGGTTGGGGATAAAGAGGAACTTTAAGGGACTCCCCAGGTGGAGCAGATAGGGTGTGACTCTTTGTTATTGATTTTGACCTTGTAATACCTGTTTTGAAGGAAAGACTTGAACCAGCTGAGCGCAGTGCCTTTGATGCCGATGTCCGATACGCGATCTATGAGAATGGCGTGATTCACCGTATCACATGCAGCTGATAGGTCCAGGAGAATGAGCAGACAAGGTTGTTTTTTGTCAAGATTCAGGAGAATGGAGTCTGTTAGAGAGAGTAAGAGGGTTTCTGTGTTTCGGGCTTTACGGAATTCGAACTGAGATGGGGAGAGAATTTTATTGTTATCCAAGTATTCCGAGAGTTGTTTATTTAGTATTCTTTCCAGAATTTTTGCTATGAATGGCAAGTTTGCTATAGGGCAGAAATTGGCAGGGTTGTCTGGAGACAGATTCGGCTTCTTCAGTAGCGGCTTTAGGATAGCAAGTTTGAGGGGGTCCGGGACTATACCTTGAGATAAAGAGCAGTTGATAATCTCTGTAATAGGTTTGGCTATGGTTTTGGGGATGGTGATGAGTAGGTTGGTTGAGATCGAGTCCAAAGAATGAGAGGCTGGTTTGAGTTTCTTTAGCACGTTTTCGACTTCTAAAGAGGAGGTCAGCTCCAAGGTTTCCAAGATTGAGGGCGGAAGTAGAGATGTGAGGCCGGAAGGTAGGACACGAAGGTCTTTATTATCTGACAGTGGAGCGATGAGATTTGAAATTTTGTTCTTGAAGTAAATGGCTAGTTCTTCAGCTTTTTTAGCAGCTTGTTCATCCGGGATAGGCGTGGGGGATGGTTTGGTGAGGGATGTGACAAGAGAGAATAGGGCTTTCGGATCAAAGATGAAGTGGTGGATTTTCTGCGAATAGAAGTCTCTCTTTGAGCGAGGGTTGGAAGTCCTGTAATGGTGCATAAGGGATTTGTATTCCATCAGATTAGATGATGAAGGATTTTTACGCCATAAATGTTCTTTGTTTCTGAGATCCTGCTTGGTGGTTTTTAGTTCCGGAGTATACCACGGATTTCTGTTGTCTTTATTTGCAAGATGGACTTTGGTAGTTTAAGGGCAATTTAGGTCTGCCACTTTTTTGGTGATTTTGGACCAGGATGAGGAGGCCGAGATCGCGTCTGAGAGGTCCAGCTGGTCTAACTCTTCAGCTAGGGGAGAGCTGAGGATGTCCTGGTTGCACAATTTCCTGAATTGAACCGTGGTTTTTTGAATCGATGAGGGGATAGGATGACTGTTCTTCAATGTCGTGGAGATCATCTTGTGGTCCGACCATGGGAGAGGAGAATAAACTGTGTGAGAGGAAGGGGTGAGGCTGTCATTTATGAAGGTCCAGCGTGTGTCCTGCATTATGTGTGGGCTCGGTGATGATTTGTGTGAAGCCCATGAAGTTTAGCGTGTTGAGGAATGTGTCACAGCTGGCGGACTGGGGAGTCACATCCACGTGGAGATTGAAGTCTCCCAAAAGTATGGCGGGAGTGTCGGTGTTGATGTGTTTGGCTATACGTTCAATTAACAGAGATGGGTCTGAGTCTAGGCAACCGGGAGGAGCATAGGTGAGGCTGATTTGGAGGTGGGCAGATTTGAAGACTGCAAATTCAAGAGAGGGAGTTGAGTTTGTAAGCTCGAGCAACAGTCCTAGATTTTTGTTCGCAGCTAAAAGCAGGCCGCCTCCTCTTTTTTTCAGTCTGGGGATAGAGAAGATATCGTAGGAGTGTAGAGGGAGTTGGTTGATGATGGGATGGGTTGGTTGATGATGGGATGGGTTGGTTGATGATTCAACTTGATAAGCCTAATCTATTTCTTGGCACTTGTTACAACTATCTTTTCACCTGCAGGAACCAAAGAATTTTTCTTAAATCTTCTAAAAAAAAAGATATATTTTTGCTTTTGTACTTTTTATAGCACCCCCTTGCAGAATATAGCTCTTTGTTACTGCTGGGGATGTGTATTTGTTTTGGTAGATAATGTATGGGAAGAGCTTAAGAATCTGAAAGTGGACAAAGCCATGGGGCCTGATGGGATTCATCCAAGGATACTGAGGGAGCTCAGAGATGTGCTGGCGGGACCGCTGTGCGACCTGTTCAATAGATCCCTAGAAACGGGAGTGGTGCCGAGTGATTGGAGAAGAGCGGTGGTGGTCCCGCTTCACAAGAGTGGGAACAGAGAGGAGGCTGGTAACTACAGACCGGTTAGCCTCACTTCGGTGGTGGGAAAAGTAATGGAGTCACTGTTGAAAGAGAGAATAGTGAACTATCTACAGTCGGGAGAATTGATGGACCAGAGGCAGCATGGATTCACCAGAGGAAGATCCTGTCAGACAAATCTGATTGACTTTTTTGATTGGGTAACCAAGGAATTGGATCAAGGAAGAGCGCTCGATGTCATCTACTTGGATTTCAGCAAAGCTTTTGATACGGTTCCGCACAGGAGACTGGTGAATAAAACGAGAAGCTTAGGAGTGAGTGCTGAGGTGGTGACCTGGATTGAAAACTGGTTGACGGACAGAAAACAATGCGTGATGGTAAATGGAACTTTCTCTGAAGAGAGAGAGGTTTTAAGTGGTGTACCACAAGGATCGGTGTTGGGACCGGTCCTGTTCAATATCTTTGTGAGCGACATTGCGGACGGGATAGAAGGTAAGGTTTGTCTTTTTGTGGACGACACTAAGATCTGCAACAGAGTGGACACGCCGGAAGGAGTGGAGAGAATGAGACGGGATTTAAGGAAACTGGAAAAGTGGTCGAAGATATGGCAGCTGAGATTCAATGCCAAGAAGTGCAAAGTCATGCATATGGGGAGTGGAAATCCGAATGAACTATATTTGATGGGGGGGGAAAGGCTGATGTGCACGGAGCAGGAGAGGGACCTTGGGGTGATAGTGTCTAATGATATGAAGTCTGCGAAACAATGCGACAAGGCGATAGCAAAAGCCAGAAGAATGCTGGGATGCATAGAGAGAGGAATATCGAGTAAGAAAAGGGAAGTGATTATTCCCTTGTACAGATCCTTGGTGAGGCCACACCTGGAGTACTGTGTTCAGTTCTGGAGACCGTATCTACAAAGAGACAAGGACAAGATGGAAGCGGTTCAGAGAAGGGCGACCAGGAAGGTGGAGGGTCTTCACAGGATGACATACGAGGAGAGATTGAAGAATCTAAATATGTACTCCCTGGAGGAAAGGAGGAGCAGGGGTGATATGATTCAGTTTTCAGATACTTGAAAAACTTTAATGATCCAAAGACATCAACAAACCTTTTCCATCAGAAAAAAATCAGCAGAACCAGAGGTCACGAGCTGAGGCTCCAGGGAGGAAGACTAAGAACCAATATCAGGAAGTATTTCTTCACGGAAAGGGTGGTGGATGCCTGGAATGCCCTTCCGGAGGAAGTGGTGAAGTCTAAAACTGTGAATGACTTCAAAGGGGCATGGGATAAACACTGTGGATCCATCAAGTCTAGAGGGCGTGAATAAAGTGGAGACATTCAAACACTGCACGGAGCGGCAGTAGCCACAGCGGCATTCAAACACTGCATGGAGCGGCAGTAGCCACAGCTGCATTCAAACACTGCACGGAGCGGCAGTAGCCACAGAGGCATTCAAACACTGCACGGAGCGGCAGTAGCCACAAAGGCGTTCACGGAGCGGGATGCCAGTGGCCAGTAGTTGGTGTTCCACCTTCACGGAGCGGAAGGATGGAGGGCTGCTATTTCCAAAAAAAAACAAAACAAAAAATAAAAACAGGGGTGGGTAAGAGTATGGGGCAAGGGGGTGGCCTGCTTGTTGCAGCGGTTGCTACCCCCAATTGAGCTGGATGTCACTTGGATGCAGATTCAAAGCTGCTCTCTAATTTGGGTGGAGGGGAATTAGGGCTGGAGGGTACTGGAAGCCAATAGTAACAGGTGGGAGAGAGAAAAAGGGAAAGAAAAATGGATAGAGTGCGTAGCTTGCTGGGCAGACTTGATGGGCCATTTGGTCTTCTTCTGCCGTCATTTCTATGTTTCTATGTTTCTATGTGCATAAATGTTCTATGCATATAAAATTAGATTTTATGCGCATAAGTAAAACTTATGCACATAAAATGAAATTTTATGTGCTTAAAATAGCATTTATATAAATAAACTATTGAAACAGATGAAATGAACCAAAAAAGTGCCAACAAAACCTGAAATCAATGAACTAACTGAACTGAAATATTTTTGTTTGCACACATTTAGTAAATGCACTTACAAAACTATAACTTACTGTATGATAAAATGGGTCTTTTCTCTTCTTAGAAGGTAATTACTTTTTTACATTATGAAAAGTCTACAAGAATCTGGCAGATGGTTTTTGTTATTTCCATCAAGTTGATACTTCATTGTCAAATTGTATAGCCCAATTTTGAGTTAATGATGCATTTTGGTATTTAATACTACAGAGACTGAGAAATGAATAATGAATTTCTGTGAGCTTTTGTTTCAGGGCATGCAACTGTGAACCAATGAATTGGAAAAGTCACCTTCAAGATTGTCAAAATGCATCACTATGTTTTATTTCTCCCAGAGCTGAGAAAAATATTTTTTTTTGTTCCTCAAGGTGTGATTTCATTTCAGACTCCACCACTGAAGTATATAGTAGTCTTATCACCCACTAAATAACATACTGTAATTATTTTCAAGGAAATTATTAGTCTATTCAACTGGGTTCCAGATCATAATATTTGTCTATAAATATCCATCTAAGAGGCAGTTTATACAATAACCAATAGACCAGACTACAGCACTTTAATGGATTAGCTTTTCTCCTTTATGATAGGTGTCATGTTTTCTTTAAGGTGTATTTCAATGGTAATTGAAAATGTGTAAGCCAAGAAATATAGCTAGGTTCTGTTTGCAACCAACTAATTTTCATCAGTGGTTCTCTGGGATTATTTTTGTTAGCTCTGTATAGGAGAAAACATCAATACTTTGGTAGCACTGCATGCTTTTTATTAGATGAAAGAAAGCTAGAACATGTTCACAAAAATTGTTTTCTGCAATCAACAAAACATTCAAGAAACAGCAACTACATGAAAAATTAATTAGCAGCTATAAAGTAAAATAGACTAGGAAGAATTAATATTGTTTAATATTGGGTAATTTTTCCATTCTTACTTTATTTCATGGGAAGATAGTCTTCCTATATGTTTTTAGAAAACTCCAAATGATTTATTTCAGTTATGAAAAAAATATTTTGAAAACGTGATGAGTAGAAACAGTGTACTATCAAGAAAATAATTCTTGATAATCTCGTTGACAATGAAAATCATAATTCCCCTACATGAGAGAGAGAGAGAATATATCTACAAGACCTTATAATAGTAGTTAGCTATTTATGCTACTATAGGAGGCCCACCTAGTAACTCAAAGTGAGGTTTAGGTAGTAGTGCAGGGATTAGGGGTACTTTGACATGCAGAATGAGATGTACAAACAGGACAGTGCACTCTTGTGAAGATTTGATGTCTTTCAGAGTGTGGAAACTCACACAATGAAGATGTTTCTACAATGTTCTCTCAAACTAGTTGGATGTTACCCAGGTAGAGAGTCCATCAAGCTAAGTTGAAAGAACATTATACAAATCTCATCGTTGTGTGAGTTTCCACACTCTGAAAGACATAAAATCGTCACAAGAGTGCACTGTCCTGTTCGTATATCTCACTCTGCATGTCGAAGTGGCCCCTAACCCTTACACTACTACCTAAACCTCACCTCGAGTTACTAGGTGGGCCTCCTATGGTAGCATAAATAGCTGCTTACTATGATGCCTTTCTCTATCTCTCATATCTCAGGCCCTTCCCCATCCTAAAAATACCCAAAAGGGAATTTGTGAAAAAAATCACAATTTGCATTATGGGCACAGCTTAACACTAATGAAAAAGGTGTAGTTATTTTCAGTGTTAAAAATGGCTTTGCACTTTACAAAGCCAGCCCACTTTTACAACTCCACCCCAATCTCTCCCCTTTTAAAATTTTGCATCACACCATGCGTTATGGTGGTTTTTGCATGTGTTAAGGTGTTTTTTGCATATGAAAATGCAATAACACGAGTTGGAAAATGAACCTAAAAGTTTGGGTGTAGCCAGATGGTGTGATTTTCATATCCTTCCATGCTGACCAGCCAAGAGATAGCCAGATAATGTATTATCCAGCTAAAAAGTTAGCTGGCTAGTTTGGGGGCTGGGTGCAGGCATTCTGAAGTGGAGCTGGTTATCCAGTTAAGTCAGCCAGATAAACATCAATTTTTTAGCATTATCTGGCTAACATATAGGCTGAGTTACTAAACTGAGCTACCACATTACCATGAATATGCCCCATTAGAAGTTAATGGGAATGGCGGTAAATAACTCACAGTAAAGCAGTACTACACTTTAGTGAATAAGTCTGAGAGCTGGATAAACTTAAGGCTGCTAAACAGCACCCCTAAACTTAGCTGAATAAACTTATCCTGCTAACTTTATGATAGCCAGGTGTATTCTTCAGCACGGGCACACCACTAATTATCCCGTCAAATTTAGCCGGATATTTTTATCTGACAAATGTTGGCCGGTTGGACAGCGGCTAAAAATGGACCCCTGAGTTTTTAAAGTCAAACCACTTCCAATTTTTAATTTAATTTACTTATTTATTTTACATCTCCCATGGTCTACCAACCTCTTCGTAGAGGATCACAACTATATTATCCATTCAAATAAGTCAAGATACTGCTACCTTGACTGTTATCAGAAATCAATGACCGCGTCATACTGATAATTGTAAATGTAACCCCCTTCTCCGGTGTACTGACCAGGAGGGCAGACGCACAGGAGGATCCCAGGGCCAATCCTTTTATTCTTTCCCACTCCAACACAATCCCAGGCCTCGGGACAGGGTTCTTTCCAATCGGAGGAGGAACAAATTCTCCAAGGCCCAAGATGACTGAGGCGACTCTTAATTTGGTACCCTGCGTAAGTATCAGTTTATTTCACCTTCCAGGGTTGTGAATGCCAAACAAATCACGCTGGAGACTTAGATTGAGGGTCCAAAATAAAATCTTTACTGTCGGACTTCTTAAGTAGTAGTAGCAATAGTAGTCTCACATCAGATGTTGGCATAAAATGGTGAAATTTACATTTCACCAGCGTTATCTGTGAAAGTGTCTCTTTGTGTTGGCAGGGAAATTTGCACCCTCCAGGTCCTGGAAAAGTAAAGTCCTCAATCAGGCAGGTTACCCTTAGTTAGGAAGAAAAATCATTCCAAAAATATCGATGGCAAAAGATTGCAGTCTATCCCACTTTACCTCCACTCCCTGGGTGAAGACTCCATTGAGGGTCTCCAAAGATTATGGATGTGCAGGCAAAATGTTTTTGTTGCGTACGCGATAAGTATTCGTGGGGGGTCAATTCCGTTTCATGCGGAAGTATGGAGAATTCAATAAGTTGTCGATCTGTAAATACGTTGCTACTAAATTAACTACAACCCCCCACCCTCCTGACCCCCCAAGACTTACCAAAACTCCCTGGTGGTCCAGCGGTGGGGTCCAGGAACTCACTCAGACCCTCGGCGCTAGTTTCATCTGGCACCGATAGCCTTTGTCACAGGGGCTAATGGTGCCATTGGTCAGCCCCTGTCACATGGCCATCGGCGCCATCTTGTGCTCCTACCATGTGACAGGGGCTGACCAATGGCACCGGTAGCCCCTATGACATAGTATGGGCAAAGGCTATTGCTGCCATTTTGAGTCCTGGCATCAGATGGCAGGTTGCTCTGGGACCCCCGTTGGACCCACAGGGACTTTTGGCCAGCTTGGGGGGGCCTCCTGACCCCCACAAGACTTGCCAGAAGTCCAGCGGGGATCCGGGAGCGACCTCCTTGCACGCAGGCCATCCGATCCCAATACTCAAAATGGCGCCGATCGCCTTTGCCCTCACTATGACGGCGATCGGCGCCATTTTGAGTATTGGCAGGACGGCGATTTTGAGTCTCAAAATGGCGCCGATCGCCGTCATAGTGAGGGCAATTGCGATCGGCGCCATTTTGAGACTCAAAATCACCATCCCGCCAATACTCAAAATGGCGCCGATCGCCGTCATAGTGAGGGCAAAGTCCGATGCCAGGACTCAAAATGGCGCCGATAGCCTTTGCCCGTACTATGTCACAGGGGCTACCGGTGCCATTGGTCAGCCCCTGTCACATGGTAGGAGCACAAGATGGCGCCGATGGTCATGTGACAGGGGCTGACCAATGGCACCGTTAGCCCCTGTGACAAAGGCTATCAGCGCCATGATGAAACTAGCATCGGGTGTGAGTGAGTTCCCGGACCCCACCGCTGGACCACCAGGGAGTTTTGGTAAGTCTTGGGGGGGTCAGGAGGGTGGGGGGGGGGGGTTTAAATTTTTATTTAGGCCGAATAAAACAGAAATCTGTTTAATACGTGGGGAGTCACGATGCGTTTCGCCTCCCCACGTATTTAACAGATAGCAAAAAATAAGTTGCGGATTACAAATACATGGAAAACGGATGCACACCTCTACCAAAGATAAGTAAAGTTCTTCTTCAGGTGACAAGGTTAACAAAGGATGAATTTTTCTTGGCAAAGGTCCAGATAGCAGGAAACTCACCAGCTTTCTCAAGGTGTTCCCTTTTCAGGGCAGGAAGAGTGGCCATAAACTTCCTCCCCAGTAATTCAAGGCAAAACTTCACAAAAAAATAGGAAAATCTGGAATCCTTTTGCAGTGGGTCACCTGTGATTCAACTCACTGTGTGTGGAAGAGACAGCAGAGGAATCTTCCCTATCTCCTCTCCTGATCTAACCTGTTGGACACTCCAAAATCCTCCAGCCAAGGTTATCAAGGCTTTCACAGGATAGAGATCTCAAAAGTAAGTACAAAAATCAGCAAATAAATCTCTGGTACCAATCTCACAAGAGATTGGTCCCCTTTCCCCTTCTGGTAGGGTCCTGGGCCATGAGGCCTAGTAGCAAATGAGGGCAACAAACTCTAACATAGGAAAATTACTTCTATTCTCTCGACTCTTAAATCAAAAGATAGCACTTAGCTATGCTGCAGGCTACTTTCATAAGAACCAGGGGACTGGCTATTCCAGCAACCTCAGTGAAGGAGCTGTTAAAAAATGTTCCAAAAGGTTTAGAACTAAGGCCAAGTCTTTTAATTAATTTCAAACAGCCATTGCATAAAGAATAAATATAAAAGTGATGTTTTAAATTAGGGGTAATTATATTAAAAGGTGTACAGCTTTTATTCCCAAAAATATGAAAGTATGAGAAATGAGATATTAGAGATGTGAATCGGAACCGGTATCAGTTCGGATTCCGGTTCCGATTCACATCATGAAATTTTTATCTTGCAGTCCGATCGGGTTTTTTTTTATTGGCTCCTCCCGAGCCGCTAACCAAAAAATACAGCTAACTCTTTAAAATGAGTTTGTTAGTATCCCCCCACCCTCCGAACCCCCCCAAATTTTTAAATACCTGGTGGTCCAGCGGGGGTCCCGGGAGCATTCTCCCGCGCTCGGGCCGTCGGCTGCCAGTAAACAAAATGGCGCCGATGGCCCTTTGCCCTTAGCATGTGACAGGGTATCCGTGCCATTGGCCGATCCCTGTCACATGGTAGGAGCAATGGACGGCCGGCACCACCAACAACAGTGCTAATATTTTTTCTTATTAGTTTTAAATGTATTATCTAGTAACTTCATTGTGTGTCCCCCTGGTCTTGCCATCTTTCCCCTACTTCCTGCACTTTCCAGGGAGTGAGCTGTTTCTGTGGGGGAAGAGGAAAACTTCTATGGCCCAGGAGATGGAGAGTCCCTTCTATGGTTTGTGTATCTTTCTGGTGTGGTGTTCTCTTCAAGGACAGATAGGCTGGAATCAGACTGGATGTTCAAATCATATTTACTGATTATTTCCAAAAGATCAGTCACTGTCCCACAAACATTTAGCAAATGAAACTGTACAGTTGAACTATTTAGAAGGGTTCTTTGCTGGGATGCTGATGCCCATCTCTCCAGATCCTGGGAGGGAGCTCGCCACTGCCTATTCATCTGTGCAACAGCCCAGTAGAGGGAGAATCCTAGTGGAGACCACACGCCACGAAAAGGTCCTACTTGAGTACAAAGTTCGTTCTGAAGCCCCAACCTGTGTCCTGACCCCTTTGTGGTGGAGATCCGATTGGGAGTCTTCTAAGATTTGATGGTACAACCTTGAAGGACCTCTCAGGAAGAAAGGCCAGATGTTTCAGTTCAGCTCACAGCTCTCTGTCTCCTTTAGCAGGTTGTGCAGAGGGGTGTGACACAAACCACGAACAAAAAGGCGAATAATCCAAAAGTCTGTATCCAAAATATCTCACACTGGGTAGTGCTGTCACTGATCTTGCTTTCTCTAGGGAGTAGAGGGGGTTGTTCTCAGATCTCTAGTCCCTGCTCTCAGCATTAGAGGGGGGTTGGCCTTGATCCTACGTATTATCCAGGAACAGGCACAGGTCTTGTGATGGGACTAGTCCTCAGGCCAGGCCCTGCTGTTGGGCTAAGGTCTAGGTGTTGGGACAAACCTGAGGGCCTAATCCCTGCCAAAGACTTGTTTTTTTTAATGTACCAATATGAAAATACCTCAAAATGTTTGGGTATTTTCCTAGGATGCTATTTTTGGTTCTTTTCATGCCAAAAAAACAAAAATGTCCTCATCTGTTGCATTTTATGCATTATTTTTAAACAAATGCACATCCTTATTTGCTACTAAGTATTGAAATTTAGGATGAAGGGCTGCCTGCATCACAAGAATCTTTTTGCCCAGCTAAGCAAAACTGAACTAGTACTTATTTGAAGCTTAGTCAAATTGTATAAAATTCCATGTCAGCATTTTTAAAATATCCGGGTCTTTGCATTTCTCTCTCTGCATGTACACAAGTCCAAATTGGACATAATGTATCCACCAGGCGTGACTTAACCACAGGAGTTCGGCAGGGATCAGAGTTATCTGCCGTGTAGTTTAACATTTTTCTGCACCATTTTGCAAACTTCTTGCTGGATTAGGAAACTGCTAGAAGATCTATGCAGGCATTATACAGTATTTTTCTACCAGTATATGGTTCTTGGCCACCACTCTCAAACCAGTTCCACTTTATCTGGCTGCGGACAACCAATAGCTTCATCATAATAAACTGTGATTAAATTTAAGTAAATTTAAGTAAAACTGAATTAATAATCTTAAATAAAACACCTGCTGTCAGTCCACTGACTGAGCTTTCATTTGATAGTTTTACATTCCACTAGAACCTCTCTGTTTAAACTGCGTATGCTCATTCCTCTGAATCCTTGCATACAGGCAGATGATTTCTTATCAGTCCTTCAAGTCCTGGTTTTAACCAGGCTTGATTATTGTAACTCTCTTTATCATGGTTTACCCAGCCAATGTGCTGTGATCCCCGCAGACCATTCAAAACTCCTCACTGAGAGTGTTCAGGGATGTTGGTATGTGTGAGCGTATTGCTCCAATTTTAAAATCCCTCCTTTGGTTACCTGTACAATGGAGGGTGAAATTCAAAATTGCCATCTTAATTCATAATGTTATAAACACTCCCACTGCAATTATGTTCAATCCTATATTTTAAATTTAACATTCTAATAGAACATTGCAATGCACAGGCTGTGGTCTATTGGATGCTCCTTCTCTTTGAACTTTGCACTTAGGGGAAACTCGTGACCAAGCATTTTCTATTCTGGGAGCTATTTTTTGGAACTCTCTTCCTGAACAATTTCATTTAACTTCTTGCCCAAGCCAGTTCAGAAAACTCCTCAAAACTCACTTATTTAAACTGGCATTTGCAAACTATTAGTTTGCAGATTGGGTAGCAGTCTTATTTTTATTTCTTTTTTGTAAATGTATAACTAATGTTTTTTTGTTTGTTTATGTCTGTTTGTTGCAATTGTATGTATGTTACAATGTTACGCAGTGCAAATGCTGGATGCATGCAGGCTATAAATTTTTAAAACAAATAAATATCTGTGCTGAGCAGGAACTCAAATCATTTCAGAAAAATTTTCAGTAGCTTGATTTTGTTCTGATTTGGCAAATCATTGAAAAATACAAGTTTGGGAACACATTGAAACTGTGCGTGGGATAAACACTGTGGATCCATAAAGTCAAGAGGCCGTCAATGAAGAGTGGGTGGCTCGCCAGAATGACGACTACTGCCTGGAGATAATACCCTTATTCAATAAACATACACATGGTTACTGTGACTCCAACATCGCTCTAAACTTCAACAGCAAGAGGAAATGTGGAAAAAAAGGATTTGCACTCACAAAGCGGGGAGTAGCTGGCTTGTTACGGCGGTTACTACCCCAAATCAAATAAGCCTGATACTTCACTTTCAATGCATATCCAGCATAGCTCTCTGCTTCAACGGCAGGGGAGAAGAAAAACTGATACTTCACGCATATCCAGCAGAGCTCTCTGTTTCAATGGCAGGGGAGAAGAAAAACTGATACTTCACGCATATCCAGCATAGCTCTCTGCTTCAACGGCAGGGGAGAAGAAAAACTGATACTTCACGCATATCCAGCATAGTTCTCTGCTTCAACCGCAGGGGAGAAGAAAAACTGATACTGCACGCATATCCAGCATAGCTCTCTGCTTCAACGGCAGGAGAGAAGAAAAACTGATACTTCACGCATATCCAGCATAGCTCTCTGCTTCAACGGCAGGGGAGAAGAAAAACAACCAATAAGGGCTTGAATAACATAGTCTGGGTAAAACAAATAAGCATGGGTGTAGCTTGCTTATTGCGGCGGTTACTACCCCTACTACCCCTAACTAATCAAGCTTGATATTTCACTCGGATGCAGCTCCATCACTGCTCTCTACATTAATGGCGGGGGTGGAAGGGAAATAGAACCAAAGAGCTAAGAGAAACAGATAAGTATGAGAAAAAATGTGTGAAGCTTGCTGGGCAGACTGGATGGGCTGTTTAGTCTTCTTCTGCCGTCATTTCTATGTTTCTATGTTTCTAAGTGTGTGCCGCTGAGACAAACTGGACAATTTAGAAAATGTATATTTATTTAGTTATTTATAAAATGTATGAATCGATTTGTAGGTCTTACCATAAGATCTTTCCAATTTAAAAATGTGCTGTATTCGATCAGGCATAGAATAATGGACACATACGCGCCGCTAGGAGTGCGCCCTTTATGTGATCTCCTGGCACCTCCCTCTGACGTCAGGCAGCAGTTCCCGGAACCAAATATTGAAGGTAAAAATGCTGTGTTTTCTATGCAATAGAAAATAGTAATGTCTCTCACCGGCAGCCTCCCAAAATAATGAAACATTAGGAAAAGTAAAAGAGAATGAAAGAAACATACAGTCACACATAATTAAGCTCTGGAATTCGTTGCCAGAGGATGTAGTGGAAGCTATTAGTATAGCTGCATTTAAAAAAGGTTCGCACAAGTTCCTGGAGGAAAAGTCCATTAACAATTATTAAGGTAGAGTTGAAGAAATCCACTGCTTATTCTTGTGATAAGCAGCTTGGAATCTGTCTGCCACTTGAGATCCTGCCAGGTACTTATGACCTTGTTTCACCACTGTTGGAAACAGGATACTGGGCTTGAAGAACCCTTAGCCTGAACCAGTAAGGCAAGCCTTATGTTCTTATGTTCTAAGAGCAGCCCCGACTTATAAATACTTTTATGGCCCAAGGGAGACCAATAAAATCCCAGCAAAGGCTTACTCTAGTGTGGCAGTTGCACCCTTTTTTAGATGTTTCTGAATTCTAACTGGTGGTCCAGGCCTTGGTATGATCCTTGCTAGATTACTGCAATAGTCAGATTTTTGGGCTTCCAGAGAAAACCATGCAATGGTTACAAGTGGTACAGAACATAACTGCTCAGACAGTCTTCAGATTTTCCAGGAGACATAGTGTGTGGCCCCTTTATTATGTTCATTATACTGGCTACTTTTCAAAATAAGATCATGAATTTAATTTTCTGGGTAATAAGGTATGATGTGCCAACAAGTATCTGTATCGATTGCTAAGGTGGTATCAACCTAAATGTAATTTGTTTTTTATCTCAAAGTGATTTCTTTAAAGTGTCTACAATGACTGAACTAAAGAAAGTAGCAATTCGTATAAGGATGTTTTTCTGTTGCTGGCCCAGAGTTGTAGAAGTCCGCTCCTCTAGATATTAAACTGGAAGTGAATTATCTGTAATTCTGAAAAAACATTGAAAACATGGTTATTTCCGCCTGGATAGTATGTCTGGAAAAGAATGTGGAAATATTCTGGGGTGCTGGAAGGTGAGAATAAAATATTATGATCAGATTAGTTATTGAGGAAGCTGGTTGGTTGGGGGGCTAATGAGGATGCTGGCTACTAAGGAGGAAGGGATGGTAGATGAATGTGTGTGTGGGCATTTTTAAAATGTTTTTATATTGCTATATTCTTGTTTTTATCAGGTAACTTTTATCTGTCTGTTAAAGATTTGAACACTGTCTTGGGCAGATTTGAACACTGTCTTGGGAAGACAGTATATAAATAATACAAGGAACACTGTCTTGGGCAGATTTGAACACTGTCTTGGGAAGACAGTATATAAATAATACAAGGAAATTAAAATGTCATGTCATTAATGAGAGCTTGATAAATAGCGTGGAGGTAGAGGATATCATACTACTATGCACCTGGTAAATCCTCATTTACATGTGATGTTCCTTTATTTATATTCATGGAGCTAGTAATTTTAATGTGATTATGTTAATGTCTTTCTGAACAACTTTATTTGGCATGCACTAAAGAGCCTTAACATGCATGTTAAAGTTTATTGCATAGGCCTCTAAATGAAGTCAGGCCTGTGATTGCAGCCAATGACAGGCTAAGTAAATAAAATGGGTAACTAGTTTAGATCTGATGGAAGAAAGAGACATAGCAAACTGGATGTCTGAAGAGAGCTTATTCCACAGGGTGAGTGACTTCTAAAACAAAAAGCTTGAAAATGGAATGTGGCTGGCTTTAATGCAGGAAAAAGAGTGGAGACAATAAAAAGGATGGTGGGGAGAAGATGAGAGAAAAACGATCAGAGGGAAGACCATAAATGCACTTAAAAGTTAGCAGATCATAGGTTATTCTGTATTTAGGAAGAAGCCACTGGGATGTGTGCAGCAAGGGAGTGACATGAGATTGTCAGAAATGTTTTGACAAAGGCCCCCATGAGATCCTACTCAGGGAATTACAAAGTCATAGGTTAGGAGCAGTGCTTTAGTGTGAACTGATAACTGACTAAAAGGCTGGAAGCAGACTAAGGGGCTAAATGGTCAGTTTTCCAAATGGGGAAAGGTTGTTAGTGGAGTATCACAGGGGATCAGTTCTGGGACCTGTGCTGAGGACTAACATATTCATAAAGGATCTGGAAAAGGGAGCGAATAGTGAGGTGATCAGATATGTAGCTGGCACAAAATTCTTCAAATTAGTGGATCGTGAGGAAGGGCAAAAGGAAACTAGGAGACTGAATGGCAGATGAAATTTAATGTGGTAAAAGTACAAAGTGATGCACATAGGGAAAAATAATCCCAACCACAGATATACAATGCTGGGTTCTGTATTGGGAGTCACTACTCAGGAAAAGGAACGTGGAGTCCTCTTGGACAATATGTTTAAATTGTCTGCTCAGTACGTGGCAGCAGTCAAAATGTACATAGAGTGTTAGGAATGATCCAAAAAGGAATGGAGAATAAAATGGAAAATATCATATTGCCTCTGTTTTGAGCCATGGTGAGACTGCACTTTGAGTGTTGTGTGCAGTTTTGGTTGCCACATGTCAAAAAAGACATGGCAGGAGGGCGACACAAATCATAAAGGAGATGGAACATCTCTCCTGTGATGAGAGGCTCTGCAGATTAGGGCTTGGAAAAGAGTCGGCTGAGAGGGGACATGTTAGAAGTTTATAAAATCATGAGGGGGCTGGAATGAGTGAATAAAGGATGGTTATTCACACTTTTAAATAAAGCTAAAACAAGGGGACACTCCATAAAACCAACAGCCAGCAGATTGAAAATAAATCATTGGAAGCACTTTTTCACTGAGCACATAATCAAATTGTGGAATCTTGTTGCCAGAAGACATGATTAAGGTAACTAGCATAACGGAGTTTAAAAGAGGGTTGGGCAAGTTGCTGGAGGAAAAGTCCAGAACACATTATTAGCCAGGTAGACTAGAGAAAGCTCTTGATATCCTGGCAGTGAGTAACAGGAATTAGATCTGCCTTATGGGATCTGCTCGGTACTTGTGACCTGGATTGTCCACTGTCAGGGACAGCATGCTGGGCTCGATGGACCTTGGCCTGACCTAGCCTGGCAATACTTATGTTCTTATGACAATAAAACCAAAGGCCTGCAGAGTTCTGTAAGAGGGCAATACAAGGCAAGCATTCAAGAAGACTGTTATAGTAATCCAGTCAGAAAAAAACCCACAACAAAACAGAACATGAAGAGTGTGGCAAGTGTCATCTTTTCTGAATGTTAAACTAATTACATAGCATAACAATCTGCTGACATGGTTCCTTTGTTATACACTAGAACTATGCATGTTGGTGTGATCAGCGACTCTTTGGCGCATAGAGAAACAATTTGCTTTTCAGCATGATAAAAGCATTATCATCTCTTTAAGCATCGTTCTCTATATCTGTGAGGAAGAAAAAGGAAGTCATAATCTCCGTGGTCTTCTGGGGCTCCTAAAGAAGTAATGTATAAAAGAAGTTGTCTAAGTTTCAGTCATTTTATGTCCTCCTTGGTGGATGTATTTTATTGTCATAAATTCTAGGTTTGCACACCGGAATGGCAGACTTTTTATATTTCTTTCTTAAGTTGCCCAGTGCTTTTGGGTGCATAAATCATTTTTTTTCAACTATTTGTTTCATGTTAGCACAAAAATAAGGCTTAGAAATCAGTCCATGTGACTTTGAAACATACTAACACCTAAGTCATAACAGAGGAACATATCTAGTCTGAAATTAAAATGTAATTAAAGCAAATCTTGGCATGCCACACAGCCATGGCAGCATGCATATTTTTTTCCTGAGGGATGAATGCATTGGAAACTAAGAAAAACTGCTAATGGTTATCCTATCAGCCTTTAGCAATCAAAATATAGCAAAAATGCAATTTACATTTTATAATAAAATGGAACTGATAATAGGCTTTTCAGTGCTATGACTCGATCTTCCTGAGCTACAGTAGGAAATGTTATCATTCTTTTTTATATTTCACAGAGTTCCTAGGCATTCATTTATTATTCTGTCTCAAAACAATGCTGACCTGCATAAAAGCATTAACCGGAGCCCAACATAAAGTTTCTAATCTCTTTTTTTTGCCTGCTTACTAAAGAAGTTCCATTTCTGTCTACAGCTCAGTAACTTGAGATGTCAAATCAGCAATTACAATCTCATACTGTCAAGATTCTCAGAAAGATTACCTTACATTGCCTGCCACCTTTGACTTAGTCACAATCCTGCCTTGTATAGTTATTGTGTTAGTTGTGCTCTAGGAGTTGTGACCTGCACATGGCCAGCTTTTGGGACCTGTGACCGATGCCAGTGCCCTCCTCCAAAATAGCCATGGAGCCTCTGCCGCTGTCTCCTGTCCCGATTGGGCCAATGGAGCCAGTGGAATTGTTACCGAGGAGTGCTAGGAGAGCGGTCCCCCTTAGAGGGAGTGTGCCCTTGGGCCCCTGGCACAATCCTGCACCAAGGGTAGGTGTAGCGTGGGTGGCGAGAGACCACCCGACCCCCAGCAGGACCTGCATGCCTCTGGAACCAACTGTGGAATGTTGGTGATGAACAGTTCTCCGACCGTTCCCGGCCCTTTCGGATTTGCCGCTGGGATGGCATGAGGCAGCAGGCCGGACTCAGGGCGAGGGCAGACGAAGGTTCAGAAACAGACGACAAAGACTCAGGAACCACAGACTGCAGACGTAGACTCTGAAGCAAGATACTGTAGACGTAGACTCTGAAACAAGTAGGGACTTGGAAGGTTGAGACATTGGCATGGTCCCTCATGGCATCCTACACAGCCAGTACCACTGGCCTGGTCACAGACCACCCTGTCCCACATCCGCGGGGTGGAACCAGCGCAGGAAAGGAATAATGCTGCACAAAGCAGTCCAGGGTAATGTACTGCACATCGGCAGTCTGAAGCAGGAGGCTGCACACCGGCAGTCTGAAGTAGGTTACTGCACACCGGCAGTCTGAAGCAGGGTTAGAACATCAGGATCAGGAACAAACATCAAGGAACATCAGGAAATATCAGGATGTGCAAGACACCGGACACCAAGTTGAAACAAACAACGAAGGCCTGACGGATCGCTGGAAGAGGAGACATCCAGAGACGTGTAACTCCAATGCAAGGCGAAGCATGAGTGCTGGAGCAAAGCTTTTTATAGCCCAGGAGCAGGCAACTCCCTGGGAAGAGTCCAGATGGGTCATCCCTCGCTGGCTTTATAAGAGTGAAGAGAAGCCGTGGGCCCGCCCCTTAGGAGAAGGGCGTGGCTCACACCAGAGCATCCAGGCTGCAGTGGAGCAGGCCTTGAGTAGGCCCAGAACAACACCGAAGGCCTCCCAGGCCGTGGAGCAGTATCTGGACAGATGCTCAGGTGAGGCCCTGGCTACGGAGCGGCCTCCAGAAAAAGGTGAGATGCCTCCTGTGGCGCAGCTACAGGAGGAATCGCAACAGGAGTAGCCATGGGTGGGCCTTAGCTCATCCAGTGTGGGCTCATGCTTGCTCAATTAGCACTTCCTGGTGGCTGAAGAAGAATCCCTGCAGCAAGGCCACTGCAGGCCCCATCCCACAGCAGCCCAAGATGAAAAGGAAGCCTCAGTGCAGCAAGGCTGCAATAGTCCCCATCCCATGGTGGCCCATGAAGAGGCCTATAAGAGAGGGGAAGGCCCTGATAGAGAGTGTGTGTATTTGTGGTAGGGAGCGTGTGAGAGCTTATATGTGTATGTGAAGGAGTGAGGGAGTAAGAATGAGAGCGTGTGTATGTGTGTATGTGTGTGTGTGTGTGTGTGCAATCATGTGAATGAGAGCCTCCATATGTATTAGAGCCTGTGTGTGTGAGAGAGAGAATGTGAGATTGAAAGCATGTATATGTGAGGGAGCCTGTGTGGGCAAAAGAGCATGTGAGAGCAAAAGTGTATGTGTATGTGTGTGTCTGTGTGTTTGTGTATGTGTGTGTATATGTGTGAGAGAGCTTGTGAGAATGAAAGTGTATGTGTCTCTGTGTGGGAGAAAGCCATGTGGGAGAAAGAACATGTTTGAGTAAAAGAGTGTGTGTGTGTGTGTGAGGGAGTCTGTCAGAGGGAGAATCTGTGTGTATAAGAGAAAACCTATGAGATGGAGAGTCTGTGTGTGTGTATGAGGGAGAATGTGTGAGAGAGCTTCTGTGTGTAGAACGGAGACTCTGGAAAAGAAGTTAGGAAAAAACTGAGAAGAAGAAAGCAGGAAAAAGAGATGAGGACCAGACAAGAAAGATAGAAAGAATAGCATTTTATTTCCAGATTAGTGATTAGAGTATAGTATGTCAGCTTTGAGAATATGCATCTCTTATGTGTTATTATTTTGCACAATATAAGAGGAAATGCATTTTTTTTCTTCCTGTTGCACTACATGCAGAGGATCGCTTTCTGGGATTTCCATTTGTTTTTGTTTGTATGTTTCTATTTCTAGTTTATAGTAATATAAACTAGAGGGAGCTGAGGGAGGTGTGTGTGTGTGTGTGTGTGTGTGTGTGTGTATGTGAGGGAGATGAAGTATTCTGTTAGTGTGTAGGGATGTGTAGCAGTTTGGCTTGTTCTGTTTTCCCAATAGGAGGTGTATTGGTGATGTAGAGCCTGGTATAATATTTACAGTGCTGCCTTTTCATAAGATAGGTTGTTGTTGTTTGAGTTTGGGAATTAGTACTGTCATGGTATGGAAGATTTCTTATATACGTTCTAAGTGATCTTTTTTGTAGGGCTTTATTTCACTTTACAAAGTGCCTGATACTGGAGAGAGTTGATTTACTTAACTAAGGCAACACTGGAATTTATCTGTTTTCATAGAGTGAGTTATAAGGGGAAACCTACTTCTTCTGCTGCATTGTACCCATTGTTGTAAGATACAGTGAATCTTTATAGAACTTGAAGTATAGGAATTTTATTGGGATTCTGTCCCACCCTGTATAGACCGCAGGCTTCACTGAAGTTGTCTGATCTTCCAGGGCTAAGGTTGGTGGCGTGATGGCACCAGTAGTGTCAATATCCTACATGTATCACTGGGAAGCAAGATCGGGTAGGAATCATGCTGAGTGGCAGCAAGGAGAAGAGATCTCTTTAGAAACTGCAGGTGTTGGTGTAAGTGAAGCTGGTATTTTTCCCAAGGGAGGGGGGCACCAATTTCAGTTTTTGCATTGGGTGCCGTATGGCTTAAAGCTGGCCCTGCAGCTGAATTCACATTGTCTTTGCTTCACACTGACTGAAATTATGGGTCCAAGTCAATTTTGGGTCCATGGCATGCTAAAATCACATTTAGCAATATACTCACAAAGTTTATGATCTACACAGTACGTACATGGTAAAAGTCCAACACAAAAAAATTATCTTGGAGTATGGACAGACCTCCTGCTCAGCTCCTTCATTCCTGCAGCAGCCAAAGCTCCTCTGAGGATTCCATGATGTTCCATCCCCCCAGTATAAGAACAGACCCTGTGTACATCACTTGATATACTGTGAAGGATCCCTCTGTGGCACCATGCAGATTTCAGTGACAGGAATTACAGGAGGGGGTCTCCATTCACTCTTGGCAGCAAAGATCAGGTAGCATAATAACATAGTAAATGACAGCAGATCATTATTCAGTTCCAGAGATTAGGCCTACAGACCAAATAGACCAAATAGGCCAAATAGACCAAATAGGCCTACAGAATGATCACTTACCAAATAGACCAAATAGACCAAATAGGCCTACAGAATGATCACTTACCACTCTAGAGGTCTACCTCTTTAGGAGATTATACCCAACAAATGCTAAAAAAAAAAAAAACCCCCAAAATCCCCTGAAATAAAAAAAACTACCAAACTGAAAATTTTGGAGCTGCAGTTCCCTACTAGGGAACTGCAGCTCCAAATAGACCAAATAGTACATGTACAGCCAAATAGTACATGCAGCTCCAAATAGACCAAATAGTACATGTACAGCCAAATAGACCAAATAGTTGCTTATGGTAGCATCTGCCGCTCTGTTCAGGTTACCCCCATGCAGAAATGCCTAAAGTTAATATAGGTACCCTGTTTCTTCTTTTCTATCCTTTAGCTTTTAGGGATTCACACAGCATTTATCCCATGTCCTTCTTCACCACCTCTTTTAGGAGGGCGTTCCAGGTATCCAGCACACTTTCTGTGAAGAAATATATTCTGAAGTTGGTTTCCAGTCACACACACACACACACACCCCCCCCTGGAGTTTCATATGACCCCAAGTTCTACAGTTTTCTATCCAACTGAATTTTTTTTATGTTTGTGCATCATTAAAACCTTTCAGGTATGTGAAGGTCTGTATCATACCTTCCTTGTACCTCCTCTCCTCCAGGCTTATCATATTTAGATCCTTCAGCCTCTCCTCTTCCAATACAGACCCCACACAATTTGGTTGCCTTTCACTGGAGGATTTCCAACCTGTCTTTATCCTTTTTGGGATACAATCTCTGGAACTGAATAAGGTACTCCAGGTGAGGCCTCAACAAAGACCTACACAATGACATTATCTCCTCCTTTTTTCCTGCTGGTTATTCCCCTATGCAGCCAAGCATCCCTCTGGCTTTATCCACCGCCTTACCACGGATAGGCTGACACTATCACCCTACAATCTCTTTCCTCGCCTGTGCACATGACTATTTCACTCCCCCACACATAAAGATCTTTTGGATTACTGCACCCTAAATGCATTACTCTACACTTCTTGGCTTTGAAGTTTGGGAGTGGGATACAGCCCCTCTCCCTAGTAGGGAACTGCAGCTCCAAAATTTTCAGTTTGGTAGTTTTTTTTATTTCAGGGGATTTTGGGGGTTTTTTTTTTTTTAGCATTTGTTGGGTATAATCTCCTAAAGAGGTAGACCTCTAGAGTGGTAAGTGATCATTCTGTAGGAGATGGAATACGTGTAAGGGAGTACCAAGGACGAGCAATGGTACCACCTAGAAATATATGGCCATAGAACAAAACGGGACTGGCTGCACTGAAGGAAGGCACCGAAGTGACATCATTTTTGTGCCATCCTCAGGCAGATGGCACCATTTTTAAAGCACTGGCACCCAGGCAGGAATGACTGGGTAGTCTCATGGCTAAGCTCTGGTGCTCAACCCAGTGCTAGGCCTCAGCACCAGAGCTAGGCCTCGATGCAAGGCCCAGTCCAGGGTTAGGTCTTGGTGCCAAGGCTAGTCCTTGTTGGTGGGCTCCACCGGAAGCCTAGCCCCAAGGACTGCCCAGAGTGGACTAAGCTGGGTCGTTATCAAGTGCTGGAGCCAAACAGCTCCTACCTTAACACATTTTTACCCCCACAAAATGGGGGCTTCCAATGAAGGGGAGATCCCGGTCTGGGCAAGTGACTAGCCAGTAGCACCCTCCTACCCCCCCTCCCAAGTATTTCCCCCACTATCCAATGTCTAAAGAAAGTTTCACAGGGTACCAGCAAGACAAGGAAGACATAAAAGAGAATGATGGCAAGAGGGAGGTGACAGAAGAGATGCATTTCCAAGCTCAAGATTGTAAGAATGTGTATTTGTTTTCTTACAAAATGAAATACACAATGAAAGACCTCATTTCATTTCATTAGAAAACAAAACAAAAAAATCTAAACTGTGGTGGCAGGGTGGAAGGGGAAGACATTTGTTTCCTTTTGTTTCAAAAAGGAAAAAAAAACAGCACTACTGATATTTAAAAATGGAATCCACCTGGGTCTTCCCCCATGCCCCCTCACCCACTATGGAGTCCTCTCACTCCATTCTTGGGGTCTCTGAATTTGAAATGGGACAGGAGTGATTCCTTGTTCCTCCTGCCCTGCCAGATCCTTACAGCAAGCAGCCATTCAACAAAATGAGACCAACCTCAGGACCACTGGTGATATTTTAATTACAAGATCAATTTTTTTTTATTTTTGCTATAGCTTACTTTATAATTGTTTTATTATTGTGTGTTTGTTTATCATTATTTTGGTCTATTTCTATTATGTATGTCTAGTTGTAAACCACCAAGATTTGTAGATTGGTGGGATAGAAATATTTAAAAGAAATAAATACATAAGATCCTGCGGGACAAGAGTGACCGGAGATAACTTCTGCCCCAAGTGAAATTTGGAGTTACCATAGAATAGTTTGGCGGGGAGGATGGGGGGTGAAGAGGATATAATTTTTAAATGTTAGCAGTGCTGGGCTAGTCAGTGGGGGCAATACTTTTCCTTTCCTTTCCTTTTGTGTTTTTTTTTTCTTTTCATATTTGGTGTTTATTTTGTTTTTAATAAATGAAACAAATTAAAATACACATCAAACAAAACTAAAAATGAATTTGAAAAATAAAATGTAATGAAAAATCAAGATGAAACAAGATGCACACCCCCTACAAATTTTCCAGGGTACAAAGTTCTTTGCTGTCATTTACATTGTCAGTGTAGGCAAAGATCACAGTAGGCATTCAGAGGCCTGAATAGTAGTCTGAATTTCAAACACTTTTCTGAGCTAATTATTTCGGCTGAGGCTTCACCACTACCAACCCTGTTCCCCGCAGGTTGAGCCCTTGGGTTCTGGGGACCGGCTGGACTTAGGTAGGACCCTATGATGAAGCTCCAATGAGTGACGATCCGAGTCCTGGAGAGGCAGTGAGCAAGAGGTGTGAGGTCCGATTCGAAGTCCAGGGCAGGTAGTGAGCAAGAAGCGTGAGGTCCAATCTGAAGTCCAGGGCAGGCGGCGAGCAAGAAGCGTGAGGTACGATCCGAAATCCAGGGCAGACGGCAAGCAAGAAGCGTGAGGTCCAGCCCAAAGTCAAAGCCAGGGAGATCCGTCTGAGGGAGAAGGAACAGGAGCTGGAACAGAGCTGGAAGTCAAGAACAGGCTCTTGGAAGACAGGAACAGGCACTTGGGAGACAGGAACAGGCACTTTGAAGACAGGAACAGGCTACGTGGGCAAAGCTAAGCAGGATTCCAGCTAGAAGCACACAGGCATGAAGGAACTTGTTGCCAAGTCATGGAGGGGACCGAAGAAGCGGGCCTAAATAGGCCCGAACCGATGATGACATCAGGGAGAGGACCCGGAAGTTCCTGCTGCTGGCCCTTTAAGATGTGTGCCCAGTCGCGAGCGCGTGTAAGAAAGGGGGCAGGCCAGTTGAGGAAGTGTCAGTGTCTAGTACACCTGGGAAGGCCCGGCATGGTAGAAGAGTCGGCCAAGAGTCGCGGCGCATCGGGGGGGGCCCGGGAAGCAGCGGGCTGGCGGAACCGCGTCGGGAGGTGCGTGGGGATGCAGGTCAGTGCAACAGGAACTTTCTCAATCTTTTTGCAAGGTCTTTTTAAGGAGTGCTTCAAAGGTTTTTGCGAACCCATACTAAACTGGTTTCGTACAAGTTTTATTGCATATTCCTCTTCCTGGTTAATTTTCCAAAAAAAACTTCCTATGAAAATAAACAAGCATAAAATACATAAGTACAAAGGGGGAAGGGCATACTTTGTACCTCTGATGAGTTAATTTTCAAAGGAGTTCCCTATGTAAAATTAGTATATATGCATGTAAATAGCTTGAACTTGCATATATGCTAATTTATATACATCAAAAGTATGCACATATTTTTAGTTTTGCATGCATATTTTCCAGGGCAGAAAAGGGGTGTCTAGGGGTGTTCTTGGCTGGGCCAAGAAGTAAGCACGAAAGTCGCTATTTTATAAGAGATTTACGCAAATATATTAGGAAACCTATTTACACAATGTTACACCTGTTATCTAGAACAATTATTATCAAACTTATCTGTTGTCTGCTATTGTTGGGTGGGGGTCTGGATGAACTGGAGGGAGTTCAAGGTGCAGTACTACTTCTAGGAAGGTCTCAATGAATTGGATAAACTGGTGGAGGAATCAGCAAACTGGTGATTTCAAGTATGCACACATATTTTACAATATACCTACTTCCATGTATACATCTGGATTTTACGTGAATAAGTTATATTTTATTGTGTGTAAAATATACCCACATATGTTTATAAAATAGATAGAAAAAGAGAGCCCTTTTAAAGCATTTCTGATATTTGCATGTGCTAAAATATACATGTGCATGTCAGGGAGTGAACATATGCATATTTTATAATCTGCGTGGACCAGAGATGCGCAGGTTATAAAATATCAAGGAAGATCTCTGCGTGTCCATAGGCTCGTGTATATGAGGCCACGTGGAGATCTTTCAAAGTTACCCTCTCTATGTGCGGGCAGCCGAGTTTTGGGTAAAATAGCATCTGTGCATTTGGAGATCGAATATATAGTACACATGTTCTTTTCCTTCCCTGAGCTAAACCTTCAGAATGTCTCTTTTTAACCAAGCTAGCAATTTACCTGTTATGGAAGCCCACACGTAATTTTAGATAGGCAGAGGCGGGCAATTTTCTAGCAGGATAAATTGCTATTTAATGTGGTAAGTAACTTAGAGCAGGGGTAGGCAACTCCCATCCAGGGCACTCACAAACAGGCCTGGTTTTCGGGATATCCGCAATTAATATGAAAGAGATAGATTTGCATACAGTGGAGGTAGTACCTGCAAATATACTTCATATCCATACCCAGACCTATTTGTGCCACTCCAGAACCAGCATTGACTACCCCTGGCTTTGAGACTTTCCCTCCCCTTGCTCATTACTTCCAGTTTGACATTGATCAATCTCCAATTCTCCACACATCCTCTGCTTCAGTTTTATCTAGCTTTTATTTTATTTGCCAGCCTTCCTAAATAGCTACGTATTCACCACAGCCTTCTTTTTAACCTTAAACTGGGTGAATTGAACCCCTTGGATTCTACATAAGAGTTAAAGTTCCCTCTCTCTCTATAGAAGTCAACTTTAGAAATCAGCTTATTATCTGCTTTTGAGCTTGTGCTCTCTCAAGTTTCTGTCTTCAAGTAAAAAAAAGAATGGGCTTCCCCAGATAAAGTCTATACTTAAGTTTTCAGCATTCTCTTCTTAAGACATTTTCATCTTTGGAAAGGTTACTTGTAATCTGTTTCAATATATCTCCCAATTCTTTATTCTCTCCTCACTTCCAGTATACTTTCAATCTCTCTGACAGCTTAACCCTCTAAGGTTTTGGAAAACACACAATGAATAAACCCAGATCATTTTATGGTACCTGGGCTGCAAGGGTATCAAAAGTTAAAGTAAACTTAAATGTGCATGCAAATGATGCATTCAGTGAAAAGTTACTATGATGATATTGTATGATATATGACAATACTCTATATCAGGTAGTAAACCCACTTCCCTCAATCCCTTTTGCAATAGTGAAATATATATAGTTCTCCAACAATGTTCACTAAGCTTTGCCTAGTGACAAAAGATCTTGATGTTTTTGGTATAAGCCCAATTTATTTTTAAACAAATGTTTTAATCTGAATTTCTTCCCAAAACTATTTACTTATCAGTCCTTTGGAAAGCAAATATGATGGGGGGTTTTTGGGTTGTAGGTAATAGCATATTCAATTTCCTTGGTCCTGTCTTAATTAGAGTAAAACCTCATCTACAGAATTTTGCATAGCATCTCATTCCTCTCCTTTAGTATCCAGTGAGATGTTAATATATCTGATGTATTTTAAATGAGATCTCCCTTGTGAACAAAGCAGAAGATGTTAAAGCTTATTATAGTAAAATATGTAGTTTCATTACTGCTGGCATGAAAAAATGTTATTCAGACAGTAAAATATTGATGATTATATTAACAGTCTCAGTTAGTTCAGGGAGCTTGTGATGCACAAATTAAATTGTCTACAGTTTTCTACTACAAATCTAGTCAATGTATGAGTGCTAGCTAACATATTAGGCAAGATGCATACATTACCTTTAGTGACATTGGTGTGGTCTACAGGCCTCCAACTCAAATAGGAGAACTGGTCGAAAACATCCAAAAGGTAAGAAAAAAGGGAGAAGTGCTGCTTGTTAGAGATTTTAATCTGCCAGATGTGACTTGGAGTATCACTACTGCTGCATAAGCAAGAAGTAGAGAGATAGTGAATGTCCTTCAAGGAACTCTGCTCAAACAAATGGTAATGGAACCCATGAGGGAGGGAGTGATACTTGACCTAATGCTCAATGGGGATAATGTCTCAAATTTTTGGGTAGGTGCCCACCTGGGTTCCAGTATTCATCAGACGGTATGGGCCGGATTTTAAAAGCCCTATACGCGTAGATCCAGAGGATTTACATGTGTAAGGGGAGTTAAGCATGCCGGGCCTATTTTATAAAGGCCCGGTGACGCGCGTAAAGCCCCGGGATGCATCTAAGTCCCAGGGCTTTACAAAAGGGGTAGTCCAGGGGTGGGGCGGAGGCAGGGCAGGGCAGTCCATGGGCAGGGAGGGGGTGGGGCCAGAGGCCTCCAGCGCAGCAGCCATTTGCCACTGTGTCGGAGAATCACATGCCGGTAGGCTGCCGGCGTGCGCAACTTGCACCTGCCCGGTGTTAAAAAATCGGGCGTACATGTGTGCATGCCGGGTAGCATGCGCACATGTACGCCCGCGCAAAGGTATGAAAATTTACCCCATGGTTTAATATCACAAAAGGGATACAGAGAGGTCATACAAGGATCTGAGTGCTGAATTTCAAAAATACAGACTTTGTCAAAATGGGGTCATACCTGGAGGAAGAACTGGAAGACTGGGAGAAAATTAGGGAGATAGAACATCAGTGGGCCAAATGAATGGAGCTATTACAAAAGCAATAAATCTATATGTTAGAAAAGTAAACAGAAGTAAGAGGAAAAAGAAACTGCTCTGGCTCTCAAAAGAGATGGCTAAAAAAATAAAGGCAAAAGGAAGAGCATTCAAGAAGCAATAAGGGTCTCAAAATAAGGAACACAGGGAAGAATACCTGTTGAAACTTAGGGAGATGAAGAAAGTAAACAGGAAAGCAAAAGGTCAATTGGAAGAAAGGATTGACAAAGAAGTAAAGTGAAGTGACAAAACATTTTTTAGATATATCAGTGAAAGGAGGAAGGCCTGAGTTACTATAGTAAAACTGAAAGGAGACAAAGAGCAAAGGCTATCGGCGCCATTTTGATTACTGGCAGCTGATGGCCCGAGTGCAGGAGATCGCTCCTGGACCCCCGCTGGACCACCAGGGCTTTTGGCAAGTCTTGGGGGACCCTCCTGACCCCCACAAGGCTTGCCAAAAGTCCAGCGGGGGTCCGGGAGCGACCTCCTGCACTCGGACCGTAGGCTGCCAGTATTCAAAATGGTGCCGATAGCCTTTGCCCTTACTATGTCACAGGGGCTATTGGTGCCATTGGTCAGCCCCTGTCACATGGTAGGAGCACAAGATGATGCCGGCCATCCAGTGCTCCTACCATGTGACAGGATCTGGCCAATGGCACGGATACCCTGTCACATGGTAAGGGCAAAGGGCCATCGGCGCCATTTTGATTAGTGGCAGCCAACGGCCCAGGAGTGGGAGGACGGCCCGGAGCGGGAGATCATGGGAGATCGCTCCCGGGACCCCCACTGGACCACCAGGTACCTGTAAAAAGTTTTTTTGGGGGTCGGGAGGATGGGGGAAGCTAAGGGGTTACGTTTAAACGGTCGGGGTGGGTTTTTTGTTTATCGGCTGGGGTGCAGCCAATAAACAAAACCGCGATGGAGCCCGATTGAAAAAACCCCACATGTGAATCAGAACTGGAATCCGAACCGATTCCGGTTCCGATTCACATCTCTACTGAATACCCCCAGCTAGCCATTTAAACGGATAACTTTTCAGTTATCCATCTAAATGGCTTTTGAATATTGACCTCGTTATGTCTATGAAGATTGATTCTTGTTCTTAATTTTTGGCTTGGTTTACGTTGTAGCATCCTTTTTCACATTGTTTATATTGGGTCATGTATACAACATTCACAAGGAAGCATGAATGAGAATCTTTTAGTTTGAATATCTTTCTCATGTGAGTAAGCCGTACGGTATTTAATATGTGCTGGCACAACTTGCATTATGGTGTTTTGCAGGGTTTTGTGCCATTTTCTTCTGTTAGAGTTTGCTTCTTAAGGGGTTAACGTTCAAAGAGAAACACAGTGGTTAACACATATAAAGTTGGCATATACATGTGTAAGTAGTGTTTACATGTGTTTATGCTATTTTGGAAACATTGGGGCCAATATTAAAATATATCTTGCTATGAAAGTTAGCTGGATAAGCATAACTAGCTAACGTAAGGCCTATGTCTAATTTATATGGATAACTTAACTGGATAAACTCAATATCCCTACTTACCCAGCTAAATTAACCAGATAGGTAGTGCCACCCAGCTACTCCCATTGCCCAGCTAGCCAAATAAGTTCCTTATCTGGTTAAGTGGTATAGCCAGAAATTCAGCAGCACCCACTTAGCAGATAAGTCTGATTTATCTAGCTAAGTAGTGTTTGAATACCTGCCCCATTGTGTATACTTACAACGTTAAATATACATTTTCTCAGGGAGAAAAAGAGTAAGTTTAGGGACATTCTAGGATGGGTATCAGAAAGGTGTACACAAGTTGCTATTTTGTAAACGGTTTATGTGTGTACAGTACCAAACTTATCTGAATTCATTTACACCTGCTAATTAAGTAACAGAAGAGAAATTACAGTTGTCTTTTGTCTACACTTTTTAGGTTAGTGGTCTGAGTTCAAGGTGAAGTGCTCATGGGTCTGAGTAACTGGCGGAGGTATAGTGAACTGGTGATTGCAAGTATGCACACAAGTATTTTCAGAAGCAGTTATCGCACATGCTTTATAAAAAAAAACACGTGTCTGTGTATAACTCAGGGTTATTGCAGTCACATGATGTTATAATTATTAGGTGCATACATATATGCATCAATTCTATAAAGAGGGTAGAGAAAGGGCATTTTCCAGCATTACAAATATACTTGATATTGAAACATACACGTATACTTTTGGGGCAGAAAGAAATGGTATTTTATAGACTGTGCAGCTCCCACCACACAGTTTATAAAATATTAACATTAATCCCTACTGGTCCACTTACATGCACATTTGATGACTTACACAGACTATTGGATACCAAGCTCTATAAGTTTTAGTTTCAGGTGAGTTAGTTACTGGAAAGCTAGAACTGGAGGAACAGAGAATATTTCCTTTAGTATTTCATCCATCAGTAATAGTAGTTGTAAGTTTTTTATAATTTTACTTAGATTTTCTATTTACATATTGTATGTTAATGCAACTGGCATACTTAATTCTACATATCCAAGTGAAATAACATGACAACCACAGTTCTTTGCTCATGACAGAAGAAAGCCATTGTTTTACCTTGACAAAAGATCAACACCTGTTTTATGTAGCATTTTGTCGGTATAGTCAAATCTTTGTAGAACTTTATGCCAGAATACCACCATAAAAGTTAATACAAATGTTTTCAGGGCTTTGTTTTTTTTTTAACAGAGTTTGCCTCTCTCTTAACTGTCATATTCTCTTTGGACACTGGATCCGTGTTTCGGCTTGTGCTGAAGAAATGCATTACCAGCAGACGCCACCACCTAAAGCCGCCTCGGAACATCTATATTCTCTTTGGATCCATTGGCAATTTTTAATAAACCCTCCACATCTTCTCTAGTTTGTGATACTGTTTTCAAGGTGATTTTTGGTATATTTCTTTTTGAGACCAGTGATCAATATTGTATTGAAGCATTTTCTATCTGTGGGTCAGTGCTGATAAGAGCATATAAAGCTTTAGACTTGAACAGCTTCACTGAATGAAGATTATCATTCATACTGTTTTGTCTGACCAGGTTCAGGGAATGTCCTGTATAAAGCACAAGCACAGCATGCAGGTTCATGCTTTTTTTTTAATGCAAACTTGCAGTGCCTGATATTGACCACTCATATTGCTTGCATTATCATAATTCTGCCCTCTGCAATTCTAGATGTCAAATCTCATATTTCAGAAGAATGCCGATGACAGTTTCACATAAGTTTCTTCCAATGTGGCTGTCAACTGGCACAAAGCACACAGATTGCTCCTTCACTTCCCTATTCAGGCAGTACAGAAAAACAATACATAACTGATTTGTATGAGAAATGGCTGGTGTAGAGTCAACAGTAATAGAAAAGTACTTTGCCTCGTTAATTTCCTGAATGATTTTCATCCAGAATTCATGCCCCATTAGCTCAATCACATCGTCATACGTTTGTGAGGGAACGTACGAAACGTGATCCATTCACTTATTTTCAGGATTTTTCAAGTGCTGCTCAAGAAAAGAATCAGGCTAGGCAATAAATTCCAGCAGTGGAAGATAAGTTCCACTGTGGGGGTTATCCTAAAGTCTGATTGTCATCACAGTTAGAATGGAAGTCCTTTTTCTGCGAGAAACTTGATATTGGTAACAAGTCACTTTGGTATGCCTTTCCATTATTTAATTTCTTTGCATATTGGGCTGGAAAACTGTTCCTCCATTGCATATGTTTTGTTCTTCTGTAAAATGCAGGCTATCATACAATTTTGATGTTAAATTCTGCTTTCATATTTCTTGATTGTTTTTCTTCATATTTTTCCAATATCAGAAATCGCCCTCCAAAAAAAGAACTTTGGGGGTTGGATTTTCTTTTTTTTTTTGTAATTGAAAATTTTTAACATATCTGATAGATACAATGTTCTCAGAAGAAAAAGAAAATAACAATTCTAACATTATAAATTTTGAACTTTTCGTATACATTGTCAAATTATTATAGGCAATTAGAGACCAAGATGCAAATAAAGCGGCTTACAAAGAATTAAACATACTTTCATTCATACTTAAACAGTGTAGTTACCACATGCATTAATATATTTACCAGCCCAACAGTGGAGTTCTCTTAGGAATGAGTATCCAAATACAATCAACTGATCAGAGTCATTAAAGACATATCTCAAATTCTGATATACAACTAAGCAATGACAAGGAAAGCGTAAGGTAAATTTTGCCCCTCTTGAAATGGTCTCCTCTCTCTCTCATTGCAATGATTTTTTTACTCTTAATTTGAGTGTTTCTTGAGATGATCAGGAATACACGAACCTGCTGGCCATAGAAATTCTCCTTTTGATGACGAAAAAACATTTTTAACACTGAGTCTCTCTCAGATGTGAAGGTAAATTGTACCAGTAAAACGGCTCTAGTGTCTCTGGACATCTCAAATGACTTTTCCAAAATATCTGATAGATTCACATCTATATCCTAATCCAAAGGTTTTCCTTGTTGTTGAGTGTTTTCTTCTCTAGGTTGAGGTAAATAGTATAGCTTAGAGATTGCATGGAGCGCTTGTTCAGGATATTTCAGAATGTTAATCAAGTAGTTCTTAAATAAATCGTTAGGAGAGATCAATTTTATTTTAGGAAAGTTTAGAATTCTTAAATTTGACCTCCTTAACTGATTCTCTACTGCTTCAATTTTATTCATTTGAAATTTTTTGGATCTTATTAAATTACTTTGAGACACCTCCATGCCTTCTATTTTTTCTCCCATTGCTTTTAAAGATGTTTCCACCTTTATCACTTTATTTTCCAGAACCTGAGTCTTGATTATACTTTCCTGTAGCATGTTTGTCTGCATATTTACAGATTTATTCATCGCCAGTAACATAGTCCAAATTTCTTCAAGAGTAATTTTCTGGGGCCTTATCAAGGGGGGTTGCAAATGATTTTTAAATTCCTCCAGGCCCTTTCCGACATTGTCACAATACTGTGCCTCTGCATTTTGGCCCCTGGAACCCCGAGTCTCCGGGTTCTCCGAATGGCTCAAGATACCCCTGACCCTTCTCTGGGTGCCAAAACTGAACGAGGCCGATGTTTTCTCCAGTAATAAAAATTGGTAAGTACGCTCTTTCCAGGACTCCGGACGGCAGCTCAGAGGTATCTGGCACCCTGGGGCTAAGGGATGTTTCGTCAGCCATGGGGCTTGGTGTCTGCTCCACGCCAACCTCCCCAGCGGCTCCTCCCTCCGGCTGGGACGGCACGGGTCTCGTGAACATGGCCTCTATCCGGGGTTGCCTTACATCTGCAACTGGAGATGAGGGAGTATCTCAAACCTTGGCTTTCCTCTTTGTGTGAGGCATTATATTTCCAAAGCGGCAAAAGAAGGAAGGTAAATCAGCCAAGGTTGAAAAAATGTTTCTAAGAAACTGGAGCTGCGATATTCATGTGCATATTACACGGTGGTCATCTTGGTCTCCGAAGGAGCTGGGGGGGTTGGATTTTCAAAGCCATTTATATACATAAAACACGGTTTCATACAGGCTGTTTTAAAATTGTCCGGGGCTCAGTGCCCATATACATAACCTAATTTCATGCCTACTTTTATGCACATTGAGGAGATACCTTTCAAGAGGTGGCATTCAGATGAAAATGGGACTTAAATGTATATTTTTATATTTTAAAAAGTGTGTCCATATGTTTACCCACCAAAGCTATAATTTCAATACAGCAGGCATAATTTTATATGAGTGAATTTGTATATAAGTCACATACCAGTCCATTGTTGCGCCTGTCGGTCGCAGACGGCTGTACCCTCTATTGGGGGAAGGGAGGAGTGAGGATCAGGCAGCTCCCCCCTGTCTGTGAAGCCAGCCTCTCACTAGTAATGCAGGGAAGGAGCTGTTTCAGCCTCACCATCCTCCCCCACCCCTCACCCACACACCATTCACTGGCTGGGACATGGGGGAGGGGAGGAGTGAGGGTCAGGAAGCTCCTCCCTTTCTGTGAAGCCAGCCTCTCACTAGTAATGCAGGGAGGAAGCTGTCTCACCCTTCACCATCCTCCTCCCCCCCTCACCCACACACCATTCACTGGCTGGGACATGGGGGAGGGGAGGAGTGAGGGTCAGGAAGCTCCCCCCTGTCTGTGAAGCCAGCCTCTCACTAGTAATGCAGGTGGGATAGGGCACTGCGTGCAGGAAGATCACAACACCCCTGGTGTCAGGGTTAGGGCACTGTGTGCAGGAAGATCACAACACTCCTGGTATTAATAGGGATAGGGCACTGTGTGCAGGAAGATCACAACACCCCTGGTATCAGGGTTAGGGCACTGTGTGCAGGAAGATCACAACACTCCTGGTATTAATAGGGATAGGGCACTGTGTGCCGGAAGATCACAACACCCCTGGTGTCAGGGTTAGGGCACTGTGTGCAGGAAGATCACAATACCCCTGGTATCAGGGTTAGGGCACTGTGTGCAGGAATATCACAACACTCCTGGTATTAATAGGGATAGGGCACTGTGTGCAGGAAGATCACAACACCCCTGGTGTCAGGGTTAGGGCACTGTGTGCAGGAAGATCACAACACTCCTGGTATTAATAGGGATAGGGCACTGTGTGCAGGAAGATCACAACATTCCTGGTATTAATAGGGATAGGGCACTGTGTGCAGGAAGATCACAACACCCCTGGTATCAGGGTTAGGGCACTGTGTGCAGGAAGATCACAACACCCCTGGTGTCAGGGTTAGGGCAATGTCTGCAGGAAGATCACAACACTCCTGGTATTAATAGGGATAGGGCACTGTGTGCAGGAAGATCACAACACCCCTGGTGTCAGGGTTAGGGCACTGTGTGCAGGAAGATCACAATACCCCTGGTATCAGGGTTAGGGCACTGTGTGCAGGAATATCACAACACTCCTGGTATTAATAGGGATAGGGCACTGTGTGCAGGAAGATCACAACACCCCTGGTGTCAGGGTTAGGGCACTGTGTGCAGGAAGATCACAACACTCCTGGTATTAATAGGGATAGGGCACTGTGTGCAGGAAGATCACAACATTCCTGGTATTAATAGGGATAGGGCACTGTGTGCAGGAAGATCACAACACCCCTGGTATTAATAGGGATAGGGCACTGTGTGCAGGAAGATCACAACATTCCTGGTATTAATAGGGATAGGGCACTGTGTGCAGGAAGATCACAACACCCCTGGTATCAGGGTTAGGGCACTGTGTGCAGGAAGATCACAACACCCCTGGTGTCAGGGTTAGGGCAATGTCTGCAGGAAGATCACAACACTCCTGGTATTAATAGGGATAGGGCACTGTGTGCAGGAAGATCACAACATTCCTGGTATTAATAGGGATAGGGCACTGTGTGCAGGAAGATCACAACACCCCTGGTATCAGGGTTAGGGCACTGTGTGCAGGAAGATCACAACACCCCTGGTGTCAGGGTTAGGGCAATGTCTGCAGGAAGATCACAACACTCCTGGTATTAATAGGGATAGGGCACTGTGTGCAGGAAGATCACAACACCCCTGGTATCAGGGTTAGGGCACTGTGTGCAGGAAGATCACAACACTCCTGGTATTAATAGGGATAGGGCACTGTGTGCAGGAAGATCATAACACCCCTGGTGTCAGGGTTAGGGCACTGTGTGCAGGAAGATCACAACACTCCTGGTATTAATAGGGATAGGGCACTGTGTGCAGGAAGATCACAACACCCCTGGTATCAGGGTTAGGGCACTGTGTGCAGGAAGATCACAACACTCCTGGTATTAATAGGGATAGGGCACTGTGTACAGGAAGATCACAACACCCCTGGTATCAGGGTTAGGGCACAAGTTCTAGTCACATTGACTGATCACATTACTTTTTTTGTCAAGCTACCAACTGTTTCCATTTCCCATCCCCCATATATTGTCAGTGGGAACCTTGGTAACATGAATAAATAAGAGGGCAGCCAATAGGAATACATATTCATTCCTAAACTGACCTTAACTGACCTGAAAAGTGTCAAATTGTATCATTTTATGTTAGTGCGCACTAACAATGGTTAGTGCGCACTAACTCCCGTTAGTGCGCACTAATCGGAAAAAACGATTTTTTTAACTAAAAAATCGTGCCAAACACGATTTTCTTCTCCTGCCAGACGATTTCAATCGTTAAGACGATAGGGCACATGATTCACATCCCTAGAGGGAGTCCCTAGATCTCTTCTCTACATTTCACCTCAGATCTCTGTCACTATCAGAAGTCTCTTAACACAGTGTTTTGAATAGAAACCAGTTCCTTTACAAGGATTATGTCTCACCAAAATACTACTAGATAAATATTTTCTTTATTTAGTTCTTAATGAGAACAAGTGTTGAATTTTCAACTTTAATCCAAGAAAATGTGATTCTTTATGTTAATATTTTATCATTAGAGGCTCTTCAGGATATTTAAGTAAATATGAACAGTTTTTTTTTCCCTTTGTTTAACTCCTCAGTGACTAACAGCTCTTGTCTGTATATGTGTTGCACTAGCTTACTAATGTGATTTTGTCACAATTCATTGGTGTGCATGTATCTTAATTTTACTTCTGAGAAATACATTTTGAGAGCACAACTTCTGAATACTGGATAGAGAGTGCTGATCCAGGAGTGAAGTGAAGCTTTAGTAGCTTGTGATCAGGGAATAAAGTGAGCTTCTAGATAGTGCCAACTGGATCTGGACTGACACTCTATATTGTGAAGTCTCAGGATACAATGGTTTACCCATTACGCTAACTCAAATCAAATCAATAACAAATACTGACTTCCTCATCCTGACAATCTTCCGCAGCCTACAATGTTGCTAGTATGTGTCTCAATGTCTAATTGTGACTGGAGTTTTTACTAAGAGAAATCAAAAGGTAATTATATCCGCCCTGCTAATTATTCTTCAAGGCTCAACTTAGATTTTATGTTACAGGCTTTGCGGTAGATTTTCAAAGGGTTTCGCATATAAGATACGCATGTAACCTCCGAAAACCTACCCCTGCGCGCGCCGAGCCTATTTTGGAAAGGCTCGGTGGCACGCGCAAGCCGGGGACGCGTGTATGTCGCAGGGCTTTCCAAAATGGGCGGTCCGGGGGTGGGGCCGGGGGCGTGGCAGCGGTCCGGGGGTGGTCCGAGTGCTCCTGCACAGTGGCCTGTGCTGGGGCATGGTGCGCCAGCAACAAGCTGACGTGCACAAGTTACGCCTGCGTAACTCCTGAGAAAAAGGTAGGGGGAGATTTAGATAGGACTGGGGGGTGGGTTAGATAGGGGAAGGGAGGGAAAGGTGGGGGACATTGAAAACAAAGTTCCCTCCAAGGCCGCTCCAATTTTGGAGCGGCCTTGGACGGAACGGGGAAAGCCATCGGGGCTCCTCTTGGGCTTGGCGCGTGCAAGGTGGACAAGTGTGCACCCCCTTGCACACGTCAACCCTGGATTTTACAACATGCGCACGGCAGCATGTGCATGTTATAAAATCGGGTGTACATTTGTGCATGCTGGATAGCGTGAACAAATGTACCCCTTGCGCATAACATTTAAAATCTGCCCCTTTGTGAGAACTTATAGAGTAAGATAATAATTAATGATGATTACTCTCTCACATACCACACATAAATTTTCCTGTAAAGACAGTGATAAATTATGGAATTTCTACATTATAAATCATTTCATATATTTTTTCCTCTAAGGAAACAACACATTTTTCTACAGGTATTGTGTATCCAACACTGCAGTACTTTTATGTACAGGTAGAATGTTTACAATTTGAATTATACTTTGAAATATGAAATGATTTTTATGAGGTAGAATGTATTTCAGTTAAATTCAGAATCAGATCACCAATCATCCACTCTTCTTCACATTACTTATCCATCAAAGCTGATAAATACCACAAATCAACTATGAAATTTAATTTACTTTAACTAAATTATTACCTCTGTCAGCATTAAATTTACAATCACTACCACTTGCACACTTTCACACATTGACCCAGTGTTTCTAAGTGTTTTGGGTGCTCTTCCATGTAAACTAGGCCTCAGTGACAGGAATATGCAATCAGATCTCACTCCTTTAGTCTCTAGCTCAGTTCTGCCTGAAGTTTCAGAATGTGCTCAGTGAAAATGTGCTCAGTGTGTGCTCAGAATGTGCTCAGTGAAAACGAATGTATTTGTTGAATAGGTCCTCTTCTTGTGTATATTTAGCAGTGAAAATCCTTAGCAGAGATCATTTCTTCTCTGGTGCCATTTTAGGAAATAGTATTTATCTACTTCAGGAAACCTATTTAATCTCTAAGGAACTGCTTAAAATCCCCTTTGCTAAGTAAAACATCCTCAAAATGAATTTTTAATAAGCTCAAAACCATTATTTCATATATCTTCCTGTGCTTTGGTTTAATTTAGTATTGTTACGCAGACCTGATCACTTAATTGCTTTACATAAATACTGAGGTGGCCTAGCATTGCTATGGGGTTGCCTAGGGGATGGCTTAAGGAGGGTTTTTTTCCCTTCTCTGAGATCTGAGTGGATTTTTTTTTTTTAATCACCCTTAACATTGCCTATTAAAATGAGTAGAGAAAACTAGTCAAATAAACCAATAAAAACTGCACTCACACAGTTTCAAATCACACCAAATTCTAGCTTCTAAATAAATTCTACAGGTATCCTGTGTATTTTCATGACCATATTATCTAATTTAAACAGTCTTAAAGCTAATTATATTTATAGCTTGGGAAAAAAAATATAATCTTAAACCAAGGGTCAAAACCGAGTTTTTATAATTCCATCTAGTGACCACCACCACCAAATCCCACTTTCTGAAGTATTTTGATCACTTTTTATTCTCAGGGTTCCATGGGGAAAACAAATGGAATAACTCTTTTAATATTCACATTTTACTCCAAGTTCTATTTGTGGTAAAGTCACTATAAACCCTACACCAAACCAACACTGTCAAATAAATGAATTTTATTAATTTGGAGAAATGTAATAAACATATTTGTGCTGAGTTCACCAGTGTGCTTCCCAGGTGCTGAACTTAATGTGGGAGCCTCTCCTCATGCTCCCCACCAAAAACACTTCCGGGGGTAATTTTCAAAAAGATTTACAGGCATAAAACTGGGCTTTACATGTGTAAATGCACTTTACCCATGTAAGTGGGCTTATGAAAATTGCTACAAAATATGCTATTGGATTTTGAAAATTGCTATGAAAGTATGTTAAATTTACATATGTAACTCCTTTGAAAATTAACTCCTATGTTTTTATATTTTTATAATGGCTGGTTTTATTTTTTTTTTACTTTTTTAAACTTTTAAATTTCCTTTGGGCACTCTTTAGGGGAGCCTCTCACTGACTTCATCACTGATGCCAACGAGGACCCCTAAGCCTTCATCAGTAACACACCTAGTACTTTCCTTAAGCCCCAATCCCAAATGCCCCTTCAATTTCACAGCAACAATGTTCCCAGTGCTGACGTTGCACTATGGCCCCAGCCGCATTTCATGGCACTGATTTGTTTAAAAAAAAACAAACTCTGTCATTGCCAGCCCACCGTTGACATTGGGAGTCAGAGCAGCAGTGGTAGACCATCTTGCTGCTCGCTGTAGCTCCTGCTGTGTGTGCTCTGTCTCTCTTCAGGCCTCCAGAAGCTCCCCAGGCTTCCAAGAGGCACTTCCTGCCTCCTTCGTAACCATTTGCCATTTTTGTTTACAATCACGGCTCACTGCCGCTTTTATTTTACTCGTGGCATAGTGCTGCACAGTGCCGGAAGATGCCTCTTCTCCCAGACCTCACTTTAACTCCCCTCCCCTGGGGAGATTCCCAAACCCCCAGGGCACCTCCTCACTATCATGGCTGATAGCCGCTTGCATTTTTTATTGCGGCTAGAGCAGTTGGCTCCAGGAAGCATGCTGTTCTCTCTCCATGACCCACATTTTATTAAAAAAAAATTGGGGCACTCTCCCACAGGCTTCTAAGTCCCAGCCAGACATTGAGCCCAACCTTCCAGCAGCCATTACAGCACAGCCCCTCCCAGGGCAGGTACATTTAATAATCTTTTTATTTTACCCTTATTTACACCAATGTGCCCATTTGTGAGGAAGTACCTTAACAATGAAACCCTTTCCCTGGCCTCTGTGCAAAACTGCATGCAAAAGTGCACGAGCTTGCACCTAGTTCATATAGTTTTGCCCTCACTTTATTCTATTTTTGACCCCCTTATTCCCTCCAGGCAATTACCTCCCAGGAGTAGTCAGGTCAATAAATAAACTTCTGCCAGTGGCTGCCCCAGGTTTGCTACACGGTACAGGCATTCTGCTGGACCATCCGGACACAGAACAGACTATCCTCATTAGCCACTATCAGGGAGGCCAGCCCGACCATATCCCGGGCTGAAAAGTTTGACTTTCTTGCTGGGGGGGGGGGGGGGGGGGGTATTTTCCAATTAGCCTACTCCAGCATAACTGGAAGTGTATATGCTCCACAAAGAGTATGCGCATGCATACAAAATTTTGCACATTCTGAAATGTGCGTAAGTACTTTGGTGGAAAGAGATACAGTATACATATATTGAAACCTATGCATGGCTGTGCATAGGCTCTAAAATACTTGATCAAATCTGCATAGACCCCTAGATGCTCATATAGGGGGCCACATAGCTTTCTGTGAAAGTTAGGCTCCCTGACTTCAGATTTCTCAGAATACATGTTAAATGTAACTATTCTAACAGAATTTACTATATAAAATAATTTCATCTTATGCTACTTGATAACTTGAAATTTTGGTTGGTAGTTTTGCAATAAAAGAAAATTGTTCTGTCATTCACTGAGAATCAATGCACAGAGCTACTTCTAATCTAGACAGTCTGAGAGTTGTTGTTAGCCATCAGAAATATGGCTTTCAAAGTACTGAAAGGCTCAGACTGAGATCTTCTACTCTGAAACTATAATTTTTCATGATGCCCTGATGATGAAGATGATATGCCTAGTCACTAGGGATGTGAATCGTTTTAGGACGATTAAAATTATCGTCCGATAATTTTAATATCGTCTTAAACCGTTATGGAACACAATACAATACAGATTCTAACGATTTATCGTTATAAATCGTTAGAATCGTGAGCCGGCACACTAAAACCCCCTAAAACCCACCCCCGACCCTTTAAATTAAATCCCCCACCCTCCCGAACCCCCCCCAAATAACTTAAATAACCTGCGGGTCCAGCGGCGGTCCGGAACGGCAGCGGTCCGGAACGGGCTCCTGCTCTGAATCTTGTCGTCTTCAGCCGGCGCCATTTTCCAAAATGGCGCCGAAAAATGGCGGCAGCCATAGACGAAAAAGATTGGACGGCAGGAGGTCCTTCCGGACCCCCGCTGGACTTTTGGCAAGTCTCGTGGGGGTCAGGAGGCCCCCCACAAGCTGGCCAAAAGTTCCTGGAGGTCCAGCGGGGGTCAGGGAGCGATTTCCCGCCGCGAATCGTTTTCGTACGGAAAATGGCGCCGGCAGGAGATCGACTGCAGGAGGTCGTTCAGCGAGGGTTCCGGCGCCTCGCTGAACGACCTCCTGCAGTCGATTTCCTGCCAGCGCCATTTTCCGTACGAAAACGATTCGCGGCGGGAAATCGCTCCCTGACCCCCGCTGGACCTCCAGGAACTTTTGGCCAGCTTGTGGGGGGCCTCCTGACCCCCACGAGACTTGCCAAAAGTCCAGCGGGGGTCCGGAAGGACCTCCTGCCGTCCAATCTTTTTCATCTATGGCCGCCGCCATTTTTCGGCGCCATTTTGGAAAATGGCGCCGGCTGAAGACGACAAGATTCAGAGCAGGAGCCCGTTCCGGACCGCTGCCGTTCCGGACCGCCGCTGGACCCGCAGGTTATTTAAGTTATTTGGGGGGGGGGGGTTCGGGAGGGTGGGGGATTTAATTTAAAGGGTCGGGGGTGGGTTTTAGGGGGTTTTAATGTGCCGGTTTTTCGATTTTTCGATTTTTAACGATTTTTAACGATTTTTCATGATATTTTACCCCCCCAAACGGCAACAATACGATTCCCTCCCCCTCCCAGCCGAAATCGATCGTTAAGACGATCGAGGACACGATTCACATCCCTACTAGTCACGTTGTTAGGATAATCAACCTAGCAATGAGATAAAAGAGGCAGAGCAAAGCCTCTGAGCACCAATGATGAGAGGGAATGCAATGCATTTTCTGACTGGTAGTGATTTTCCAATACCAATCACAAGAGCTACAGTTGAGTAATTGCTGCTTGGGTGATAAGATTTCCAGGTGAGATTCAAAACAATAAGAAACACGTAGGCATCATTAATAATATACTACAGAACTTTTTTAAAAAGTTCACTTTCTTCACTATTGGCATGTGAGAAAACAGTTTAGCTCAAAATGGACCAGTTAGCACTGTGCCAAATCCCTCAAACTCTTCCTATTACTGCTTCTGCACCTGCTGTAATTAAGTCCTCCTTCCCACATAAGGTTCAATATCTGATGCCAGTTATGTAAAAATAAGCAAGCTTTGCATGTACAATTTAGAGCATGAATGGAAGGCATTTGGGAAAAAATATGCACAGAAATCAATGAGGCGTCCCATAATTGTATTGGCAGGAGAAGATGACCATCTGGCTAGCACATAAAGGGTGGCTATATGTTATTTTAAGATGTTCACCAACCGGTGCAATTTCTGACTGGCATTATTGTCATTGGCAGTTTCAGTTGCCTGTTACCCACATGTAGGAAAGATAGTTTTAAGCCAAGTTTCCTACAGGGAAACTGACATTATAATATAATCATGTCTGCAGGCCCCATTCCCCCAATACACACATACTTCTGTAATTTTGTCTTCCCACCCCCCAATAACCTTTGAACCATTTATCCAATTTCATTCACATTTTTACCTCAAATAGTAGAATACCCAGTGAACCTGGCTCATCCTTTCCATATGCCCTGATCTCCCTCCCCCAGGGATCATTGCTTTTTAATTTTTTAACCTCTGTTTCCTATACAGAAATAGGAAAGTTCATTTGTATTCACAGGGAGATCAGAACAAATTTTTGATGTCATCAAGCTGCCCTGCCCCTGGTTAGTTTGGGCTTCTAGCCTTCTACCATTGAATTTCTGAACACTAGGAGATGATATTTAATAGCTTTGCTGATGGGGTTTACATGTATCTGACTTATATTGCTACTTTTCACGATTAGAAGAACCCAGTAACATGGAATATAGTAGCAGATAAGGACCCATCTAGTCTGTCCAGTTTGCTTCTTGCTATAGTGTCATACATAGTGTATATAGTGTATATATATACATAGTGTATATAGTGTATAGTGTATAGTTTGCTTCTTGCTATAGTGTCATACATGTATCCCACTTAGTTAATTATTACTTGTATAACTTCCATATTATTCGTATGTTATTGTTTTTGTTATTATTGTTATTTCTACTGTTCCTATTATAATCATGTGACAAATGTAAAGCCTGTTGCTAAGTTCTGTTCCCTGTAAACCGATGAGATGTTCCCAACGTTCGTCGGTATATAAAAGATATTAAATAAATAAATAATACATCCTGGTAGATCTCTGACTTTCCCCTCACTTCATTGCAATTAATGATTCTCTGTACTTCTCCAGTGCTTTCATGAATTGCTATTGCTTTTATCCTCTATTGTCTTCACTGGGAGGTTGCTCCATGAATCCACCAACCTTTCCTGAGGAAATATTTTCTAATGTATTTGAAGCCTCATGTCATGGTTACTAATATTCAAACGTCAAAGCAGGTTTGCTTTTACCAGCACAGGGCCAAGCTATTCTTTTACAAAATTTTTAGGTCTCTGATTAAATAGTGGACTGAAGTATAGTAACCCTTCCTTTATCCAATTTTGATATGATTAGGAGAAAATTTGATGGGGGTCAGAGATATATATTGATACTTGTAAATATATCTGCAGCCTTTGACATATTAAATCACCAGATTTTCATATCAAAGCTGAAGGAATTTAGGATTTGGAGGTGAGTGTTGCGTTGATTTGGTTCCTATTTGGATAGACAAAAACATCAAATTTATATTGCTAATCAATGTTTGTATTAGTACTCAATTACAACAGGAGTTCCACAGGGCCCTGCCCTGTCTGCCACACTCTTTAATATTTATCTGGCCCCTCTATGCCAACTTCTAGCTGGGTTGGGTGTTGATAACAGGGTGTATCCAAACGACATCCATTTCTTCAGACAGTACATCCTGGGACCTAACATTTTAGCAAGCTGTAATCTTCTTATCAGCGATAAGAAGTTGTTTGGTCCACAATAGAGTAGTGCTGAATGCAGAGAAAACAGAGATTATTGTGTTGAGTGGATTTCAACATGATGACGTTCCTTTTTTCTTAGAATTTGATGGATATAAATTGCCAGTAAAAACATGTACAGAACCTTGGAATTTTGATGGATTCAAATTTATCGATGAAAGTGCATATTAAAAATATCATTAAAACTGGCTTTCCAAAGCTTAAAATGTTATGAAGGTTAAAATCTGTTTTGGAAACAAAACATTTTCACACTGTGTTACAATTAGTGTTTTCCAACATGGATTGCTGTAACTCACTCTTTTTCATTCTTACACTGTAGTGTCCACACTTAGGACCCTACAAATCCTACAGAACTCAGCACCTCGTATATTAACTTAAACTTTGATGAGAGAGCATATCTCTTTGATTCTGTTTTCATTACATTGGTTGCCAGTTCAGAGGAAGATCCAATGTAAAGTATTAATAATTTTTAGAATGATTAATTCAATGTCCACTCCTTGGATTTCAGACCTATTATACATTTATAAGCCAAACCATGCTCAGGGTTCTGTTCAAAAGGGTTTACTTGAAGTCACCAGTGCTAAAAACTCTCATTTGGCTGAAATACAGGCCCAAGCTTATGAAATTCAATGCCAGAGCAACTTTGATTGCTTCCAACTGTGAATGGGTTTAGGAAAGCCCTCAAAACATGGCTGTTCCAGTTAGCTATTGAATTAAATGATTAATCACTTCTTGGCCAGTTTGTAGAATTATGGAAGGATCGTTTAACCATTTAATTCAGCAGGCAAAGGAATTAGTTCCATTTGGATTTAATATTATGTATGCTTGAATGTGGTTCTTTTAACATTTTAAGTTTTGTTTTTAATTTTAAATATTTTTGGTTGTATCCCACTGTGGGATATAAATATTTGAAATAAATAAATAAGTCTATGTAAGTAAATCAAAATAAATGTATCTAACACATATTGGGGCAGATTTTAAAAGACCTGCGTGCATAAATCCAGCTGGATTTACGCGCGCAAGTCCCCTGCATAGGCCGCCGGCACGCACAAAGCCCCGGGACGTGCGTATGTCCTGGGGCTTTGCTTGGGGGCGTGTCAGGGCATGCCGGGGGTGGCACAGCATTCGGGGGTGTTCTGGGGGTGGGGCCGTGGGCATGGTGATGGCCCGGGGGCGTTCCGGGGGTGTGGCCGAGGCCTCCGAACCAGCTCCCGGGCCAGGGAATGCATGCTGGCAGCCAGCCGGCAGGCGTAACTTTCTTAACAAAGGTAGGGGGGGGGGGATTTAGTTAGGGCTGGGAGTTGGGTTAGGTAGGGGAAGGGAGGGGAAGATGGGGGGGCCGGGAAAAAAGTTCCCTCCGAGGCCGCTTCGATTTCGGAGCGGCCTCAGAGGGAACGGAGGCAGGCTGCTCAGCTCGGCACACGCAGGTTGCACAATTGTGCACACCCCTGCGTGCGCCAAACCTGGATTTTATAACACGCATGCGGCAGCACGCGCATGTTATAAAACTGGGTGTAGATTTGTTTGCGCTGGATTGCACGAACAAATCTACGCCCACGCATAACTTTAAAAATCTACCCCATTGAATGTAGAGTACACACTACACTATACTATATTATAGTGAACTGCAGAGAGAAAATTTTTGTTTCTGTTCGTTCATTTGTTTTCTAGGTCACCTCATTTGTTTCACTAGATTCCAATAAAAATAAAATTGTTTATTTCTTTCAATGTTTACCATTAAAGTCAAAGGGGAAGCAATGCACCAGTGTTGGGCTCCAGCCTTGGGCCAAGGCTCAATGGGTGTCTTTTATTTTTTGGGAGGGTTTTCAAAATAAAACCTGAAAACCAAGGTAATTATGTTGGATTTTTAATCATTTCATTTTGACAATGAAATGAAACAAAATAGAAATTCTGCTATTATTTCCTATTTTGTTTCTAATGAAAGCCCATCCATATTATATACTGTGGGGCAGATCTTCAAACCTGCGCGCGGGCGTAGAATTGTTCGCGCAACCCGGCACGAACAAATCTATGCCTGATTTTATAACATGCGTGCGCTACCGCGCGCATGTTATAAAATCCAGGGTCGGCGCGCAAGGGGGTACATAATTGTGCAACTTGCGCACGCCGAGCCGCACTGGCTTCCTCCGTTCCCGCCACTCCCCACCTTCCCCTCCCTTCCCCTATCTAACCAGACCCCCAGCCCTATCTAAACCCCCCCTACCATTATCTGGGCAGGCATAACTTGTGTGCTGCCAGCGCGCCATCCCCCAGCACAGTGGCTGTTCTGGAGGCCTTGGCCCTGCCCCCGGAACACCCCTTTTTCGGAGCCCCGACACATAAGCGCGTCCTGGGGCTTGCGCGTGCCGCCGAGCCTATGCAAAATAGGCTGGGCACGCTCAGGAGCAGGTTTTCTCGGGTTACACGCATGTTATGCGCGTAGCCTTTGAAAATCTGACCCTATGTATCTATATTTTTATATAGATCTATGTCTAGTATACATGCATTCACATTCCAGTGTATGAATGGAGAAATAGTTTTGTTTTATAGAAAACCAGCATGAGTCACATTAGTTCATGTTTCATTAGCATGAATTCAGCCTTTAAGTAGCAAATTAATCAGATGAAGAGGAGTGTGTTTAAGAGGGAGGGAGGGATGAAACAAATCTGAGAAAGGCATCATCAGTCACAGTCATCATAACAAAAAATAAATAAATAATCATACTACCCTAAGCAACTTACTGGGCAGAATGGATGGACCAATTAGTCCTTATCTGTCATAATTTACTATGATCTCCATATTCAGTTACTGCGGAGATAGCAAAGTTAACCAGATAAGCTTATCTGGCTAACTATAAAGGTGTATTCAATAGTGCAGCTGCCCATGATAATGCCATAATGCATGTGATAAATAACACATCATGAGATGTGTATGAACATTTTTGAAATTTAGTCAAAAGGGATGAGTTTAGGTAGAGTTTATGAAAATGAGGGGCATTTAATTTTGTGTGTGATAGCGCAACACACTGTTCTGCTGTGCGTTATGCCTGAAACAGGGTTTTTCGATAAAAATTGCAAATTCTGTTTTGGTTGGGGGGGGAGAGAGAGTGCCTCTGGAGGGGGGGCAAACATATTAGTCAACTTTTTATACCACTATAAGAGGGGCCATTCTAAACTCGGGGTGAGGTTTTGGTGGTGGCCTAGGTTTTGCACAGTCAGAGGTATGAACAGTAGAGATGTGAATTGGAACCGGAATCTGATCGGTTCCGGTTCCGATCCAAATCTTAAAATTTTTATCGCCCAGCCCGACGGTCGGCCCCTGTGACATAGTGAGAGCAAAGGTAGCGCCGGCGCCATTTTGAATACTGGCAATACGGCCTGAGTGCAGGAGGTCACTCCTGGACCCCCGCTGGACTTTTGGCAAGTCTTGTGGGAGTCAGGAGGCCCCCCCCCCAAGCTGGCCAAAAGTCCCTGGGGGTCCAGCGGGGGTCCGGGAGCGATCTCCTGCACTCAGGCCGTATTGCCAATATTCAAAATGGTGCCGGCACTACCTTTGCCCTGTCACATGGTAAGGGCAAAGGGCCATCGGCGCCATTTTTATTAACGCAGCCGATGGCCTGAGAGCGGGAGATTGCTCCCCGCGCTCCCGCTGGACCACCAGGTAATTTTAAAAGGTTTTGGGGGGGAGGCTAAGGGGGTCATTTTATTGGGTTGGGTATTTTGTTTTTTTTATTGGGCCATCGGCGCCATTTATATTAGTGGCAGCCAAAATGGCGCCGATGGCCCGAGAGCGGGAGATCGTGCCGGGACCCCCCCACTGGTCCACCAGGTAATTTAAAACGCTTTGGGAGGGTGAGGGATTTGTTTTAAAGGGTTGGGGTGGGTTTAGGGGTTGTTTTGGTGTGCCGGTTTTCCCGCCCCCTCCCCCAATTTACGATTTATCACGATAAATCGGAGGAATTTCTATTGTATCGCGACTCTAACGATTTTTGACGATTTAAAAAATATCTGACGATTTTTTTAAATCGTCAAAAAATGATTCACATCCCTAATGAACAGCACAGCAGACATCAGTAAAGATTTGATGTGATTTGGAGTGATGACAGGTACACAAAGATGATATTTGTACATTGTAATCTTGACCTAGATTGATAACAGCTAGGTAGAGAGTTCATCAGGCTTGCTTGAGAGTACATTGTACAAATGTCATCTTTGTGTACCTACCAACACAAGTCTCCCAGTAGCAATTTAATTAATTAATTAATTAATTATACCCAAATTTGTTTCACCACTTCAAATATTCTTTTTCTTTGTTTTTATCTTTTTTGTAGGACCTTCAAGTACCCAGAATGTCAGATTCACATCCTGCTTTTACTCATACATCCAATTTTATTTGTATTTTATTATTTTCTCTTTTCAAAATAAAAGACTGTGCCCAAACCTTGGGAACTGTTGTGTATCTGCTGCTCGAGTTAGCAATCTGTTATGGAGAAGATGCTTGATGGGAGGAGCAATCAGATAGGAGGAGCAATCTGTAGAGAAAGCTCTGTGTAGTGGGCTCCTGGAGAGGGAGGAGTCAGCAATCTTGTAGTGTCTCAGATATCGTCTTGCTAAAAAGTAGCAATCTGTAATGAATCTGATATAGTTGTGGGTGGATCCCAGGGCTGATGGCAGATGACTACGCTCTTGGGAGGATACCCCGAGAGGGACCACCGGCTAGGCTGGAATATGGAGACAGACACACATTAGTTCTTTTATTAAACAGGTTATTAGAAACCACCAGAGGTGGCAGTAGTGAGCTGATATGCCCGGCAGGGCTGTAGTCCCTCAGGTACTAGAACAACGATCCTAGGATGGCTGAGCTGTTGAGAAACTGTAGAAAGTGAGTAGGCAGAGTAGGCAAAGTTCATGAATAGAACTAGATGACAAAACTCACGTAAGGTCTCAAGTAAGCTCAGGAGCTGGAAAGGATTAGGCCCTCGAGGAGCGAGTACCTGGTTCCAGGGAAAGCTCTGAGAGAGTGATGGTAACTCACAGTTGTTTGTAGCAATGATAGCTTCCAGGCAGTAGAGAATCTTCAGAGTGTCCAGGAACATGGGTCCTTGAGGAGCGAATACCAGTTCCTATCTGTAATTTGAAAATAAAGAAAAGAGCGAGGCCCCCGAGGAGCAGGTACCTCTGGTAAGTCTGAGAAGGCAGAGTAGCTTGGGAGGTGTAGCCGAAGCAATCCCCTTACCCTTGCTAACTCAGCATTTTCAAAGATCTTTAAATATTGGAAGCAGATGACGTCATCTCAGGGGAACGCCCCTGAGGTTCGCACCCTAGCTGGTACAAGAGTCGGGATGCGAGCGCGCGCGCCCTAGGCATCAGAACAAGATGGCGGAGTTGCAGCGTTGAGCCGGTCTGGGGACGCCGAAAGGAGACGGCATGGAGACACCGTGTTAGCCATCCATCCATCAGATCCGGAGGGAGTCACCACAGAGGTAAAGAGGGCAGAGTGAGGGCGTCGAGCAGCGTTGGATGCAACAGGAACTCACTCTTCTTTCAAATATTGCTTGTGCACTTTTATATGTTCATTTCATTTTGTATCGAAGGTCACTCCTAGAGCAGTCTTTCCAACCAACCATATTTACATAGAGAGTCTAAGATTAAGAACTAGAGATGTGAATCGGAACCGGCGCCATCTTTAAAGGGAAGCTAAATGCTATGTGATATATCGCCATCCAGTGCTCCTACCATGTGACAGGGGCCAGCCAATGGCACGGATACCCTGTCACATGGTAAGGGCAAAGACCATCGGCGCCATTTTGATTAGTGGCAGCCGATGGCCCGAGTGCGGGAGATCGCTCCCGGGTCCCCCACTGGACCACTAGGTACCTGTAAAATGTTTTTGGGGGGGTCGGGAGGTTGGGGGAAGCTAAGGGATTAGTTTTAAAGGGTCAGGGTGGGTTTAGGGGTTATTTTTGTGTGCATTTTTCCCGCCCTCCCCCAAAATGATAAGTGAACCCCCACGAACAATTTCGTGGGGTTTTCCTATCGTTTTGGGGAGCCCCTGATTTCTGACGATTTTGAAAATATCATATGATATTTTCAATCGTTCGAAGCCCGATTCACATCCCTATTAAGAACCACACTTATCTTTATATGAACATCAATGCCCCAACATGGATCCATGTTTCAATATCTGCATCAGGGGGTCTTACTTTTCTTTTGGAGATTCTTCTTAGCTATAATCCATAAGACTGCTTGCAAAACATGTTGAAAAAACTTTGAATGTGATATATCACATAGCATTTAGCTTCCCTTTAAATCAAAATGGTGTCGGGTCCGGCTCTTTAAATCTTCAAAACCGGACATAACATCAATTTCAAAAGGCAGGAAAAAACCATTTTAAACACTTCATCTAATCAGCAGATCAAAAATATTTTGAACATAATCAAAACACTTCCTATTTAGATCAAAGAGTACCAATTGATCACCTCATTCAGTCCTTTTGGTTGCTCAGTGTCTAATTTAAAAATCCCAAACTGTTCTCGGCGATTCAACATAGATTGAATATCACACACACACACACACACACACACACCCCATATTGGGGGCACTACTGCTTCCAAAACTGTCCACTTCAAATCCTTGATGTTTTTTATCCACAAAATGAGCTACCATCGGAGCAGTCAACTTGGATGTTTTGATGCAACTTTTATGTTCAACCAAACATGACTTATCTTTCTTTTTGTATAGCCCAAATACACTAAATTGCAAGGGCATTGTAAGGCATAAATAACTGAACTAGAATTGCAATTTGTGAACCAATTCAAAAGAATTCTCTGTTTTGAACTGAGGTGTTGCCATGTCACACCAGTTATAGCTAACCCACTCATCTCACGGATAATTCTCTTTCAGCTGTTGTTCACAGGGTTCTTTTACTTCGGTTTGCAAACAAGCATGAACGAATTGATCCTGGATGTTGGTCTATCTTGGCTCTCCATGAGAATTAAGGACTTACCATGTTTCTCTTTTGTGAGGAATAAAAATATCCGGGATCAATTGGTTCATGCTTGTATATTTTCTTTTTTTCTCTCAATTTTTATAATTGTTATTGTCTCTATGAATGATGTTGGTGTATGCACACACTTAACTGAGTGGTGTTCTGTGGTCCTCTATTTTCTTCTTCTTTTATTCTGTCTTCTGTCTTCTCCCTACTACCTATGTCTGTAAATAACAAAGCAAGAGAAAACTATCTCCCATTACCAACCATCTTCTGCAAGATATTGTGTGATATGTGCCCTAGGTGTTTGTCCTCGTCAGCTTATTGTTCAACTATGACTAACTAGTGTGAAAATAAAATCATAATTAATAATTCCCTATCTATAGGAAAAGAACAGGGAATTGTTTAGCCAGTTTTCTTCATGAACTTTTTATAATTTTAATTATTATTATTTTTGGTATGCTCAATTATCCTCTATGGCATTTAGGATTGAGTAAGGCAGTAATGTTCTCTCTCTCTTATTTGCTTCAGCAACCTCTCACAGGCAGGTTTTGCTGGTAACAGGTATTTCACCCTCTCTGAATTCTGAGAGTGTAGAGACAGAGTGTGACTCACTATTCTTGATATTTATTATTATTTTTTTTTATACCAAGTATTTTTACTAGATATTGTCAGTTACCTTATCATTTCAGACACTCTTTACTTTACTAAAGCTGTCTCTAAATACTACGTGACAGCTTAAAAATTATTTTTTTAACTCAACTCAGGCTTCTGCCTTACCTTGCTTGGAACCAATATTTAAACTAACTGACTCATATCATTCACTCATGCCTCTCATATGTATTTTGCTGTTCTTGTCCTTAAAACTGTGATTTATTTTTTTTTTTTACTTTCTGGAGGCCTTTCAGCCAGAGCACTGAGACAATGCTTATGCTCTGTTCAACTGCAGCCTCAGGTCTCCTTGAATTCTAAACTGCTCTTTCCTTTTCTGTATTCTCTGAATCATTTCTCAGTGATGTCACTAAGCATTATTTTTTTATTAAACTGAATGATTTTTATTAAGCTGGTGTTTATCTGCATTTCTATTACTCTAAATTTATTATGAGAGTTATTAGGAATTTTATTGTATTTTATTTTTTCTTTTATGCCGTTTAATTTTTAAAGTTATATTTGTGCTTTGACTTATTCTAGTGATATTACCCTGACCAGTTTACTAGTCGCAGGGGAAGCTAAAAGTATGTATGCCCTAGAAATGGCTGTAGAATTTCTTCGGTCACTATAATAGCCCTTGCTTATTCTGGGATGTGTGCACTAGCTTACTGGTTTTAGGGATACCATAGTTTTCATTTATTAATTTTATTTTGCTTATAGATGTCTAAAACCATTTTTCTTAATAATAAATATATTATTTTGTCCTTATAAAATGTTCACAAGCCGCTTTCGGTCTCAAAAGTAATCCCACAGCCAATAATAAATATTTATCATTCTCATTTAAAATTTTCAAATCCTGCTCTCCAAATTTCATCTGGACTGGGACCCCCAGGATCTCTCCTGCCATATATAATCAACATTTTCTGAGGTTTTGGGAAAGTTTAAGCGGTTTTATCCCTTAATTAGTGTCCTTTCTAAATGGGTCCGGCAGCCCCTTCAAAAATCACCCTGGAGGTCAGTGAGTGGAGTCTTTCCGGTGGTCAGGGTCTTCTCTCCTGACCACCCCTGCCATTTCATCCAATTTGCTATTAATTTTTATTTTTACTAAATGTAGATGCCCCCCCCGGAGTGATGAGTGCCCTGCTGACGACATTTCTGACATCAGTATAGCAGCCTAATTCATTTAATTGTAATATTGGGGCCTTCAGAAAGCCCTGATGCCAATTTCCATTTTTTACATTTTTTTAAATAAAATCGCAGTGGCGAGCCACAATGGCTCGCCACTGCGAAATCAGGGAATTACTCGATTTCATCAAAGTCAGCGGTGGCAGCAGTGGCAGCAGGCTTAGCACAGGACAAGAAGATGATCAGGTAGCTCAGGCAGTAGCGGAGCAGCTTGGTGCAGGAGAAGGACGCCACCGGCAGTAAGGGTGGCAGGATCCGGCATAGCAGAAACAAGTCTTTTCTGGCTGTGTCATGCACCTCACATTGGGCCCCTCCCGCTTCATGCAGGCCTCCTGCCCAGACAAGAGGTGCAAAAACATGTCTTGCCAACACTGAGGCAATCGTGGCCCCTGCCTGTCAATTTTATTTATCTTTTAAAATAACTGCAGCGGCCGAGGCACGGAGAAAGATCAGCATCACTCACCAGACCCAGGCCTTAAAACAACGGTGACTCAATAAAAAAAACAAAAAACCTCTACCTTTTGAAGCCCTGTCAAGCCACCCCAGCCCTAGAAAACTATTTATTTAGTTTCCTTTATTTATTTATTTATTTGTAGGGATAACTATACCTCTATTAAACTTATATAGGGAGAGTCAAAATGTCATCACATTGCGCTGTGGGGGCCCTTCCCACCGCGGGCACTTTAAAAGATGAATTTTTAATAGCTGTGCGCAGGAGCACATGTTCACACATTTTCTGGCTCGCACACATGGATGTTGCGGTTTTATAACATATGTGTGTATATGCGTGCATGGAATAACGTTGGCTATACGCGGATACATGTGCGCACAATTTTACATTGATGCGCGCATTTATGTGCAAATTGCTCCTCAGTCCCATAAGTGGGGGTAATTTTATTAGATATGATGTAATTACCTGTTTCCCCAGTTTGTTCCCAGTTTGCCCCAGTACAGAAGAGGACTTCCTAACCCCGTAGCTAGTTTGCCTCCCTTTTACCCTATTAGCCCTGATCCTTAAAATTCTGATGACTAGCCTAGTTTTTTTTTTTGTTTCAAGATTTACACACCATCCGTAGCAGAAGTAAATCTACGTGGATAGGGACCCTAGCACCTGCTGGTGTGTTTAAATACTTATGCACGTCTCATTCATGAAACACCCATGCTCCACCCAGACGTCGCCCACTCCCCACCCCTTTCATGAAAAACATTTTACTTGCGTACCTGGAGATACGTGCGTACCCGGGCACAACTTAATATCCACGCCATGTGCACTGGGCCGATATACACGTTTCTCCCGGCTTTGGCATGCGTAGGGCCTTTAAAATTCACCCCTGAGTCCCTATGCTCCACAAGCACACGAATGTAAGTGCACCTTGGGATGGAGCAGAAAGATGGTGGCATCCAGGAGCGGCGCACCGTGCTCAGTGGTGTTCCCTCATTGATGGTGCCCGTGCCACGGAAAGAAGCCACCAAGGTCTGGGGTGAGTGGTGGCAGTTCGTGGAATGGCCCCGTAACCCATCAAACGTAACAGCTAGCTGCTAGTATTTAGCCAGATGCGTGCTCAAATCTTCATTTAGCCGGATAACTTCTAAGTTATCCAGCTAATTGCTTTTGAATATTGACCTCCAGGTTACTATGTTACCTGACCGCTGCCTCGGGACTGCTGCCTCCGGAGAAATTGGCTTGAATGACTGCAGGAGGTAAGAGAAGGAACTAGGTAAGGGCACAGAGAGAGACAGAGAGGGAAGAAAGGATAGTGGTGGGCAGAAGGAATAGAAAGAGGAGTGTGGGTGGGACAGGAAAGGAAGACTGCTGGGAAGAAGATCCTGGGGTCTGGCTAGAGACAAGGTGAGGTGGTGGATCCTGTAGTCTGGCTGGGACTCTGAGGCGACACCCCCTACTCTCTGACTGAAGTTTGTGTGGATCCTTTCCCCCCACCCAGCTCCCATACTAGAGCACCAATGGGACCCTCAGCTCTGAAACTGGAGCACCTTGGGGATCACTACCACATCCTAGTCCCACATGAAAACAAGAGCTATAACTGTGGCCCTTTGTAAAAAAAAAAAAAAAAAGTTGACCCACCCCTAATCTAGACCCAGGGTCATGGTGACAATGACAATGCCATTAACCATGACTACTAAACAAGAACACCAGGAACTTAATTAGTCTAATCTGATTTATGTATCATACCATATTTATCTGTTATCTTAGGAATTGTTTAATTTGATTTATCATGATCCCTTGATTTCTTGGAAGATTTGGCAAATATTTTTCATCTTCCTTTCTATTTTTAGTGCTTTCTTCTAGAATGAGCCCAGGGGGATAATTTTGTTACAAGAAGCTAAAACTCTTTTGGAGCATTTAAAAGAGAATCCTGGCAAGGAATCAATCCAACCTTCAACATTACCAACAGGGATATTTGTATTCCTTGTACCCAAGGAGGATAGCTTGTTAAATGTAGGCATCGATTGCTATATACTGAATGCAGTCAGAAAGGCTGATGTACTAAAGTGTGTTTACAAACACAAACATGACATCATGAGAAAAAAGGCAAGTAGCATGCGTAATTGTATTTGCAAATTTTAACGTACTGTTTGGGATCTTGCAAATCCCTTATGAACTGGATTGGCCACTATTGGAAACAGGATGCTGGACTTGATGGATCCTTGGACTGACCCAGTATGTCAAGTCTTATGTGCCTATTTATTTTATTTATTTATTTTTATATACCGACATTCATTGGGATGTCTTATGTCTTACTATTTGCATTTAAGTTTGTATTTGCAAGTAAATTCTAAAAAATTATGCATACATATTAATAAACTGAAGAATCATACAAATGAACTCATTAGCAATTTGCACATTTCAAAATTATGTACAGAAAATCTCACAAATCTGGGATTTTCTGCAAAATGTAACTAGGGGAAGGTACATTATGTATCATATAGTCCTGCTTTTGCATGGACTGTAATATTAAAATAAATCGCTGTGACACTCATTTATATATTTTGTATATTTGATATTGCAAGAAAATTTCCCTGTGATGTTTCCTGCAATTTAATATGTTGGCCCTTTAGTGTGTAATAGCGGGTACCTACTACCTCTAAATGAACAGTTTAAACACTTGCCTACAGATCAAAGGTTACAAAATTAGACTTAATGTGGAGCTTAAAACTGTTCACATTATGGAGGGTGATGAATGGAACATTGCTTTTTGATATGGACATTTTGATTACCTGATTGTCCTTTAAACTCTGTAACATTCCAATTACTGGCATCAGTAGCATGGGATCTACTTAGTGTTTGGGTACTTGCCAGGTCCTTGTAGCCTGGATTGGCCACTGTTGGAAACAGGATGCTGGGTTTGATGGACCCTTGGTCTGACTCAGTATGGCAATTTCTTATGTTCTTCTTACCTTCTAACACTATCCAGTTTACAATTTAGGGATATATTTATATTGGACCAATTTATAATAATTCATCTAGATAATTTCCTAATTTTTTTGGAAGATCTTAAGTATGAATAAGTAAAAGGTACTATTGCAAAAATAAAAAATATATATTTGAAGAATAATTGAATTTCTGGGGAATATTTTTCTCCCAGAATAAACTCTTATATAGACAGCATATGATAGTTTTGGTAGCAAATTACTGCCCCCACCCAAAACAATTTTTGGGCTTTGAAAATTTCTGTCATTATTTTATTAAGAGATTCATACTATTAGCATCACTATATTCAATACCTTACTAGTACCTTACCTATGAAAATCAGAAATTTAGAAGGTGTCTGTTTCTCTCAAAGATGA